>NC_083643.1:20133554-20442661 GCF_963576545.1 Limanda limanda
GAGAGAGATCTGGTTGGATTGGTCGATAAAATGTCCAACCCCAAGTGACTGTTGCTCATTTCTTTTAGTCAGTCAATGTTGAAATCTCTGGAACCATGACCACAACTGTTCCATATACCAAGTGGCTGTGTTAACCTTAAAAACCCAGTGAATGATGTGTGGTCCTAAAATGTTGTATTTATTGTATATACTTTGGAGGACTTGGGCTTGTTGGGGACACTAATGTCCATTTAAACTTGCTCAGTATCAAGGTACGTATAGAGACCTGGTTTCGGACGCTCTGTAATAGGCAGATAGTGAATGGAAGGTGTGATACAGGTATTCACTCCCATTCCTGAGCCGGGGGACTGAAAAGGACTAAAGGACTCAATCCACAGCCAGTTTAAATACAATACTTGGTCCGATTCTGTGCTGAGTGATGAATAGCGATTGAGGGTTTAAGTTGCCTTGGGAGATGCTACAGTGATAGTGACGACAGTGTGTATTGGCAGCTTTATGCGCGCTGCTAACATGCAGCTCAGCACCGTGCACTGTAAATATGACGCCACTCAGTGTAGTGCGCAGGGAAGAGACGGGCACTGCATTTCAATGCAGAGCTGTCCAAGGTCGAACTTAAATGCTGCGAATGAGTCCAGGCTTTAAAGAGGGCAGAGGAGCCGCTAGGTTGCCTCGGTCGCTAAGTTGCCGGGTGTCTGACGGAGAAAGTGAGTTTATTAAACCCAGCGTGACAGAATATACCTCCGAGTGGACAGTGAAAAAACAGTAGAAAGAGTCAGTGAGAGCAGTGAAAGCTCCGCAGCATGCTGTTTTATAACCGTAATTATCAGGCCTCCTGTGGGCCTCGAAAAATTCCAGAGTTGGGACTTTGATGGAAATAAAATGAAACCATAAATCCTGTCTTTTAAGTCGGTGAACGTATGGAGCTGTAGAGCTGCTTGGTATGTGTTTGGCTTTGTGCCGCAGTGTGGCTGAAAGGGTGCGAAAACCTTTAATATGTTTAGATGTAATTTAATCATCTTTTCAGAGCCATTTCATTACCAACGGTGCTGTTATTTTTCATTTAGCAACAGTAGCTACACATTTAAAAGAGTAATTTGCTGTGTTTTCATATTATTACATTTATCTGTATGGGCCACATAGGCAAATCAGTCTTATTTTATTATACAGCAACTATCATATAACCACACATGCAAAAATAAACCATCTGATGCTTTTGTGGCATTTAACCCTGTGTTTCTCACACACTAAATATTTTGATTTTAGTGTGAGTAAAAAATTTGAATATTTAATGTTGTTAGTCTTCAGTGCTGAAATTGTTAGTTGATAAGATGGATTGGTCAATTAACACTAAATTAATTGCAAACAGCTTTTCTATTAAAGAAGGTTCTTATTAAGTAAAAAGTGATCTCCAGAAGTGGAAATGCCAATATCGACAGTTGTTACTACCACCAATTAGTATTATGTTTTCGTTTGCGTGTTATCGTCTGTTTGTTTATTCGTCTAATATTTATCAGGACTATGCTAAAGTGGTCATTTTTTTTTTACATTTTCATCAATATATCTTAGAATACGTCAGGCATGTGTAGGAGACTGATATTAATGAGTGTGTGCAATTTGGTGCAGATCCAAATAAAAATCTGGGATCTAATGAATTAAAATGTGGTTTAATAATGGAACTGTTGGGTTTTGGCAAGGGTATGCACTCCAAACAGTAATAATCTAGTTTCACTTGTATTTCTGTCCAGTTTTGTTATTCTAGTGACATTAGCATGCTAATCAGTTAGCTTTCGTCTCGCCACAGTCCCATCACGAGTCGCTGAAGCATCCGTTCTACCCTGAAGAAGTAAAGCTGCTCAGAGGGCGTAATACTACCTCCTGTCCTGTGATGGCTGAAGCTCTTGGCAAGCGGCCATTACCTCCGTCACCAGCCGCCTCTGGCTTGAAACCACAAACTGCAGAGAAAAATAACAAATAGCACTTTTAATTAGGCTGTAGATTATTTTCATTTGAAAATAATCTTGTTGCTGCTTTGAACTGAGCGATTGGGTTTGGGACTGTCAGAGTGATTTTTAAGACATTACCTGGGGCCTTGGGAAAATTATAATTGGCATTATGTATCGCTTAATCATTAGTTGCAGCCTTAGATTTCTGCACCTAATGAGAAAGCCCTGATTGTAACAACGTCTCACCTCCTCACTCCAGATTTTTTGCAGCCCTAATTGTCAGCACAGCGATTCAACCGAAAGTCACAAACAATAATCAGTCACAATTATCTTGATGTTAAACAGTTCTCAATGTGAAATGTATCACAAAGATTAAATCGGGTGCACAGTAGAGGATCTAGCTTCTGTTGAAAAATGCAAAAAACACCTGTTTGACGGGAGTGAATGTAGATGAAATTAGGAACAAGAGAATTAGTAGTTGAAGAAACACAGATACGCAAGAAATTTGAGCTGCATCATAAATACAGATATTGTTATTACTACAGTAAGTAAATGAGCAATGTTTTCTGAGCACCGAGCTCCAAAATCAAACCAGGAGGTGATCACTTTAATACAACAGTCAAATTGCCTTTTCCCCTGCTTATTGTCAAACCAGAGCAACCTCCAAACTCTCTCAAACTCTCAAACTCTGTAACCTCTGTAGCGCAAAATTGTAATTTCTTGCATGGGACGGAACAAGACTTTGAAAGGCATCGAAATGTCATTGAATATTATGTCCGAACAAGTGTTGGAAACCTGATAACATTCCACTGAGGGTCAAAGCTGGCTGAGCCGGCCGGCTGGCACCGCCACCGCCACTGGCTCTGCGATTAAGCCACGGGAGCCATTTTGGGGCTGATTATTCATAGTGCTACTGTACTGATGTTCCACTACACTGAATTCTCTCATTAGGTCACCCCGGCTCTAAAGGCCATTAAATTTTCAGTCAGCATGAATAAGTCAGGGAGTTCTGCCTGTGATCATGCCGTGCGAAGAGTCCCCAAACTCATCATAGGTACTCAGCAAAAAAGGAAAAAGCACAGGGGTAACATTTGCTCAATTAAATATGTGAGAAGGGCAGGGGTTGGCAGCGGGGGATATTTTTTACTTTAGATTTAAGGCATAGCATGTGGTGCCAGAGTGCATTTCCAGAAGTATTGATTAGAATTTAGCTGCGGGTAAATGACTCCCAATGGGATCTCCTTGGTAACTGGAGCATTGCCAAGCCACTGAATGTCTAACTGACTTAATGCAGATATAAATCGCCATTCCAATCAAGGCCATTTTATTTGCGGGTTTGAGTGGTGCAATACGTCACCCGCGGTACTGTGCGTTTTCGTCAATAAAGTCCTGTCAAATCTGTTAAACGCATGCTGCATTGATGACATATGATTTATAACGTTTCCTTCCAGGGAAGAGTATTTGTTGCACAATCACAGTAAACAGGTTGTTGAGAACCGTTGGCGTTTTTTTGTTACTGGCTTGCCACAATTAATCAGGATTGTTTTGTGTTTTGCCTGTGAGCATTTATTATGCTTCTCAGATCTGGAGACATTATGTGAAAAGACACGAGCAATTAGTATAATTTAAAGTCAATAGCTAATAGCTCTAAAGGATTACCCTCCACTTCCAATAGATTGTTTGTTTGTGTGACGACTTCCTGACAAAGTGAAGAGCACACCGAACAGGACTGTTAATGCAATCAGCTAAAAGATGGACTGGAAATGAGAGTTACTACCAGCGAGGTTGCAGGCGAGGTTTTCCCAGAGCCCGCTGTGCCATAGATAACATTTTTATTGTTGTTTGCTCATGGCCAGAAAATGACCAGGGAAAACAAAGACGAATGGAGCCATTGACTTCAAATACGACCCCATGAAAGCCACAGCCAGAGCTCTATCCATCGCCATCTATTATATTCATGAGTGCGACCTGTGGGGGGTGAGAGGCGCCCACCTGCTCCACTGACACTGACTGCCAGATCAAACGGGCCTCCTCGCTCCCCTCTGCTCTCCGACTCTCTCGCCGGCACAAGTCCCATATAGGAGGCGACTGACCCACTTTCTCCTCCCTCCCTGTGCTATTACCTGGAGAAAATGGAGTGGTGTGTGTGTGTGTGTGTCTGTTGGGTGGGTGGGTTTGCGGGGCTGAACAAAAGCTTCTCATCTTCACTTACTGTACAGAGATGAAGGCGTAGCCAGGACCCCACAGAGAAAGCATGTCATTTCTTATTAGACACTGTTGTATGTGAGATTGTTCCTCTAATGGTGTTTTGGCTCAGTCAGTGTTTCGCTTCTGTGCAGCAGCGGTTGAGATTAAGCGAGCCCACTCAGATCCAGCACCCGAACAGGAGGGATCTCATTGGGTCAGCCGGGTTGATTTGAAATCAACGAGACATGAGACACATTTGCCAAATAAATAAATCATTTGGAAAACACTGCAGGACCAAATGAAAGTGGTGATACTGCATAAATTCCACTGTGCAGCCGTAAATTGTTTACAATCCTCTGGGCTTTTTGGAAGGGGGAGCCATCGCTTATTGTTTTCACAGGATTAGATTGATATTGATTGTCTCTGACAACTAGCATCATGATACTTAGCCGCGGTGACCGTTTCTCTTTCGACCTGCATTGACTCTGCCTCTGTTGGCCCTTTGTGTTTCCTTCCTTTTCTGCCTGCCTCATAACCCACACTACATGTTTTATGTCCTTCTCACTCTGGGTCTTTGTCCTTGCAGGCCTCACATGGTGACAGAGTACATGGGCATCAGGAATGAGAGCTTTATGAAGATTGCTGCCGTGGGGACGTGGATGGGAGACTTTGTCACTGCTTGGATGGTGAGATTACAACTCTTATGTTATCATCTGATAAGTTTGTATTTATTAAAAGAGTGATATCATTTTATATCACTCTGTTCAGGCATTTATATTTAAACATTTCTAATTTTATCAAAGACATATTATCATAAAGTAATATCTTTAGCGTAGCTGGCAGCGTGAGTTGATAACGTAAAGATATTTATGTTTGTGATGTCAGATTTAACACTAAGATAACTCTTTTTCTCCAGTGGGTAATATTAATGCCCAACAAAAAAAAATGTGATATACCAACATGATTTTAGGTTTTTGTAAGTAAAAGCATATAAAAAAGGCTTTTTAAAAACATGACTTAGAAGACATGGTGATTTTTCATTTAAAAAACTAAGAACAAATACTTAAATCTAAAAAGTTGTCTCTACCATATATTGTAGATAAAGATGGACAAGATGTCCATCAATCTACAAGCACTTGACCAATCATTAGTCAGTCTGTATCACCCCTTTTTTTTAAAGCATTAAATACCTAATTAAATCAAATTTACCAGCAAAAAAAAATTGGTACAAATAACAGGGTGATAAAAACGACCTATAATGGCAGCCGTGTACTTTGACATGTCCCATTCACTAACACGGAGGAGGCAGGGTTAAAGGGATAGTGCACAGAAAAAATGAAAATTCCCTCATTATCTACTCAGCACTATGCCGATGTAGGGGTGGGTGAAGTGTTTGAGTCCACAAAACATTTTAGGAGTCTCAGGGGTAAACAGTGTTGCAGCATAAGCAAATACAATTTAAGTACTTGTGATACATTTTTCAATTTTCTGGTGATGACACATTGCAGTTGATACCAAGAAAGTGTTGGGGTTTGATACATAGCTGAAGCTAAATGTTAGCATGTTTACTAGCCATGCTCTTGAATGCTAACATGCTAACTGTTTCATGTGTCAACTCCAGCTGTAGTTGTGGTAAAGGGCAATAAAGGCAGTGTTACATTAGCATTAAGCTCATTGTAGCCTCTGCTACACACAGGTCTTATTGAGTTTAACCACAATTGTAAGTGTCAGACTTGGAGGTGGCATCTACCCTCTACCAAATATGGTTATTTCTGGTTCACCAGTGTTAAAGATACAAAAATAGCATTTATACCACCACAGTTTCTTTTTATTGTTTGTCATAAACTTTGCAGGGCTTCAAGTGTGGCTACTTTTAATCCTGTTTTTAGATCACAAAAAAGGTTCATTAAAACCTTAGGGTTTTATGATTGAAGCAATTTAAAGCCATTTTTCACACACTCATCAATTTTCTCAGTCAGGTCCATCCCCACAACCATTAGAGCTCCACACCAGCCCAGTTCAAATCCTTAGGGTAACATGTGGATGTGATCTATGGTAGGTCAGTGGATACAATGGATGGGAAGGGAGGGAGAGAGTATATTAGAGGAGAAACGTACCTCTGTTCATTTGTCAACATAAAGAGAAGAGCAGAGCTCCAGTGGGAGTGGACTACCTGTGGTGGGAGGAGTGGGGCTCCGACACCGGCATGCACACAGATGAGAAAAACTGACAAGCTCCCTCTCCAGGTCACATTAGTATTCAACAGTAACATGCTGCAGAGAAGGAGAGACGAAGGAGGAGGAGTGAGAAACGGAGGTGAAGGGGAAAGACAAGTCTGTTTGGAAGGGAAGCAGCAAGTGAGGAAGTGAATCAGGGAGACAGGGGTGTGTGCTTGTGTGTGTGTGTGTGTGTGTGTGCATGTGTATTTGTGTGTGTGTGTGTGTGTGT
Source organism: Limanda limanda (assembly GCF_963576545.1). NCBI lineage: Eukaryota > Metazoa > Chordata > Actinopteri > Pleuronectiformes > Pleuronectidae > Limanda > Limanda limanda. Next base: position 20,140,133 of record NC_083643.1, read on the forward strand.
GTGTGTGTTTGTGAGAGAGAGGGAGAGAGAGCGAGAGTGAAAGTAAGGCCATGGCAAAGTGCTGATTCCAGAAATTACTCACAAGGTTTTTTTTTTAAATTAAATTAATTCAACAAGGCACTTGAAGATGACCTCTGTGTCTCCTACGCATCGCAGATTTAAAGCGTGTCTTCACCAGATGAGCGGACAGGAAGTGTCTGTTTTTGTAATGCTGCAAGATCCAAGAAACATCTCACAGATTGCCTGATTCAGGATCTTTTTCTCACACGAGCTACAATATCTGCAGTGAGGCACTTTATTGACAAATCGACCTTGCCTCTCTATGCAGCTACTCCACACAGTGTAAAGAGTGTTTTCTTTTGTATCCATTTCTTAGTCCATGCGGGAAAATCTACGATCAAATCATTTAAAAGATATTAAAGTTTACCATGTGAAAACATCTGTAACAGATGTAATACGATGTAATCTTTTCATGCCAATATTTATATTGATCATAGTCTCAGTCATAGATGAAGGATTTGGGCTCTTTCACACCTACCTGGTTTTGTTCAGACGATCTGACTTTTTTGTTTAGCCTGAACCAAAATAACAAGTGTGGAAGTTGCTTCGGACCAAGTGTCTCAACCAACTCACCAAAATTTAGTCCAACATGAAAAGTAAATTTTGTTTTGGATCAAACCGAACCATGGTTTGGTTCATTTAATAAAAAAATCCTTTCTGGAAGTGTGAATTTTTTTTTTTAGATTGTTTGTACTTTCTGACCAATTGCAGGAAATGGAGAAACCATGAAAACAAGATCAGAATAAAAAGGAGTCCAAGCAGCTAAGAGGATTGTTTGCAGTTTTCTCTTACAACGAAACAATGTGTTCACCATGAGGATGTTCATTTGGTGCAGTCAAACTAGTGTTGGTGCTGCGCCTGTAGCTAATGATACTGGAAATAAAATTATTTAGAGCCATATAGCTACATTCCTAATGTATGTATATAAACGCATTATTTAGCAGTTGTTTATTATTAAGCAGTTGTTAGCATATGTTAATTAGACTGTGTTATTAACATGTATTCAATTAACCAGATAGTGGGACAGTGAATTCTCTACGTCAACACTTTCTTATATTTAAAAACTGTTCTTTTTTGGTTTAAATACAGCAACTTCCCTTCAGAAACTATGTGGACACCCACATTTACATCAATACAATGTTGAGTAACTCGTTCCAAAACCTTTTAGTGTTTACCTGCTGTTATCTAATTTCCTTTCTGTTGGGAAGGTTTCCCACCAGAGTTCTGGGACATGGCTGCAGGGATTCACTCCCATTCAGTCACTACAGTGCATTAGTGAGATCAGCCCGGGATGCTGCTGGCACACTATCCAGTTCATTCTAAAAGTGTTGGACCAGTTTCAAAGGTTACTCTTGAAGCCATAGAAGCTATTTTTCCTGTTTGGGTTCTTAATGCTATGATAAGATTAACTGTCCCACAGATTCATTTCCTTTAAATTCAATTAATTCAGTCATTTTATGCATCTTAAATTCTGCAGGTGACAGATATGATGCTCCAGGATCAGCACTATCCAGACTGGGGCAAAGCAGCCAGGAGATTCTGGAAACAAGGCAACAACAGGATTGTTCTCTTCTGGTATGTAGAAATAATTGTCTCTAACCCCATGTATACGTGTCAACGTATACACCTCAAATATCCATCAAGGAGGTTATTTTTTCAACTATGTCTGTTTGTTTTAAGCAAGATTACACAAAAACTCACAAAATAGTAAACGATTAACCAGTAGTGGACATAAGATTTTTACTACCTTCCAGCTCACTGAATGTATTATATATATATTCCTATGAGGCGCTGTGTGTGTGCATGTGTGTGTGTTCAGTAGTTCCTCCAGCCCGCTGCAGGGATACACGCAGTCAATAGCCGTGTTAATCTTCCCTCACTCAGTGTCAGCACCTTTAATTAGAAGAACAGGGTGAAAATCAATGGACACAGCAAGGTCATGAGGCGAACCATAACCCCGCCTTTGTTTTTTGTTCTCGCACCACAAACCGTGACCCTTTTAGATAACCGCTAAACAAATTGTCTGATATGCACATTACTAGAAAGCCGTGTAGAATTGTGCTCTGTATAAATGTGTTACACAGTCGGCGCAAGGTCCCAGCAGGGTTCATTCACTCGGCTCGCTGCTGTCAGTCAAATACGCCATGCTAACGCCTTCTGTGGAGGGTTATTTTAGGGCCTCTGTGAGAAGCAAAGAAGAAGAAGAAGAGGATGCAGTTGAAACGGTCTGACGTGTGTTTGATACGAACACTGACAACTCCAGACTCAGACGTCTCAAACCCCGGCGTTTAACATTTCCTCTCGTAGCATCGATTCACCTGTGATTAGAATGCAAGCAGACAAATTGTTTCAGCGACTTTCTCAGCAGCCCTTCATTTTATTGACGGACGTGCCAACTGGCACTGTCACAATCAATGCCAGATTTGAAGAGCTATCATTTGGAATTCAGAGCTTGAAATATGATTAAAGAACGTGTCGCTGGTATGCGTCTCGTCGATATGCAGCCGAGGGGTCCCGGTCAAAGACAGAATGTCCGTGTGGAATAATAAAATCCCCCAAAACGTCCCTCTGTCTAACAGTTGAAATGGGATCAGAGCTGGCACACGCTATCTGCAGTGCCGCCAGCCGACGTGTGGCGTTGGGATGCAAACGGCACAGTAATCGCTGGGTGACATTGAGACTAAACACAGCTAGAACAACACTACAGCATTTGTCTTTGTGCCGCTCTTAAGACGGTTGAGGAATTTGCCAGTAAACAGCCAACGCAGAATTACCGCAACGTGACATAAACAAGCAGATATTCAGCGGCAGATGCAGGTGACTGAAACGTTTTGGCTCCTGTTAAATATGTAAATACATGGAAATGTGTGCAGCAGCGGGTTGTGAATTGCATTGTCTCTGCATACAGACAGCTTCTCCTTTCTGCAGCTTCATCTTCCTGGAAGCTTTATCCACAGCCATTTCTCAAACGCAGGTGAAAGGGTTGTTCGATACAATGAGCCGGTGAGAAGAGAAAGTGAATCGTGTTTGATTTATCTCCTCTTGTAATTGACGTTGGAGGGTTGTTTGTCTTCTGAGATGCGCAATATCCACTGTGCATCTCATCCAGATTGAAGTTATACAATTATACATGTTTTATTCAAGGTCTTGTACTTTTTAATACACGTCATTCAGATTCCCCCCCCCCTCTCTTTTCTTTCATTCCGTCTCCTCCTCCTTTTTCCTTCCTTACCTCCCCTCTGCTCTCTCTTCTCTTCTTTGCCTCTCTTCTCTTCTTTCTTTTCCATCCACATCTGTCCTTGCCTCTTTCTTCTCTCTTTACTCCTGTTCTTCATCTATACTTTTCTGTCTTTTCTCCCTCATCTCTCCTTCCTTGCTGGTTCCTTCTTTCATGTCCTTCAATGTCCTCCCTTTTCCTTTTCCTTTTCTCCTTCTTTTTTTTCCCTCATATCCTTCATCTATATTTCCTTGTCTCTCCTATTTTCCTTTCTTGCTTATCCCATCCTCTCCCTTGCTTCCTTCCTCATTTCATTTTTTACCCTTTCCTCTCCGTTTCCTTTCTCTTTCCTCTCCTTCCCTCTAACCTATATTCTTCTACCTTTTCCTTCCACTTCTCTCCTCCCCCGTTCTTGTTTCTTCTTCATCTGTCCTTCCCTTTCTTTTCTGCCTATGTCTCTCCTCTCCTCTCTTCTCCTCTCAACTTCTTCCTCCTCTTCCTCTCCTGCAGGGCGGTGCTCTTCTCTCTGACGTCGGTAGTGGTTCTGGTCATCAGTACGGACTGGATCAGCTGGGACAACCTGAACCGTGGCTTCCTGCCCAGCGATGAGGTCTCCAGAGCCTTCCTGGCCTCCTTTATCTTGGTCTTCGACCTTCTCATTGTCATGCAGGTATACCGCTCCCCTGTGGCCAATTAAAATCAAAAAAAAGCTGGGACATTTCTTGGCTTACTCCCCTTCCCATCCTGCCAGCCCCCAACACCCGCCCCTCCCAAAATCCTATTCATCAATGGGCCACTGCGGCACAGAGCAATGAGACGGGTGTTTGATCACTTTCAGCTGGCATGGACACAAACCTACACACACACACACACTCACACCAACTCATCTATAGATACACAAACTGTTGTTTACTCCTCAACGCTCCCCACCCACCCCCCACCCACTTTCCCAGGCTTTGGCGATGAACTCACCCTCTCCCTCCGTTATTCCCCCCTGAGCTTAGTTTATTTCCTTTAATGATGACTCACAAGATTGGAGTTTTTCTCGCTTTCTCTTCCTCCCCTCGTTTTTTTTCCCCCTCACCCTTTCGCAATGTCCTCCCTCCCACAGGAGAGCATACATCAATAAGGCCTGTGTCAGTGGCTCATGAATATGTAAATGTGTTTGTCTGGGGAAAAAGACAACTCATAACTGTGTATGAGGAGAATATTTTTTTCCAATGCCCGCTATTCAGGAGCCAGAGCTGCAGGCCAATCGTGTTTGTGGGTTGGACTGCGACTAGTCTCATTGAGCACGACTCGTCTCCTCCAAACACTTAACGGTCATATTTCACTCCGCCCTGCTGATGGGTATTAGATTGCTCGTTGCGAGACGAACATTTGGTGTCCTCCAAATACACGTTTACACTCTGTTGACTATGCTAATTACCGAGAGCCTGCAACTGCATGAGAGAACATCTTCTAGTGTTACAAACACGTCTCTCCTCAGAAACCTGGGAAGAACGGCACTGTCGCAATTCCCATGGTGATAAGTGTTAGAGCAGCTGTACCAGTGAAAGTGATTCCTCGTCTTATTTATAAAACAATTTGTTATTTTAAGGAGGGACTCTCTGGCTGCTCTGGGCAGTAATTACTGTGCACTGTGGTGTTTTTCTCATTCATTTACTCAATTATTGTAATTATGCAGATGTATAGCAACAGCTTAGTCTACAGTATATTCAAGCCTCTTCCCTCTTGTCTTACTTGGCACAGCTTTTTTCACCTTCCTGACCGTATCGTCCTCCGTTTCCAGACGGAACATTAACACAAAGTGCCTGTTTTGACATCTCCGTTTGACTCCCGGTGCCGCGCTGAACCTGCGACTCCCTCTCCCTTGAACCCGGTGCCATATCGTACCCCTGCTCGCTCGATTTGTTTACGACGGGCCCTTCTCATTTTCTGCCTAGTGTACTGCAAGAACATTTACTACAGTTATTTATGAGTTTGAGTTAACTTGCGCTGTTACAGAGGCCATCCGCTGGCGGCCATCCCTGTGTTCCACCACTCAATAAAAATGCATCCAGCTCCTCCCAACAGCTTTATTCTCCTCCATCTTTGGAGCGCAGGGTGCCACAGTTAATCTCTTACGTCCATGAGAAAAGGTGGGTGTTGTTGTTCTCAAACGAATTAATTCCCCCCAATTAATGAACTGTCTGGATTTGCCTTCAAGCAGGGTTTTACTTTTTTTGTAAATATATTTTTCTGTATAATTGTACTCTTTCTCTTCATTTCTCCAGCTGACTGTGTATGCACGTACACTTTACATATATAGATTATTCGCTGACACACTCTTCCTGTATATGCTACTCATTTTTTTGTGGGAGGGAGTGATGGAGGGAGGTGTCTGGGTTAAATGCCATGCCTGGTAATGCTATAGCAACAGCTACTGCAGCTATGGTAGAGCAGAGGAGGCCTTAATTAATATCCAGGGGGGCAACACCAAGCTGTTCGCTGTACATAGATATTGGCATGGGACAACTCTGGATCGCATGAGGATAGGGGATGCAGGCATGCGCTAATTACATGCAGCAACACACTCTGTGCAGGAACTGAAGGTGAATGGATAGCGATTTTTTTCTTGTAATATATAGCAATAGAGAAGGTTGATTTGTGAGATGATAAAGTCAGATCAGTAGAAGGGAATATTATGTTTCCCCTCTCTATGGGTCTGTGGGATTGTGTGTCATGCATGTTTACCATTTAATTGTAATGCTTTCATAATGCAAAGTATCTTGTTACAATTACAGAAGTGAAATCACTCAATCCTCAATTACATTTCTTCATCATAAGGGCTTGATAACAACATATTAGGATTCATTGCCAATTTTAAAAAATATAAATATAAAGGCTGATTCATTGCAGGATCGGCATCTGCCCTTAAAAATTCATATTGGACGGGCTCTAACTATGTTTGATATAAACTCAATGATTTTCTGTCCCTCTGATTCTTCAACAATTATATGAAAACAGCTTTTCTCAGCTCATGGAAATGTAATGTTACACAGATATAAAGATATTTTATGACACATTTGCCCTCTAAAGTTTCTTTTCACCTGAAAAATTAGATATACCCAAAGTACATACATGAAAATCCATGCAGACATTACCTCACTAGTGATAGTGAAAAAAAACGAATCTGTAAAGACACAAAGCTACCAAATATAACCACAGCCCCAGCCAAAGAGAGCTAAGTGACACCAAGGGGCAGCGGCAGCTTCTAAATGTCAGTTTGGGGTGCCTGTTGATGTGTTTTGACGTGTTGAATTCCCAGTGCACATTAGTGCACTCCACCAGCCTGTAAACACAGTGTCGTCTACAACAGCTGGCACCGTGTTTGACCCCCAGTCAGCGTATGAAAAGACTCCACAGAGACTAAATATCAGCTAATATGAGCGAATTCAGTGAAGTGTTCGACATCCAATAAAGTATGATACATGGCTGACATCGGTCATGTTGGTGCGTTTATGTAAATGTGCACAGTTGTCTTCAGCTGAGGCTATGCATCACTGTTTTGTACCACATCTCTTATGCCTGTGTGTGTGTGTTTGTGTGTTTCAGGACTGGGAGTTCCCTCAATTCATGGGCGACCTGGATATGAATCTACCAGGGATGTCAACAACGCATGTGAAGGTCAAACTCCCCGTCTGCAAGAGTATCTTTAAAGAGGAGTACCACATTCACATCACAGGTACGGCTGCCGCACACAAAGAGCCCTATCATCTCATTGTTTCAAGACGAGTTCATCTACTTTTCCTGAAGAGTTTCTAACGCTCATATTCATAAACTGATTAAGTAGCAGAAATAAAACAAAATGTCCATGAGGGAAACGTAACTTTGGCCTATTTCTGAGTAGAACTCCGAACACTGAACACGCTGTGGCTGCTCCACTTTCCCACTTTCCTCAGTTGGGAAACAGTTTGATGGTGAAACCACAGCATTTATAAAACATGAGCAGCTGATGTGGCACACAGGTGCCTCAACCGCTGCAACTCTTTTCTTGTTCATCGCATTCCTCCCTGTCGTGCGAGACGCATCTCTCATCATCTTTCACATCTGTGTCTCCCATTAAAAACCATCCTCCCGGTTCCTCTATCTTGTTCTGCTGCGTGCACACAGTGACTCGCAACCATCAAGGAAGGCAAAACCAATGTTCCTGTTCCAAATGTTAAGCTGTTCAAACGCTCAGTGATTCGCAAAAGGTTGTTAGACCTAATGCATTGCACATCCATTAAGCATTATGGAAATGGCTCCTGTGCAACGTGATTGGTTTAACTAAGAGCTTATTAACAACATATCTCTGGGGAGAGGGAGGGAGCGATGTCGCAGATACCCGGGGAGACATCTGCCTGCTATCAGTCTAACTGGGGAGATAGCTGTCTGGTGGTAATGTAGTGATCTCGTTAGAAGAGTCTGCAGAGGAAGTAGCACCTGCAAATGGATCTATCTGTCTCGGTGCATGAGCTACATGCAAAGAGAGAGGGACTCCTGATAAATGAATGTGACAGTGTATGTGACTCTGGCTAAATGTTGTTTGGGGTGGGCTACCATTGTAGATCTGACTTAAAGGGATACTGCGCACTCAAATGTGTTTGAGACGTAAATTCAATTATATAACTGTTCTTGGCTGAAATACTTTAATAATGGTTATTATATAATTTATTACCGAATTTAGGAAAAACATCTACATATGCCTCATAACGCCACCCAGTGTTTCAAACTGTCTTAGACCTTGGGCCAATGCTTTCATAGAGTGAACCATGTGGGACATCTATATATTTGAAAAAGATATAACCCCATTTTCAAAGGTTTGTAGCCCCCCCATCACCACATTGGGGGGGCTGGACTTTAAAAGCTGCGCATGGAAAACCAAGACAACGTAGCTTTAGCAAGCTCATAACAACAACATCTAGATAACTTAGCTTTAGCAAGCTCATATAGCTGGACGACCGCTAATTTAGCTTAAGCAAGCGAATCAGTATGTTGCATGTGTGTTTACGATGTCTGTGTGTGGGGGAGACAGAGATGGGAGGGGCAGTTGGGCGTGTCTCAGTCCAGCCTCCTAGCACTGCTTTCTAAAGCCATGACACTTAGGGGTGACGTCACGCTAATCTGTACAATGAGTGTATGTTTATTCCTCACTTGTTGGTTGATAATGTAATTACATCACATGTCTCGTTACAGGCAAGTGGTTCAACTACGGAATCATCTTCCTCGTGCTGATTTTGGATCTGAACATGTGGAAGAACCAGATCTTCTACAAACCCTACGAATACGGCCAGTATGTCGGGCCTGGTGAGAAGATCTTCACAGTGGAGGAACCGGAAACCCTCAGGCTCTTCAACCGCAGCACGCTCACCTACGAGTGGCGCTCCACCAACATCAACCCCGCCACCAACCTGAGCTACGTGGAGCGGGACATGTTCCTGCACAGCCGCTACGTCGGAGCCAGCCTGGACATCAAGTGCATGGCCTTCGTCCCCAGTCTGGCGGCGTTCGTCCTTTTTGGCTTCTTCATCTGGTACTTTGGGCGATTTCAGGACAGTGAGACCTTCACGGAAAACCAGGATAAATCATACGAGAGGATAAAGAGGAAGTCGCCGTCTGAGTACAGCAAAGAAATGGGTGTGACACCGGAGGAGACACAAATGACGATGAGCGACAGTTTGAGACGATCGGGAACGCCCATGCTTCTGTCAGTGGACGAGCCACATTTCGGAGTGACGCCCTCCACAAACTCGACTATCTCCATGGAAACCCAAGAGACGCATCCAAGCATTGTGATTGACAGTGCGGACCAGGAGGAACCAGCTGTCTCTTTTGACGTGCACAAGCTCTCTCCGTGACCTTATGTACTCATGAGACTTTAACATTACTACTGCCGAGCAAGGGATGAATATGTGGCTCGTCTAGATGTTCAGTTGCTGCTTTTCTTCGGACAAGACCTTGCTGCGACAGAAAGAAGTTGAGCACAACTTGTTACGAGAGTGGAGGACAAAGTGAGATTCATCCGGCTCATGTCACAGCTGCTGCAGTTGTATTGATATATTTTTCTAAACCAACCTTTTAAAAGTAAAGCCAGAGAAACGGCACCAATTTCCATATCAGGATGGGAATTAAAACGGAATGCAAATACCTAAATGACATGGTGCTCTCTCGAGTTTTGCATTTTCATAATTCAACTTTGTCATGGTAACTATTTCTGTGCCTATATCAGAAGAGTATTTCTCCAGTCGTATCACACCAGTGTTACAGATACAGTTAGTGCCTTGATATGATATGATTCAGACATATTATAACTGTCTATAATACTACAGACAACAAAATGGAAGATGTCCCTTTTATGATCTGCTATGTTAACGTTCTATTTATGCTTTCAAATCAAACTCTATGGACAATTGTTACCTTGTTTGATTGTCAGACTTTATCATTTTAATTTATTTTCACTTGGCGTCTCTCATTCTCGAGTTTAAACGCATCATTCTTGTTGAAATGATTGATATGAACATCAATATATTTGATGATCTATTTATACACCCTCGCTTGATATTAGTTGCAGATATAATAAATGCAATCAGCAGAGATCAAGTACCAAATAAACGAGTGCATCTCATGATTGCTTATGTGGCTGCTGCACCAAGACTGAATACCAACAGAGCGAGAAAGGTGGTTTCGCCCTTGGCATAAACATGCATTTGAAGCGCAGGAGAAGGCTTTTGCTCTAAAGCTCAGGGCACCTTTATGTCTAGATAAACCTTGAAAGGTTTAGAAGCAGTTTTGCAGTCATGGTTTACGCATGGAAAATATTTATTTGAAACATCCTAATGTAAAAAAAATTAACCTTGGTTCAAACACACCTTAAACCTGCAGCTTTAATCTTTACACTGGCTTTAAAAGTGTTGCCGCCTTTTTAAATTATTTTCCTTTGGTGTGCCATTTCTTTAAAATACAAATATTTTGGTTCCAAAAAGTGTCCAGATTCATTTTTTTTGCATAAAGTGCAAGTATCAACTCAACTCCTACTAAACTACTAATCTTTCCATGTAAGTGCATCATGTATAACGAAGTACTTTACATATATATGTAACCAAAGATGCCAAATAATAGTTTTTAACATATTGTGTTGTTTATAAAAATTTACTAATTTTGTAGTAACCATAGACTGTACATAAAGATGGACGAAATGACAGCTCCCTAAAGGTGAAGCAAAAGCATCTCAAACACCACCTGGTGGCTGGCTGCAGTATCAGCCATAGACCCTACCTCCTCCATGTTAATGGTTACGACATCAAAATGGGTTTAGGTAGTTTCTAGTGAGTGTTCATTTTATCAATTGTTTTTGTTTTAGTTAGTTATTTGCTCTAAAAATGGGGTGAAACATCATGATTGACAGCTGAGCCTGACTCGTAATTGAAGCATGTGGATCACTACTACACAAGGTGCTACTGCACAGATGCTGACTCCAAAATGGCGTATTCCTATCCGGGATATTTGAGCTTCATATCTGCATAGTGGGAGGAAGTGGAGACACGTCGTTCATCTTTGTATACAATGTATGGGCTTAGCCAAGTCAAATTTAAATATAAGAAAATCGAGCCAAACAATTGGAAAATAATTGAAACTACAAAATACTTATACTTAATATCACATTACTGGTACACTAATCTGATCGGTGTATATACTCCTGAGAGTCAGAGTGGAATGATTTATGCTCTTGCAACACTCTGCATGATTATACACTGTAATGTACTGTAGCTTTTTGCCCTAAAAAGAATAACCTACTAAAAATAACTGCTCCCAAACACCTCGGTCCTGAGAAATATGTTGTGCAGCATTATTCACTGTCATATTATCCTGCTTTGTTGCTGAAGTTTCCCCACAGAAGATATAACGTTCCCCCAACACCACAGGGAAGGGAAGCCTGGAGTCTGCCACCAGAATACTACAGTGTTTTTACAGTGGTTGATTATAATCAGTTAATAAATGGATGGGGATTTATATAGTCAAGTAATGATGAACAATTAAAATAGTAGGTTTATGATTTTATTATAAACATTGTAATATCGTATTGCTAATATGTTAACTACTAAGAAGACTTTGAAGATATTTCCTGGGGTTATGTTTTTGATTACAATACCAGGTTCAATCCATTTTTAAAGACAACATCTTCATTTTAAATAGTTGCCACCTAATCCAGCTCTGATTGGCCTACTGCTATTTATTGGAGCCAATCAGAGCTCCTGCTGCTGCTCTAGGGGTTGGTTTGATTTAATTTTTAAATGAGAATCAGCTATAATATCTTAAATTAAAGAGACTTTTCTTTAAATTGAAGCAAACCCTAAATGGAAATTGTAGGTGGTTGACACTATTTATTAATACTTCACAGCTAGAATTATAACTGATTTTATTTTGGTTTAGAGATAAATATGGCTTCAAATAGCTTTTGTACACTTGTTACATGTTTTATAAATTATAATAAAGCACTGTTAAACTGTATAATTATTGCAGTGGCACTCTTCACACTCTATACATTGCTCTGTGAGGGCATGTGTGTTCATTGTGGGGGCATAGGCGACTATTAGTGTATGCAAAGAATACTTAATAGTACATGGTGTGTTAGTGTGTGTTTGTGTATGTGTGTGTGTGTGTGTGTGAGTGCAGTGCAGCTTGTGAAGTGTTTACTACATTGTTTTTGACAAAGGCCATTCTGTGAAGAGGTCATTTTATTTAGCATAATTGTTTTCCAGCTCTTGGTTCTGTAATTATCCTTTTATACATTACAGCTCTATGAGGACATTAGATATTAGTGTTTAACCAAAGGGCAGAACCTCTTAGGACTTGAAGAGAGTCGAATATACATGTCATGTAATGTGTCTCGCTTAACAGTTGCTCATTGTTTTTATTGTGTTGACACTTTCTTTAGTTCCTGTGTGTTTGTGTTTTTTAAAACAGGCATCTCCTGTCAGTGTTTGCTCAGTGTACTGAATGTCTGTTGAACCTTGTGTTACCAATAAATTTAATACATTTGTTATATACTATAAATCTCGTCATGTAATTCCCAGTGAGAAAAGTTCCCTCTTTTTATTACTTTTTTTATACATGCTTGGGAAACTGTTGCCAGGCAACCGCTAAGGTCAAGCTTCTTGCAGCTGCTGACCCAATTAATATGGGTGATATGAGAAATAATGATCCGATTTCACAAGGACCCTTGAATATGTAGCTTGCATACACATTACACTGGGCTCAGTTTAGTATGAGTCCTATCTACTGTTTAATTTATGCCAGTGGGAAACTGTTTGAATTTGTTATTTGTCTTGTCCCCCTGCGGGATTTGTTTAGAGAACAGGTATACATGTAAATGAGCAGTAGATTGGATGGAAAAAGTCGGAGGAAGACTTATCACGGACAGAATTGGTGTAAGGTAATGGTCCCCAGTGTTGTGATAGGACCCCTCCAAGGGGAAGTCAGATAAATCTGAGGGATTACAAGATCATTGCGGGATACGAAAGAAGGAAAAAATTGATGTTTAAAATTATGGTAATTTCTTCTGGTGTATATTTTAGTCTGATCCAAAGTAAAATACATATATTTTAAGATGGAAGAATGCTTCCCTTCTCCCTCTCATTTACCAAAAATGAAGCTAACATATCCCTGATACGAATTCCGCCATCTTGAATATTTAAAGTAGGTATTTGACTATTGATCGAGGGATGGAGCACAGTAGCAAGATCCCGCAGACACATGCACTCGACCAATTGTGAGCTTCCAATCATGATGTTTTGTTTGTCTTTATAGCATCAAATAACAAACTTAAACCGAACTTATATTAGTGTGATGGGAACAACCAAACATGACAGAAACCATCTGCCAAGAAAACCTAATTTAATTTGTACTTGGTCCATGTCCAATCCACTAACATAGAGGAGGCAGGTTTATGACCTGTACTGCAGCCAGCCACCAGGGAGTGATCAAGACACTTTGGCTTCACTTTTGGGAAGCAGTCATATCGTCCATCTTTATATGCAGTTCATGACACCTGCTAAACATTTAAGCACATTAGCACTGTCATTGTGAGCGTGTTAGCTTGTTGATGTTAGCCCAGCAGTGATTTGAACTCGATGCTCTACAGCCTCACAGAGCTGCTAGTATATCTGAGTACTTGTTCGCTGTGAGAAAATGAGTAGATTTGTCAAATGAAACTGTCTTTGAATAGAAGAGAAAGGGACTTTGATATCACATCTCACAGACATGACAACTATTTAAGCAGAAACCCAAAAAAGTGTGAACCAGAGGTTTGAGGGAATACACTGCACAGCCAAGATGGAAGATATTTGATGGAGAGGCAGTTGAATGGACTAACTTGTGACCATGATACTGGTATCTATTCTCTGCAGCAGTCCATCATCAGTGGACATGTATCCTGTGAAGCTTTAGACCGCACTGCAAATTGTCCTTAATAAGAGCTTCAAGCAGTTTATGAAAGTAAATATTAAAAAAATAAAACCACTCTATGAAAACCACACAACTGTATAAACACCTGAGGTCTTACTGTTTCTTTTTGTTTGTCTGAGGAAACTTATCTGATTGCCAGAGAGTATTAGCTGTTTGACTGAGGCCTCTTCCAAGTCTGCCACAGAGCTGAGAAATGAGATATTGATTTTTGGAGGACCATGCAGTAATTGACAGAACACATCAAAACTGGAGTTTCAGAAATGTTTGTGGGGGTGTTGGAGCCTGATGGTCATGTTGTGTTATGGGTGTATCGACTACTTCCTCTGTGCGACGGATGCATTTGTGTTGGTTTGTATTCATGGTTGATTTCAGTCTGCCATTAATCACATTTTTAAGACTTAACTTTTGCCACATTATTTACTATAAGGTCAATGCATATATCTTTTACCACAGGAATGCACACGGACATATTTTTTGACAAACGAAATTTAACTGCTATCTCTGCACCTACTAACATCTAACCAGACAAATACCCCAGAGGAGGAAAGAGCAGCTACAGATCGACTGGAATCTCCTCTACTGTCTTTGAGCCATCCTCCAATTAGATCAGCGCGTCACGTCCTGGCTTGGCCCATCACTCTGTGCTGACAGCTCTGTGGCTCTGGGAGAGCCTGTGAAATTTATCAGTGAAGTCAGTCCCAGCCAGGTAGTCAGTCCCCCCCCTCCTGTCTGTCCCTTTTCCAAGCCCGAGATGTTTTCTGTCCCCAGGGGCCAAATTCATCAGCAATTCCCTCTGCAGATTTCTGATACGTTACAGAGGAACTCGTGGGTCAGATTAATCTCTCAACACATCCGACGACTCACTTGGAGGAGCGACTTTCCAGACACCGGTTTGTGATAATGATGTCTGCCTCACTATTCCTCTGTGGAAGAAGGGGCTACGTTTTTATTTCATAATTTAGTAAATTATTTTTAGGAAAGCCAAGTGAAGAATCTATCAGTGAAAATGTAGTTCAGCTGCTGCACTGCTGGAACGGTGCAAGGACTCGAGCAGCATGTGACACGCGTTAGGAGATAATCCTCTATTGAAAAAATGAGCTACTTTTGCTGATAATAATTTGATGTGCGTGTCTGTGAGTGTCAGGACCTTGTCAGGACTAGAAATCCTCATCGAGACCAAAGCCTGTTCCTAATGAGGCGGCACATAATTTCTGAGGTCCTGGTTAAGGTTATGGTTAAGTTGTGAATTGTGATTAAGTTAAGATAAAGGTTAGGCATGAATTGGTCATCGTTAAGTGTAGGGATAAGGTTTTAGTTGGGCTTTCAACAATGAATGGAAGTCAATGCAAAGTCTGTGCAGAGGGTCACTTCTGTTAATGGTGTATTCCACTCAAGGAGACGTGAGACACAAGAATAGCAGAGTATGGGAGTGAACATGTGTGAATATTTAAAAGCAGAACTCATGAAAAACTCATTTCCCCTGAGAGTGAAATGACGTCTTTGTCTTTGGAAACTTTGTTGGAAGACTCTGAAGAAATTAACTTTTTGGTACTGACAGATTATTTGGACAATTGATTGAAACAGGAACAAAAAGGATAAACAGTGTAAAGGTGCTGTGGGATGAACGTTGTTGCAACATTCCTAATATACATCCTAACTCGAGGCAGTGGACCTGTGGGACTTTCTCCTGAGCTTTTAGCTGCACTGTCCAGTCTTCCTCAGCAGATGGAGTTTGGAATCACCATGCCGACCATGATATTCCCATGATAACTGAACGAGTGGAAGAGTATATGATGCAGATGAAGGCGCCAGAGAGAAATAGTGAGTTAAACTTTAATGAAGATATTTATGAAACTGTGTATTTGTATATCTAGTAATCTAATATATATTTAGTGCTTTGTCTAAGTCAGGGGTCTCAAACTCGTGGCCCGCGGGCCAATTGCGGCCCGCGGGACGATATTTTGTGGCCCCCACCTTAATATGAAAGTTTAATGTTAGTGCGGCCCGCACAAACATTGTAGCAGCTCCGCTGTTAGCTGCTGTGTGGGACAATGTTATGATGTTCTGGTTTCCTACTGTGTTCCTGACCAGTGAACGCAGCATGTAAGTGAGTGACATGGGGGGCGGGGTCGTGTGTGTGTGTGTACGTGTGAGAGTGAGTGAGAGAGAGAGCCGGGAGAGAAAAGAGTGGCTTTGGATGTGCGGTGCAGGAGGGTGAAATTCATAGTTTTCTGCCCTCTTTCGCGCAGGTCATGATGTATCCAGTGCTTCATTTATAAATCACAAGGTGCCGGAACGCTAAGTACATATCACAGCGCAGGTACGACGAGCACAGGTCCCGGAACGCACATAAAACGCCGCTTAAAACAGCACACACATGCCACTTACAATGCAGTGGGACTTATTTAGGCTATACTGCAGTGACGGTATCAGTCTTTATGTCAGTGATTAATAAAGTGGCGACTTGAGCAAAGGCGACTTCTGTGTCCAGCGGAACGGAACACACACACACACACACACACACACACACACACACACACAATTTGTTAAATTGAAGGCAAATTCAAGGGACACCACGGCTCCTTTATGCACACGCTGCGCTGTGAGGTTTTGGGAGCTTCTTTACGCAGACAGGTTATTCTAAACCGCAGCAGTTTACAACACGTCATTGAGCTAATATCTACATTTTACAGTCTGGGCTGTTTTACATTATTATTTACACCTGATATGTGTGGATGAATTTTAATGATTTAAATTCCCTCATCCTCTGGTGGTGACATTTACGCACCGAGCCACGGACTGTACATGACGATGTGCTAGTTATTTTGGTTCATCTTAGAAGTCTGCATTTGTTATTATTTTATGAAATTGTGATGCTGTTGTTAAGAAAGCTTTATATATAATTTATTAGATTATCTTGTTATTGCGTGGCCACAAATTAGTAATTCATCCACCGATGTCAACAGGGGCTCCGTAATTTTCTAGTGATTACATTATATTGTTATATTTTATTTTAATCATTTCTTAAAAAACTTTTTTTAATGTTCATATTTTTTTCGATACGAGAGGTACCGGATCTGCTCAAATAAGTCCCAGAACGCAGGCAAGCCAACACGCCGGCACAAAGTAAGCACAAAAATGTATAGAAAAATGTGAGGCTACAGGAGGAATTTGATCATAGATTTGCAGACTTCAAGACGCACAGAGCGACTTTTACAAAAATTTTGCGGATCCCTTCTCCTTTGATGTGCAAGACGCCCCTCCTGTGCTTCAAATGGAGCTCATTAGCCTGCAGTGCAACTCTGACCTCAAAGCCAAGTTCAGGGAGGTGAGTGGAAAGGAAGACAAGCTGGGGCAATTTTTGTGAGAATTGAACCCCAGCTTCCTTGAGCTTTCCCGAATGTTCAAGCGGACCATGTGCCTTTTTTGGAGCACATATTTGTGTGAAAAGCTCTTCTCCACCTTGAACTTCAATAAGTCCAGGTACAGGTCCAGGCTTACTGATGATCATCTTCAAGCCATACTGAGGGTCTCAACTGCTTCCTCCCTCAAGCCAAATGTGGCTCAGCTATGTGAGAGGAAGCGCTGCCAGGTCTCTGGCAGCAAGAAGTAGGCAAGAGAAGCCATGTTTACAAGAACTGTTCGTGTTCTTCAATATTCTATTCATGTTCAGAAGAACCCATTGAAGTTAAATAACTGTTAGTAATGACATTAGAGAAGTTTGGATTTTTTTAGCAAAGTTTTTTTTGTGTGGAATACCTGATGCGGCCCAGCCTCACTCAGATACTGCCTCCAGCGGCCCCCAGGTAATTTGAGTTTGAGACCCCTGGTCTAAGTAATCTGATTGTTAAAATCCGGTTGATCTTAAATTATGTTTTAACATGTCAATTATGCCAAGCATGTTCATTAGTAATGATATATAAAGATATATATATATATATTTATAGTTACCTGTTTATATATATATATATATATATATATATATATATATATATATATATATATATATATATATATATATATATATATATATATATATATATATATCAAGTTTCCGCTACAGGGTGCAAAACCGGTTGAAGTCGCCTCTGAATGACTGGTGACTATCCTGAATATTTAAGTTGCAGCTGCCACCACAGTTAAATCTGGGACACAAAGTTATCGACTGCAGAGCACAGCCTGTTCACACACACACACACACACACACACACACACACACACACACACACACACACACACACACACACACACACACACACACATACACATACACAGACAGACAGACAGACAGACACACACACACACACACACACACACACACACACACACACACACACACACAGACCTCCCAAAAGAGTCAGAGGAGACTAGATTTACATTTTCAACTAAACAACTTCTCTGCCCTGCTCTCTCTCTCTCTCTGCAGCTACATGCATTTTGGTCATTTTGCTAACAAGGTTGACGGCGCCCCCCCCCCCCCCCTCATGCCCGCTAAGATCGCCCAATGCTTCCTGCGAAGATGGTAAATGCCACATCAAAACATGAGTACTCTGAGTAATTGCATGCTCCTGTTCTCTCTTTGACAGAAATAATTTCTCTCCACCGAAACTCCTCCAACAGCGGGCTGAATTCTGCAGACCAATTAGAACCACTTGAATGACAGAGGGAGAAAAAATCATACGACAGAAAATACTTCTCGTTGACGCATTTTTTTTTCAATTCGAGCTCCCCCGCTCAAGTTAAAGTGACTTTTCATCTGTTGCCTGGTTTCTTCGGTCCCAATCACAATCTTATGTGTGGTCATTAACAATGAATATAGGACAGGCAGTGAAGTGGGCTCCCCGTGGGTCTGAGCATCTGTTGCAGAGGGTTCAGCACCGCCATGGAAAATTGGACATTTAGAAGCCAGCTGGAGGACCACGCCGCCCTGCTGTGCTACCACTACTTAGGTGCCCACTGGCTTCCTGCCACCACCAGCTACTGTAGGAGCCACTGGACCAAAGCAGTCAGGACAGATGGTGCCCTTGCCAACCTACTAGTGGCCGCTGTGAACTGCCACTGCCCGCTGCCCATGTCCCCTGTCCTATCTTTCAACTCAGAGATGAGTTCAGAGCACATGAGGTAAAAAGTTTTTTCGGGGGACGGTGAGAGGTGTAGAAGAAGAAGAAGAAGTGAGCGGAGAGTGCGTCGCAATATAACCGGGCCGTATTACACTGTGGGTTTATTAGTCTAAGCAGCTGCGAGGTAGAGTCAGCGAATCAGCCAGGAGGAGAGATTCTGCTCCACAGGGAAATAAAGCCATCTCCAGGCTCAACTCATTTGTCTGGCTGTGAACTGATAGATAATTATATTAGGAGCTGTAAGTGCTCTTCTGTGTTACAAGTGTTACTACCATCTCCAAAGGCTCGGAAGGAAAAAAAAAAATGGTAGGCAGGAGGAAAATCTATGAACTACAACTGAGAGAGTGCATCCATATATAGAGATGTGGTTGTGGATTCAATACAAGGAGCCTCTGTTATAGTCCAAATCATGGTGCTACGCTGCTAATACTGGATCAGTGATTATACTTATTCACTTGACACTACTAACTATAGACTATATCATATTAATACTACTTAATATTATTAGTTTGTGTTTTATTCCAGGTTTCAAGTTTATTCATGTCATTCCAATCATATCTGCAGTTTTAAAAGACAAGTGCAACTTTCATAAAGTGCAATCAAGTTCCTGAGTTAAAATGATTTAAAAATAATTAGGACATATGGTAGGCATTATACATACAGGTTTAAAAGTAAAGGTAGCTTATTGTGCAAATTCCATTTTATTTGTCTTTACCCTGTTTTCATTGTAATTTCTAAATTGGTTTTATTCTTATACAGCTTTTGAAATCAATTTTATGATAGCTTATTGTCACCATCTTTCTTTTTTATCTGTTTTGTCTTATTCTTGACTTATCAGTCAATTGTGAAGCACTTTGAACTGTAACCTGTGTGAAAGACACTTTACAAATAAAGTTTAATTGATAATGTTGATCGATTTTCTTAGTGGGATAATCCTTCAGGAAGCATGGTTTTAAACAGACTTGTTAAGTATTAAATATGTGAAAATATTTCATTTGTGTAATGATGGAAAGTGACGGAAGAAATATTCACATCCTTTAAAAATAGCAAAGCCAATTTCTGCATTAAACAAATCTATCACCACCACTATTGCTTTATCACAAATAAGGGGAAAAAACTAAGGTGGAAGAATTCATGTTAATTGTATTCCTGTAATTCATTGACAAGGTGGCGCTTTTTTTTCACTATTTCTATTGTTTCTATTTAAAAGTTGTTCTTGAGCTTCACGCGCAGATGGAGTTTCCTCAGTTGTTATGTGACAAGACAAAATAAACTTCAGCAAACACTTCAGCTCAAGTTAATAAGTCATTAATAAGTACTTCTGAGTTTCAAAGCTGTCATAAGCCAACTGATTTGACCAATTAACATTTTACAACCAAATATTTATATGTAGTTGAGTAAATTAGTTCTTATTCTATAATGATAACATAAAGCAAAGTCAAGAGATAAATGTAAACAGAAATACTTTATTTCACTATTGCACAATAACAAGCTTGGAAAGAAACAAAATTACAAAAAAGAGAAATGGAACCAAAATCTACAAAGCACCACATAATATAGACGACTCATAAATGTTTCAACGAAACCTTATGCTAACGGCCTGTACTCTACCTAAGATATCATCATCATCATTAAGAATTTAGAAATCAGCAAAAATGTCTGGACATCAAGCACAGTCATGCCAGTAATAGTAATATCTTACAGATTCATGTGGCGATGGTTCAGAGTGGGAGGGGACAGTGATCCTTAAAGGCTCACTGTACGTGTTGAGACAGATCAGAGAGAGAGAGAGAGAGAGAGAGAGAGAGGGAGAGAGAGAGAGAGAGTGAGTTTGAGGGAACAGTAGTCCATCGTCGGTTTGGTATGATATAGATCTGCATTTGGTATAAAGAAGAGTTGAGGAGGCAGACGCGGGTCACGAGAGTATTTGCAAAAACACTTTTAATGCTTTTCAATGAGCTACCAGGTGGGTGGAGATCCCCATGTAGAGTATGGTAAAAAGAAACCTGCGGAAAAGTACCTGAAGGGTAAATTTGTACATTTGTCTGTATCCTACAATGTGAAGTGATATGATCAGCTCCCCCCCATCCAGCTGGTTTAGCACTTACTCCAATCCTAATACGCAACCACCGTTTGACCCACGCCTGTGAGGAGGACAGTGAAGAGACACAGGGGCGGTGATACTATTTTTTGTTTTTTTTCATGGAAAACACTGTACAGGTGCCTTCAGATCTGCCAGGACTAAAGGCACATGGGGTCCACTGAGCAACAGATGTGTCCATTCTGGAAGAGAGAGGAGAGAGAAGAAATACATGAGTGGATTATCGTCACACTTTAACCTCAGGCATTTGAAGCTCCGCTGATAATATTTCCAGGTGGAGACGGCGCTGCGGCATTCTGACTCAGTTTGGCATTTAGGATTCCTCCGGGCGTAATGTCTGCACCGAGCGATCCAGCGTGGCGATACATTCCACTGAGACTCAAGACGCGAGTGGTCCCAGAGTCCTTCTGCTTTCAATTTAGGAGGCTGATAAACTCCCTGGTTGTCTGAAGGTTTGCAGGCACGGTGCTAGATGTGTTATATCACCAAAGAGCCAAGGTTTAAAAACACTAGGGGCATATTCTCATCTGAAGGTGTATATCTTTTTTTAGGAACTATATCTAGTTAGTTTTGGTTTCCCTTTGCAATTTAGTGAATACACTAAATAATTTTGTATGACCTATGTACGTCCTGTGTTCATTCTACGGGAGCTCAGCTACCTACACCTGACATTGATTGGTTGTCTCTCCTTTTGAATGGAAAAAATTGTTTGACTGGTTCCTATGGTTAATTTAGTTGCTACGGTAATATGAGAATGGTATTATTAAAACAATCATCAACTACAGGTGTAGAACTCGACACTAGTTCAAATGTGCCGAATGAAGGTCCTCATCATTCAAACATATCGTTTTTTAGTTTGTTCCCGACCAAGATCCACCTTTTGGTTGGATTACATTTTGGTCTGTTGGTCTGAGGCACCTTCACAACTGTTTCTCTGGTTCAGGCTGAGCTGACAAGTCTGAAGGTCCGGACCAAACAAGGTAGATGTGAAAGTGCCCTTAGTCTGAGTTCATTCATTTGAATTCAATCTAAATCTTTGACATCTTTTGAAAGCTGGCAGACACACTGAATATTAATCAGTGTGTCTGTCGGGAATGTCTGCTGTCCTCTTTCTAAGATGTGGAGATCATTGCCAGGGAAGCAGGGGGGGGAATATTTTCTCCTAAAGACTCTGGATAAGGACTCAGTCGGGGCTGCTGCTGGATTAGTGCTGAAGCTGGGGAAACAATTTGTGCTCACAACAGGTAATGGAGTGGCTGTGCACCTGCATAGTTTACTCTCTGGGATTATTCTACAAAAGTCCACAACTCTTAAAAACAAAAAGTTTTGGAGGGCAGCAAACTCCACCTGATTTACTAGAACCAATTATACGAGCGTGTCCCAGTTTTCTAGATAAGACTATCTGAGGGTCCATACATTGTAAGCACTGCATGTGTAAACATGTCTGCTTGGTTAACACAGAGCTGAGGAGAGAGACCCCCAGCTGGAGCTGAACCAGAGGACGAGGAGCTGACTGATGGTTTCTCAGAGCGGGATGCTCTGGGTCCGAGGTCTCACTTCTTCTTAAGTTAAGGGGACAGTTCAACATTCTCCGGAATATTCATTTATTGTTTTATGTCTGAGAAAGAGATACAAATATCAATAAAATAAGATAAAATATATAAAATATCCGTACAATACGGAATTACAGCCAGCACATGGCCAGCGTAAGTATAACACATGGAAACAGCCGACTTGTCATCGCTGTGAGGTTGCCAGGCAACAAGCAGTGACTTCGGGTAGTTATATCTCCCATTATTTTTACACTTTTAGTACTTTTTATGACAGAGGTATTTGTACGGACATAATGAGGGACATAATGGGTAATATAATGAGCTTTCGAGATTCCAGTCTTCTTTTAAAGTGTAAAATGTTAACTGGCTGCTGGCTGTAGTAGACAGATATTAGCTGCGTCTCAATTCAGAGGCTTCATTTAAAGGCTGATGGTGTCAGTCTTTTATGGCTCCTTCCAATATGGCCAACCAATGCGTCTTCTCTACCCTGAGCAACGAAAGCTCCAATGAGTGGATCTTCTCAGGGCCAACCTATCCCAGTATACATTGCGCTGACAAACTGTTCTTTAAAGGGATAATGGCGACAGCAAGCAAAGACCAAAATGTCCGATAACAACACTCGTAATATATATCTTATTTATACTCAACCTTACCTTACAAATCTTTATAAAACCAAGGGGCATTAAAATGTTTTATTGTGCAAATTTCAAATGTAGCTCTGTTGCTAGGCAGCAGCAGTAAAGGCGGAGCAAGCTGGAGATGCAAATCCTGGATATTCTCTGGAGACCACACCGTCTTATTTCGGTCTGGCCTTAGCCGTCTATGCAGTAATGCATAGACCGCTTCCTGCTAAGGAGGCTTTCTCCGAATTGGGCCACAGGTACAGTCGTGGGAAGCAACAAAAAAACAAGTGCATTTCCCAAAATGTTTAACTATTGATTTAATAAAAAGAGCAGTAATAGGAGACTGTCAGTATTCGGTAAATATAAATGGCACATGGGACAAAATACATGACTTTTTCCTTTGAAAGCCAATTATTCTCAAATGGATCATCATATCTTTTGTTTATTATATTCTATGACAGAAAACAGCATTGGTCACATCTATCACTATAACCTTGTTTTATTTAACTAAGTTATTGGGATTAGTCATGTTATTAATCTCCTTTTTTGTTCACTCCATTAAAATTTGGGTAAATATGTCTCCTACATGTGCATACGTTTTGTGTGCACATAGATTACAACATGTGTTATAGATAGTAAAGTCTGCACCACAGTGTCTCGATTCACAAAACATTTTCCCTCAGAGTCTGATCTGCCACTGACCTCCTCAAACTGTAATATGCCGCCTGCAGGGCCGGCACCTTACCTTGCACTGGCACAGAGTGCACTCGGTGCCATGTTTGATCCAAGAGGAGCCACTGAAGCGTGAGATGTTGTGCTCGTCCGTGCACGTCTTGGTGATGTCGTTGCGGATGGTGTCGGCCAGGCAGGGGTCGGTGACACAGCGGGGGCAGCACTCGCCCTCGGGCACCACGGTAAACTCACAGTCCACGGGTGGACACGGCAGAGGCCAGCAGTCCACCTGCCCTTGCTGCAAAGGTGGAGGGGGGGAACATTTGGAGACAGAGAGACAGAGAGAAGGAGGGAAAGTTAAAAAGAGAATCCCTCCCTGCTCACTATTGTATTGTCCGTGGCGAAACAGTGACTCTTTCAAAAAAACAGTTTTCTCCTGACGCTTTTTATTTGCATGCTAGAGGGAGCGACTCCACTTACTAAAAAAAAGAAAGTTCTTAAGGTACCTAGAAAATATAGATGAGCGGAGCACTCTTCCAACGCAGTCAGCATTTTTTTGCAGACGGTGGAGGTAAATGCTCCAGTGTTTTAATTGACTTGTTCTGGTCCCCCCTCCCCCCCCAAACCTCTTGTTGTCGTCCCTCTATTAATCTCTCAGCAAACTTTCAGCACAGAAAGCCTTATTGGATTTCTCCCGCTGCCATTTTCTCTTGGCCTGAGAAAACGTGTCGTAAATAAATTTTGACCAATTCTACAAATCCTATCCGCTGTAATGCTATATCATTCTGGCCTGACCCACTTCTGCTTACGCTGTCATCTGTGAGCGTTCTCTGCTTCACGCCTTAATGCAGCATGAAATATGAGCAAGGAATTTATATGTTCAAACACACAAGGAGATACAAAAGACACACACACACACACACACATAAAGTTACAAGAGGCTTGATGCAAGTGTCCCACTGCGGACATTTAATATCACTGAAAATCGTGCGGCTCAGCATTTCAGAAATGTTGCTGTAAATTAGCTCGGCTGCAAAGCACTTGCTCACGTAGCCCTTATGCCCACTCTCTCCCTACATGTAGTGTGTAAACAACTGAAGTGGGGAAGGAATCTCTGACTGGAGCCAGAGGGAGACACCAAGCGCAGCCTCGGTATCTTCCCCACACTGCGATAAGGGAGACAGTCCTATTTGTCTCCTTATGCAGATGTGGCCTGTGATCACAGAGGAGAAAGGGATTTGCCGCACAATCAGCTTCTTTTTCCGCCTTTAAAAGAGAACAAGTGTGGCGTGCTCACTTGATCCAAGTCAAACTGAAGCCGGCGATTTCATTTGCTTTCTGATATTTCAGGGAGGTTATCGTTTTTAATCTGGATTCAATCAGTCGCCCCGGTATCCCACTGCAATTTAACACGAGTGCCTTTACATGGACTGATGTAAGGATGTGTGTAATGGTACAAAAGGCCTCCAGCATATTCAAATCGAGTGACATTTATCTTTGACTGGGAATTAGCGCGCTCCATTCTTTCATGTGCCTCGACCTCCAGTCGCTGGGGAACTCAATGCTTCTCTGATCTTCTGGCGATTTAACAAGATAGCAAATCTCAAAGTGGCCCAGGTGTGCACCGTCTGCCAAGGCCACGTTCTGGACTCCAAATCTTTGCACGCCTATCAGAGGAGGAGTCGCATCTCGGTCTGGAGAGGGAAAGTATTTTGGCTGTCCGCCCGCTGTCGCTGTGTATTTTAAGGCCCCCCCGCTGAGCCTTCCATGGCCGTGGCTCGGCTGAGTGTAGCAGTGTTCAAGGTTCATTTCACGCCACTGGAACCACAGCGGCCCTCGCCCTATCAAAGTTCCAGAAAATGTGTAGAACATCTGCATCCTCACATTAAAGCCCCTCCAGTAAAATTCAAGGAAAATGTTACAACTTCATTGCAAACCTAAAAGCATCTTGACTGTCTTTCAGATGTTATAATCAGACAATCACATTTTTATAGTATTTTGTTTTATATTATTTTGTATTTTATTCTCTGACTAATTTTCTCTATCTGTCATTCTTTAATTTGTTGTCACTGACTAGCTTGACGAGAACACTCCGGGAAAGGTGACCTTTAACCTCCATAAGTAAACACCTCTTCCGACTATACCTTGAATAAAAGATGCGATTAGCGTGTTCCCAAATACGTTTGTGTCTGCTTGTGTCAACATATAAGGGCAGACAGTGAGAGAGAGAGAGAGCGAGCGAAGCCGAGCGAACCCATTTTCAGCCCACTGTGCTTCCCCGCAGACGCCACCGCCTCTCAGCTGGGCAGTGATTCTCAAGCTTCTCTGTAATGGTTTGCTGTAAGAAATCCAGAAACCTGCCCTCGGGTGCTGGGCATCTGGACCGCGCTACGATGGCCGTGGACAGGGGGGGATGGAAATGGCATCGCTGTTTTCTTCTCCAGACCATAAATCTGTCAGAGTGCAGCCAAGTTACATTAGCTGCGAGTACGGGTGATCTTTAGAAGCGACAAACAGTGAGGGGAGGGGGGGGGGGGTAAAAGAAAAGAGGAAGAGGAGTTGTAAAGTGCTCGTCTTGAGTTCCACAGAGGAGATGATTTGTGAGTCACTGAGCAGAAGGGGTGACACTGGTGTGGGTGTGCGTTGAAGCCGAGTGTGGGTGAGACGTGGCCGTGCGGCAGGATGTAAAGCACGACATTAGCATTTAATATGCATTTGGCTGTAAAGTGAGAGGGGCGTCACAGGTAGAAGGATTTATTGCCGGTGTCAAGTTGATTGGGGAACACTTCTGAAAGGCTTTCCCGCTGATGGAACAGCCGCAGTGTGTAAACCTGTTAAAGATCGACACGGAAGAGGGGGGTGAGCAACGTGTGTGTGTGTGTGTGTGTGTGTAACTGCAAAAAAGTACACAATGTTATTTTTGTTAAGTGTGAGAAATAGGAGTGCACCTAGAGGACACTCAAAGCCACAGAAACACACTTGCAGCAAGTAGTCATCAATCAACAAAAGCACACAACCTTCTCTTCACGCACACACACAAGGAAGTACACAAAACAACACACACGCACACACACACATAAGGTGCACACAGTTACACTCTCCGACTCTTGAAACTCAAACCTCCCGTTCTCTTAACCTTGGAAGTACCCTTCACTGAAATGTATAATTCCATCACAGCAGACAAATGCAGAGGGTTTTTTGAATTCTTTAAAAATGTCACTAATCACCCTCTCTCCCTTTCTTCTGCTGCGAGATGAAAAACAATCTGCTCTGCAACCTTTCCTATTCACCTCCTCCTCACTCTCGCCACAAAACTTCTCTCCTTGACTTTCTTCACTGAGCACATCTCTCTATCTGAGAGCATTTCCATGGAGACTGGCATATTTGTTGCATTTCTTTGTGGCTAACACCTTTCTCTCTTTCTTTCTTTCTTTCTTTCTTTGGATAAAAAACTATATACAAATTTGATTATTTCTTTCTTTCCTTCTTTCTTTCTTAAAAAACGATATAAAAACGATATATGTCTTGCTTTTTCTAAAAATCTATATAAAAATAAAGATTCTGTCTTTTTCTAACAAACAATATAAAAACTTAAGATTTCTTTCTTTGTTTCTTTGTATCTTTCTTAAAAAACAATATCAGCCTATAGGCCAAAGACAATATAAAATATATGGTAATAATCATAGTTAATCGGGCCACAGATAGAATAAAAAAAGAAAAAGAATGATAGAATTAAATAATTCACATTTATTAGAAATGTGTAATAGGCTACTATGGACAAATTCAATACAGCACAAGAGCATGATAAATATTGCCATTCACCAAAACAGTGGACGCTCATGTTTTTCCGCTCTCGCCGTGCAATGTCTCTGGATGAAAACTTTGATTAGAATTCCTGCGATGTAAATTCCATAAACCTCATATGTTCCCCTGTACTCACCAGGCATTGACACTGCTGGCAGTTCTCCACCCACGTGTCCCCGCTGCCGTAGGTGAGCAGGCCGTTCTGGTGCAGACACTGGCTGCTCAGGCGGGGGTCACACTCGGGGCAGCAGAACAGGTCGGCGTTGGGGTTGTCGCAGTCGCAGACCATCCTGCGGCACATGACTTGGCCGGCCTGGGCGCAGGGCACAAACACGCACCATCACGTGAGCAAGAAATGAAACATCACAGGGCTGCAGGGTCGTGTGCACAGATTCATATACACGCACAGAGAAGGCCATTTGTTTAATGGGATCATTAAATATGCATGTTGATCGTAAATATTGTAATAAAGGCTGTGTCGCCCATCCCCGAGCAACTGCTTTGAAGCTGATTCGGTTTCTCAGCTAGAGCTACGGCTGAAACACACGATCATGAGATATATATATTCTGGAAACTGATGCAGAGCAGTTCTCCAGGAGCTCCTGGTCGTCAGTGTGGTGTTTGAGGAGGAATTACTTTACTGTCTTGTTGTTGTCCCAGTGATTTAAGGAGCTTTTCACATGTGAGAACATTTCTTCAAGCAAAAATGTCCCAAATTCTTTGGTTCTACATCATAAAATGTGGATATTTACAGATTTTCTTGGACTGTGATTTTAAACCAACTTATGTTTTGGTTTTCGAGCCATGGGCAGAAAAAATAAAATATTTGAAAACACCAGTCTGGCCCTTGAGAAACTGCAAAGGGGATGACAGGATAATCTGCAGGCCCTAAGACACAATACTATACTAGATATACAGTGGGTAAGATATGAATTTACGAACAGGTCCTACTTGTTGCCTTTATATCGATTCTCTTTTAGGTGTTATTTACAAACAGGAAGAGTACGTTTAGTTCCAAGGAGATTTATCACAGGTCACTTCTTCTTGTTACCTTCAGAAACCACAAAACTGCACCAAACACTTTAAACAATGCAACACAGTGTAATCTCACTGTCTGTCCATGTGCATCCTTTTTACATGGTATAAATCCTGTTTACATTAAATCCATTGATTTATTTAACATTATTGTAGAGTTCTGAACATGGGACTGTTTTATATTTATTTAAATTACATCTCAAAGAAACTATCCTGCTTAAATAAAGGTTCAATAAAAGTGTGTTTACCAAAAATCAATGTTTTGATCAGAGACAATTTATTCATGTTGACCTGAACATAGGGCAGTCTGCAGTAAATCAATATTAGTACATAAAAACAAAATATAAAAAAATGTTCAATGTGCTTAGATTTTTCGTTACCGTCGCCAATGAGCCCCAGATTTTTCCTGCAAATCAAATAAATCTATTTACATTTTTTTTTTAATGTTTAAGAAATTAGCAACCTCCACCAAATGCGCTGATGCGGTCCTCCCCGCCCTCCTGCTGCTCCCAGCAGACTGAAACACTGAACTCTACCGAGATGTCATTGTGGACAACACCCAGTCTTTGTCTTCTCTCTAATGTTTGACCTTGGTTTCCCCTGTAACTTAGTTGCTGCAGTCCATCTAATACCCAGCTGTGCCTCTGCCCGCCGCCAAAACAATAACATGTTTACTCCTCTGCTCCTTCAGCTGCTCAATATCACTAATTTTGACAGGCAGCTCTTCAATCTCTCCAATCAATTAATATGACTCATTTAATTAGGGAGCCATTTCTGCCCTGGTCCTTTGTAATCAAATGAATAATTTGCCGCTTGATCATTCACTACCGACACTAATCCACTATAATCACCTTCCACTACTGCCAGACACTCGGTATTAGGTTGAGTGAAATGCTTAAATGCAAAGCGTGACTGGTCCGTGACCTGATGTTCAGGGGGGAAGATTGGGACAATGGGTTGAGTTTTCGAGATCGAATGTTTCCAGAAACCTGCCGTCAAAAATCAATCGAAACAACTATGTGAAAAGCCTGAGTCACTGTGGTGGACCTCTCAAAAAGTTTGGGCTGTTTATGGTCAATGTGGGAAGTAGTTAAAAACTGTTGTGGAACCACAGTACTCCAATAAATATATTGATGACGTTCTTCCACTGTATTTGTGTTACATGTCAATTCAGCTGGTTTGTCTGGTTGTCTGGTTGTACATCACCTCAAAGAGACAATACATGAACTCGGGTTGTTGGGAGCTTATTGTCCAGTTCAACAGATTTGAACATTTGCGTTCACAGCTCAAAGTGCACTGCCTTTGTCTGGGTAATAAACTGTTGCTCTCTCTGCCGGTCAATGAAAACAGAGAGGCGTGGAACTCTATGTTTCTCTTCCACTATTTCCATCAGGACTATATTTCTATGCACCATGGATTCTTCACAACTAGTGATGTATTCAAAAATAAATAAGGGGATGGAAACTGGGTCAGTCCAGTTTGTTTGTTGATTGATCTGTTTGTTTGCAAGAGAGAGTCCATCCAAATCTCATTTTCCAGGAAATAATTCATGGGAAAAAATCGGGTATATAGCGACTGATACCTTTGAGTGTGTGGGATTTGGTGCAGATCCGAATGAGAATCTGCATCTAGCAGATACATGTGGATTCATGAGGGGACCGTTTGCTTTTGTGGAGGTAAGCGCTCTACTCACTGACATTCAAGTGTGGATTAAATTTGTGGGCACCACATGTATTTAATGTATGTTTTTGCTCACTCTTATCAGATCCCAGTCATAACAGAAATTGCTAGAACATGCAGTATCTAGATTAATGAATTATACCTCTGCATCATCCTGTATGATCAAATTATTGACATATTATTAACTGAGTTTATTTGGCTTTACATTTCCGGCCACATATAAACTTTTTTCTCCACGTATGTTAAGACCTAATTTGCTGTTTGGGTTAGTCAGCACTGTACCATACAGTAACTTTACTGGGGGACCACACAGTTGGCAATAATTATGAATAATTAGCACTCTGGGTGGTTTGGCGCTTTGATCCCTATCACTTTGTAAATATTGATTTCACCGATTGTGAATATAAGACATTCATAGGTGCGGCTTTAAGAACATGTATCTACTTATCATGACTGCTTGAGCTGAGTGAATAAAACATTGACAAAGATATATTGGATTTGGGACTTTACTGTAAAAATCCTTTTAAATGTCAACCAGATGCAGTTTTACACATCAAAATGTCCAAATCTGAATATTATTATGTATTTATCCAGAGTTAGTGAATCCAGTGATTGTCACAAATTCAATAAAATGTTGGTTTCACGCCTCATCTACTTGAAAACACAGTATTCTTCAAAATGTCAGCGACTGCTTAAAGATGAGCAGCGCGTTGACAGGACAAGAGGCAACAGGTTGACAACTGCCTTGTTGCTCTGAGGCCGAGAGAGAATAAACAAAGGAGAAGAAATTGAACGAGTAGTTGGGTTCACATGCAGTAACACAGAGAGAACATCCTTACTCGAATATAAAAAGCACAGAGCACATTTTCTCTGTTCCAATGCTTCTCGGCTTGTTTTGTGTCATATCCACCTCTCTGCCTGTTTCCCCTAACCCGTCCCCCTCTGCTTTGTTTTCTCTCTCAGCTTTTCTTTGTCTCCATGTCCACCTCCCTCTGGTTCTCACCTGACAGGAGCACACGGAGCACCTATCGCTGTCCAGCACCCAGATCTGCCCGCTGTGCTTAACCTTGTTGTCATGGATACAGTCGCCGGTGCAGTTGTGCCCGTGGGGGCACCGGCAGTCGTAGCCTCCGTCCAGGTTGAAGCACACCGTGTCGTTGGCACAGGTGTTCCTCCCCGTCTTGCATTCATTAATGTCTGTGGAGGGCGCAGAAGAAGATGACATCACACAAACGCACAAATAACACTGTTCTCATGCTCGACCTGTGTTTTTCTTAGAATAAGTCTTGTGATGTTGCTTTGGAAACAAACATACAGGGTAAAAGAGCCTGTCCTGTCGCAATATGGCTACACACTCGACACGTTTCAATGAGTCGACACGCTTTGTTGTGTTTGACCCGCTCTGTGCTCTCTCAAGCTGCTCAACACGCCCGCAGGCTTCAAACGCTACTGTAGCAAAATGTAGCAACGCAACATCTTCCACATCTAAAGGAAACCACCACAGTATGCAGCTCTAATGTAACCCAGAAACCCACTTTCGGGCCAAATTACAACTTTGCTTTGTGAGACGCAGACAGGTTCAGATTTTTGAGAATGCCTTTAATATGCCCCCCCCTGCTTCCTTCAGC
Source organism: Limanda limanda (assembly GCF_963576545.1). Taxonomy (NCBI): domain Eukaryota; kingdom Metazoa; phylum Chordata; class Actinopteri; order Pleuronectiformes; family Pleuronectidae; genus Limanda; species Limanda limanda. Next base: position 20,172,114 of record NC_083643.1, read on the forward strand.
TCAAACTGACAGCCAGGGTGGGGTCAACGAGTGGAGCAGCGCTAGCACTATTGTTACAGGCGATGCTTCAAGTGTAGATTGGGGGTTTCCGTTTTGACAGCTGACACTTCTCCTGACAGGCTGCATCTGAGAGAATGATACAGAAAATGAATAGGCAGCGAAAAGAAAACTGACATGTTGGGGAGAAAGAGGCACTGATAATGACGCACCTATCCAAAAATACCATAACGTACACAAGTGCAAGAAAACATCCGATTTTTTTTAATTTATGATGCAGGGTGACTCACAGATTTAGAAGTTTTGGTCAATTAAAATGTGCTGTCTTTAGCGCTTTTAATTTGGTTGATAGAAATAACGAATACAAAAGATAAGAGACATTTAAACATAAACATTTTGACATTTTAAAATTTTATTTTAATAATCATATTAATGTACGACAGAGAATTAGGACCCCTTAAAGAAAAAAAAGATATGGGATTTAATTGAGTCATAAGTTATAATTTAAGGCTATTGTCATGTTAGAGCAGGAATATCAGAAGATTAGCCTGTCGCCTGTGTTAAGTTATATTTGAGTATATTTCACATATAACTAATTACAGACTTTGAGGAAATTGCTTTTTTGTGGAGGAGGAAACGTTTGGCAGTGGTCGACTGGGAGGTGATCATGGTTCCATCTGTACGATATTCAAAGAGGTTTCATACTTTTTCAAGAAACAATGAGATTGTTCGCTGCTTATTTCCATTTTCTTTATTCTCGTTATAGGGTAAGGGTTAGACTTTTTGTGTAGTCAAATAATTACTTTTTTTATTAAACATTATTCTTGTAATATTATGACTTTCTCTCAATTCCGACTTGATACTCGTAGTATTATGAATTTTTCTTTTTTGTAAATTACAAATCTATTCTCGTACACTTTCTTCTCATCTATGACTTTATTTTTCATGACGAATTGATGTTTTCACAATATGACCTTTACCAATGGAACTGTTTTAGCTGTGATTTGTGTGAAAATTTAAATTTCCCCTGACTCAAAGTTGCTTTCTTAAAATTTGAGGACAAGTCAAAGTTGTTCTTTTCTCCACCAGACATGACATATTTGTGTAAAATAAAGGGTGGGCCACTGACCTACACACGATTCCCCACTGGCAGAAAACAAGCCGTTGTCATGGTAGCCATCGCGACATTCACAGTGGTACCAGCCGGGCAAGTTGACACAAGTAGATTTGCTATCACACTCCACAAAGCCGTCCGCACACTCATCAATATCTGAGAAGAGGAGAGGAGAGGAGAGGAGAGGAGAGGAGAGCAGAGCAGAGCAGAGCAGAGCAGAGGAGAGGAGAGGAGAGGAGAGGAGAGGAGAGGAGAGGAGAGGAGAGGAGAGAAGAGAAGAGAAGAGAAGAGAAGAGAAGAGAAGAGAAGAGAAGAGAAGAGAAGAGAAGAGAAGAGAAGAGAAGAGAAGAGAAGAGAAGAGAAGAGAAGAGAAGCACATTCAATCAGGATCATGTTTGTCTTGAGAAATATGCTCCATTCTTGCCTGATAGGCATTTGCAATTGACTGATTCATAATTGATAAAACAATGTGTCTGGCATCACAGTGAATCCAGTGCATGGGTTTTATTGATCTAGCCTGGCTGAATGGCCAGAGACGGACATGTGCATCAATAAAGGATAGCAGGGAATGAATGAAACTAATATAACAAGACTATTCTTAGAAGCAACGCATGTCCCAGGCTTGTGTTTTTGAAATCCTACACAGTCTCTTCCTCTGACACACGCAGGCACACAAATACTGTGGCTTTTTATTACACTTTGCTTGATGGTAAGGAGTTTCTCTGATGTGAAGTGTGAAGAAGCTCAGTAAAGAGTCTGAAACTTCTTCTATCGTGGCCCGTGGGTGGCTGTGGATAGGTGGAGCCGTTTTTTTTGTTTGCACACAGCTGCACTCAGGAACAATCCCCGACTCTGCCTCCGTCTTCAGCTCTTGTCTTAGATTACGCACCCCCGACTTCCCCTCTCTGTGAATTGTAATTTTTTGCTCCTGCCCGATTCTCTTCGTCTCCTTTTATCTGCATTTCCTTTCTGTTTCCAACTGGCCAACGTTCAGCCCTTTGCATGTCAACAAGCAACCCTGCAACTTTCCTACAACATCAGCCAAGAACAATACACTGTAATTTTCAAACAATGAGCATAATATGCCCATGAGAGACAGATCGCTCAGATATTTCAGCTTAAATTTAATTAAACCGAGGGCCGGGCCCACATGAGAGAGGGTATAAATCCTGTTATTACACAGTGGGGCTAAATATGTTGGGCCCAGACTTGCACAGTGATTAAATGTGTCTGCGTATAGCCCATGATGGCTTTTTTATGATGGTGCATGATGCTCCGCTCTCATTATGAAAATGGCAGTGTGCCGTGTCTGACCTTCTCCACGACTGCCTGAAACCGTATCCCCCCCACAGAGAGACATGCAGACGGTCCCATGTCCCCCCCACCCCACCGCCCAGGCAGTAATGGGATTAAGATCTATTGGCTAATGAGCCCTCAGCCTTTTAATAGAATTTCTGCAGCAGATTAAGCATTGATCAAATGTCCCACAGAGTAGGGGTTTATCTGTTTAAAAATTACCCGCATTGGACTGAGGTTGGCAAAAAAAAAAAAAAAAAAATGAACTAACTTTGTTTCTGTTTTCCACTGGTCTGGTTCAAAAAGCTGCATCTGTTGCTGTGGTAGACTTCCACAACCACAAGTCAATATCGGCACCAGATAATTTGAATAATTCGATTTTGTTTATCTCAACATAGCATATTATCACAGGCAGGCGGACTGACCCGTGACCGCTGCTGATCTCTGTCATGGCATCAACATTTATACAATCCCTTTCTCTTTGGCAAGGTTTCTTCAAAGTAAAAGCACAACGTTGGAAGCTGTAATGCGTTCTATCTAGCTGAATTACAGAGCTATATATATATATAACACAGACCAAGAGAACAGTTCATTCCACACAGAGACAGGTTTAGAGCGGACACTCCACTATCTTGTCTAATTACATCTGTTCGGTGAGAGCGGAGCACCTCACCCCCCCCCCCCCAACAACACAGCAACAGCAGGTTAAAAGGACACTTCTTAAAACGCTTGAGTCTCCAGCTAATGCTGTAAATGTCCTATCTTTGAAAATCTAAATTCTCTTGCCTCCCGACAACAGACGTCCAATGCTCTTTGTTGCCTGTGAATGTCAGTGTGATAAAAGCACGGGGGGGCTTTAAAGGGGCAAAGTTGCACGAGGTGTCTTGCCAGTATATTAAGAAATCAAGTAGAATTAGTTTGAATCATCCTCCTCTCCCAAATAAGGCTGTAGGAGACTGTTCAAAGTAGAACTGAGCAGTCAGTTACTATTTATAACAGACGCTGATGGTGAAGCAAATCTAAAAATATGCAAATGGGTTATTTTCAGACGGTTTCATTCAGGCGTTTTAAAAAGCTCCAGTGTCTGGCTACAACAACAGAGGGTTACACCCTCAACTAAAGATTTGTCATTTTCTTGTTTTTTAATCTGAGCCAAACCTGTCAGCTGCAATTTACGCCATGATGCTTCTCAGGCTGCTGTCTAGTCAAATTTTGAAAAGCGCTGCTGTGTGTTAGGGCCGTGAAACTCGCAGTTGTCGCGACTCAACGAGATTGAATGTGTGAGGTACGGCAGAGATACAGCGCGCTCGCAAAAGGTCTCCCCCCTTCTCTTTTATCATCCCGCGTAAATGATAATAGACATCATTGTAATTAAGTCATCAAAAATGACAATAAGACAAGACCACCGCTTGAAAGCTCCGTCTCGACTGAATCGCGAGGCTTTTGCTTTTGTTAAATCACAGATGTGAATAGTGCAGCATTGTCGCTTGCTAAATCATGTCATGTTTTCCCTCACTCCGCTCTAGCTAAAAATGAAAAGAGATGACACAAACAAAATAAAACCCATCTTTGTGAATCTCTCCCAGAGAGGTCAAGGGCACAGAGGAAGAGTTATTTTGAATTTACCTTCAGAGGTGAACAAAAAGACATGGTGGCTGACAGAGAACTAGCCACACAAAGAGAGGAGGATGAGTACGGGCATAATAGGAAAGAGACAGTGGTGAAGTAGAAGACAAGGAGGAGCGGAAGGAAGATGTAGGAAGAGGAGGAGGAGAAAGAGCCACGTTTGGAGAGTTTTCCTACTCGTTATCCTGAGTGGCACCTTGGAAACAAGAGCTCTATTAAGGCGGCTCTGAGAAGACAAAGTAAAGTAAAGTGGACTGTCTCTCCTCTGCAGCCTCCTGGGCTTGTTAAGCCGCTGTGCACCCCCCCTCCGTTCCTCCCTCATCCTCTGCCTTCGCCCCTCCACATGTGCCATTTTCAATTCACCTGTCGATCTGCGTTCCAAATTTGCGATGCCCCCATCATCAACCCCTCCGTCATCCCTGCAGTTTTCTGCTCTTTGAGCCAACCCTGCCCTCCTCTACTTCATCCCTCAATCCTCCTGTTCTCCAATGTTCCGATCCTGGGCAGGTGCAGTTCTCTGCTTTAACTCACTCATCCCTTCCTCCTTCCTTCCTTCCTTACCTCCCTTGACTGACAGGTAGCCCCGGGGGTTGGCATACAGTTCTGCTGCGTTGCATTACTCAGTGCAGAACCAGCTCCTGCTGCCACACGTACATTCACCCGTACAATAACCTAATTCAAACTGATTTCCATTTCCGCAGAGGTCTACCTGATAATCCTGACTGGCTGCAGCGGGAGGAGTTACTCAGAAAAACATCTCTGGATCTCAACTGAGCCGTCCCTCCTGCTCTCCAGTCAGATAGCATTTGAAGATAAGTGGATTTTAAAAATGAGCTGAATTTGTCATGTCGGATCACATTTACAGTGACGGTTGAGAGAAAAGGCTGCAGTCAATAATAGTGTATACACAGCTTTATTGGTTATGGAAATGGATTGTGGATCCCCGTGCTTTTTTATATACCGTAACGTGTAATTGAGTGATTGTCACTGGTCCTCAGTCTTCATTAAGGGAAAGTATGGACTCGAATAATCAATCAGTCACCTGAGGCAAATTGAGTTTCACACTGGGTTCCTGATGATGAAACAGACACCGAAACGCAAATCCATATCTGCGAGCACTTGAATGGGAGAGTGGATGAGCACTTGTGGCAAATTGGAAACGAGCCTGGTGAACAATCGGTAGCTGCAAGCGCGCGCAGATTGCAATCGCTCCGGATCACTTACCTGGAGCCGTTAAATTCCTCCAAGTTAAACCAGAATTTGACGGCTGCTTTTTGCAGTCAAAACATGTGTGAACGTGAATTTCGGAAAGACTGTTTTATTTTTGAAAGTAAGAAAGAAAAAGGTTTCTATAGATGAGAATTGCTGCTTTAGCTTCCGAGTGGGAGGATGGATGGATGTGTTTGACTGACAGCTGAGCCAACAGGGGAAATGAGACACAGTATAAACAAACCTCTGTTGGAAGCAGCTACTTCACATTGTAGCTATAGAGCCAAGGAGCTGGGTTAGCAGAAGCATTCTAAGCTTAACTAATCACTATATTTACATTAAGAGTTATAATATCATTTAAAGCTTTCACTTATTGTCACAAACCCTCGTGAATCACACATCTCAGCCTAAGCTTTACTGAGCAATTAGCATCCTGCTCTTCCAGACCATAATATTACTATTTTGGTCAGGCTAGGATCCAGGGGCAGGGCCATGGGGGGGCAATGGCCCCAGCTGTAAGCTCTTTAAAAAACTAGTCACTTACTAAGAATGTATATGAGACTGTATTGTGAATTTGATTTTCTAAGCTTTTTCGAAGTTCACAAAGTGCTTGGACAAGGACTGACTTCAATTTGCACCTCAGAGAATCAGGAATTATGCACGGATGTTGGACATATAATTGGCCCCTGTAAGGCCCTAGATTTAGAAAAATCCTAAAGCCACCACTTGGTTTGATCCACTTGTGTCAACGACAGCCACAGCTGCTGTTCCAAGTGAGAAGGCGGTGAAAACCAAATCAGCGACTCCTGGTCTGACATGGTTTTAACTAACATCTCTTGAGTGATCTGACCACAAATGGACAGCTCGGAGTACGTCAGATAACAACTGCCATTACAATGCATCACCACATGTGTCTCCAGTGACTGCTTGTAATCAATTCTCACTCACCAAATCATGTTGTTGTCGGACATTCAGATGTTTCCGTCGTCTATCGGATGTGTCTTTGTGAGAGAGGGTGAGAGAAACTGGTGACAGGAGCAGCTGAGCAGATCAATGCTCAGCACGCTGCTCTACAATATAAGATTTCCTATGTTTTCAGTTACCATCTAAAATAGTAAATAAGAAAATCAATATGTGGTGTTAAACGTTTGGGACACAATGAGAAAATACCTTTGGTTTATTATGAATCTGTAGCAGGTGAGGGGACATCAGCTGAGTAGGTCTGCTGTCATCTTTACATAAACTTAAGAATACACACCTTTTAGCCTAAGTGAATTTCAAATAAACACAAAAAGCAACTATTAACAGCATATTCAATAATTTCAACTTAATTATTCGACTAGATATACAGAATTAAGACATTTCTAGTGTGCTCACACTAAAAAAGTCCCACTAAAATACTTTTGGGCCATTCAACAAAATGCATCTACTCCAACTACATTGCTTACGTGATGTCACAAAGCATGAAACCAAGTAAACATTAATAAACATAAATATATTCAACCTACAGCAGAAAACCGGACAGATTTCCCCGATAGTCTGTCGCATGTTAAAAAATAATCCTGGAAGGTTATTGATGTCCTGCTTTTGTCCTTATGAAACAGAGTTGGTGCAACAAATGAGAATTTGATCAGATTCTGTTGAGCAACCAATCGATCAGTTGGACGGCGGACTAAAGCTTTCCTATAAATATGCATCCGTATGCTGACATGTTGTGTTGGTGGATGTTTGCTTGCTCATTCAGCGAGCCAAGATGCAACACAAGATATATTTCCAAGATGATGAGACTCTAGAAAGCTATTGTGTGTTCTAGTTCTGTGGCTCTTAATGTGTAACACGCTGTTAGTCCGTGTCTCTGTCAGTCAGAGATAGAACCGAGACAGTCCCTGCTTCATGTTGTTTATGTGGACTCTTGAGAGGTGTATGCACAGATACAGCAGTTGCATAATAAGATCAGGATTTTTCACTTTTGAATAGAGATGTTTCCTCACAATAGAGCAGATCTGTGTGCTTCAGCAGAGAAAAAAACACGCAATGTTGTTAGCGTTGTCCTTTAAGCCAGTGTAGCTGTCCAGTGCCAGTGCAGTGTGCTGCAGTGCAGCAGCTGCAGCAGCGAGCTCTCCCTGGGAGACGTGTCATTTAGGTAGACGCAGCAGGTTGTGCTCAGCTAAACGACAGTTCCGGCCATTAGCAGGGCCTAATTAAGACACACTAATTATGGGTGATGGAGTGAGTGCTTTGTAAGGCCGTCTCTAAATAAATAATGAATACATAATCATTGTGCTTAAACAAGCCGCTTGAGCTTAAACAGTCACAGCGCCTCGGGCCTTGTGGGTAAATCGAGGAGCAAAGGAGGGAGAGAGGGAGTGCTGCCGCGGTGCATCATGGGAGCTGTCAAGCGGTGGAATAAAATGAATATGGTTTAAAATATTCACTACCTGTGCCCGAGCGTCTGGTGGGAGGTGCCCAGGGGAGATTTCAACTCTGATGAGTCTGTGATGTTCTTTCTTACCTGCTACGGTATGAGAGACACTGTGGCTATTTAAAATGACACAAGGGCAAAGTAACAACTGGGAGCAACTGATCTTCTGTCCAATTTATTATTTTATTCACTGTATTATTTATAACATAAGAGGCATGTGTGGCACATCTATATATCATATATCTATTAATTTATAAGTATGTATCGTAATGATTTATTGACTTAGTTTCCTTTGTTTGGTGGATATGTGTCGGGTCTATAAATCAAATACAACGTCAAAGTCCCTCTATAAAACCACATTTAAATTCACTAGATGGAAATTATTTATTTAGATCTGCACCATATTTCACACACTCGTAAATATCAGTTGCCTTAACATGCCTGATTGTTGTCATCAAGATCCAGTAATTATTTGGTGTTGAATCTAAAAAAGGTGAAAAGAAGTGAAAATAACTAATTCCTACATTCGCCCTCTGATCCAGATACTTAACAAACTTTCATGTGTCCTCCCCTGACACATACCTCAGCCTCCCACCAAGTTTCAAGGAAACCTCTTCAGTTGTTTTGTGTAATCTTGCTCCCTAACAAGCATACCAACACACAAAAAATCATCTTAAAGAATGTGTGTCACTCTGCAGAGGCAATGCCAGGGTCTCCAGGGCATCAGTCAGAGGGGACCTGTATTCATACGGCCCCTTTCTGGTCCTATCGACCACTGAAAGTGCTTCACAGCACAAGCCACCTTCACCCATTCATACAGCAGGCTACTATACACAGCACCTTTTCTACCATTCACACACTCTCAGCACTGCTGTCATGGGCAATTTAAGGTTCAGCCCAAGGACAGTTAGAATGTAGACTGGAGAAGTCAGGATCAAACCACCGACATTGTGGTTAGGGGACGACCTGCTCTAACTCCTGAGCCACAGTTGCCCCAAACTGAGTCTCTCTGTTGAAAACTGACAAGCTTCCTGGAGCTCAACATCAATGTAAATGAGGCCTGAGGAACAAATTGTTTGTCTGGCCCCGTTCTGCTGTCTGTCCGAGTCAATATGCCAGCGTGACCTCGGGGCTTCACACTGCTTCTCTCAAGTCTCCTCATGAACTCACGGCCGTCTACTTGTATCCTTCTCCTTCTCCTCTCGTCCTCCTTTTCACTGCTTTTTTCTTCTTCCATTTTTATGACTCGTTATAAATCGTCAACCTTTAGCTTCCTGTTCCCATGCCACCCTTTCCTCTCATCGCTTTTACCAAAAAATAAAAAATTCTGTCACTTTTTTAACTTCTCGGCTTTCTTTGTCCATAAATGTTCTTTCCTTCACTTCCTCGCAAAAACCCAAAGGCAGAACAAAGTAAATCAATGCTCTGATTAAAAATTCAAAAAAGTGCTATTTCACTCACATAAACATAACATTCTCCTCTTTAGATCACGTCTCTTTATGAGAGTATCACTCCGGCAGATGAAGCAAGCCGGTAAATTATCACGACTTGAGAAAATGAGAGTTTTGCCGACCGATAAAACATCAATTTACAGTGTAGGTGTTATGCGCCGAGGCTCCCCGATGGCGCTCTTGAACACAACCCTCCTGGAGTGTGTAGGAGTCACAAATCTAAACGGCATCATTAACACCAAACATAAAAATCTTTTATCTCTTTCTCCTTGTCCTTACAGAACACTGTTGATGCTAAACTGGCCTCCCCGTGATTCGGCGCCGCTGATTAAAAGTGCTCGAAGACGGCAGATGAATGGAGAGATGAAAAGCGGGAGGTGTCCATCTCAGCATCTGATCAAATGCTCTTCAGCGGCCAACGGGATCCTCTGAGGAAACTTTAGCGAGAGGCCACGCCAGGACAGCGGAGACGGCCATTAGTTACAGAACTGATGGCATGGTGACGGAAAATTTTAACTAGCGGCCAAGCATCCTTACAAGCTTACAGGGGCTTGAAAGGACAAGGTAATGAGCTGGAAATAAAGGAAATACTAAGACAACCTCCCCATTCATCTCGTAGGAGCAGTTCAGCTATTCACTTAATAAACATGCGTCTGATCTGAACGGGGGAGAGGATGTTCACAGATGTTATGTCCAATTATTTCATGCACGGACTCAGCTTGGGAATAATCTTTAGAGCCCTGTTTCCTAAAAGCAAATTAAAGCTCATGTGATCAGTAAGGCCCCTGTTATGAAGACTCTTGCTCATATCATAAAAGCACATTCAGTAAAGGCTTCACGAGTTCCTCCAGCCCACTCATCCAAACCAGACTGACCACTATCAGACGCAACTGCAATAGAGGTAATGGGTTTGTTCATTACATTTAAAGATTAAGTCTTTTATCAGCGTTGTGATGTTTTCTGGTTGTTTATTACATTTTTTTTGAAGCTCTTTTAAATGCAAACATTAAATTAAACAGCTCTATAGGCTATGACAGAGGATTGGGAAATGACCAGGGATAAGAGGATTGTCTTTAACCCTTTAAATCAAACGATCATGACGTATGAATGAACAAATCTGACAAATCCCATTGTCACTCTCATATTGATCAGTTATAAAAGCCAGCCAGAGCAATGATATTAAACCTACACACTGAGAACTGTACATTAATGGACAGAAAAGTCAACTTCATTTGATTTAAATTTAATTTGTATTTTATCCTTATTTTTTAGAGCAATCTTGAAAGCTGGGGCTTTTTGCTCATATATCCCTAAGCATTTATCTTCAATAACATAGGAATATTATCTTGCCCATTTCATTCCCCCCCCCCCCCCCGAGCATTAGTTCCACTGTTTATTTTTTAACCATACTATCATTTACAAGTTCAACGTGAAACCTGAAGAACTTTAAGAAATTTACACACATAGATCCAAATAAAAACAAAAAACGAAATGGAGTCACATACAGCAGCTGTATCTTGTGTTTTTTTTTTTTTTTAACACATCCATGATTGTCAGGCAGCGAAGGACAACCTGAGCCAGAGAAGGAGCTAAAACATCTCAAATATCTGCTTATGACAACTGGATCCTTTAAAGGTCAATTAATAAATTAAACACTGAATTTGGAGGAATATTTTATATTTTTGGAAAAATAATTATCTTCCTGTTCTTTACCATGTGCTTACATTTTGTAACAGATCTCTTCTATGTATTGTTAAAACACTGGAGGTTAAAAACACCAGAGGCTTTAACAAGCATTTAATACCTCTGAACATCCTTACAGTTATTTTTTATTTTTTGTTTCTCCGAGCCATAAGGAGAAAAATGGCTGAAACATAAACATAATATTCCAGCAGTTGCCCATCTCTCACTCAGGCCATATAGGAAATAATACCAGCCCGGGGCTACAACATCAACAATGCTGCATGTTCAGGGCAAGCCTTACATGGCTGGCCCTGTGTACATTTATATCCATGACTGAAGTGTATGTGCCCTGCCACAGCTGTATCCTGCATAATTCATGATGTGTCAGAGTTCTCCACTAGCTGGTGTCTGTCTGTCAGCACTGCGTGTCCCCTGTCCCTCCCAATCCATTCCCCCTGAATGGTAATGACGAGTCAGCGAGCGCAAACACACCAGAGAGGGACAACACATTAACACACATCCGCATGCGTGCACAATTACACACAGTCAGACACAAATGTACACAGAACAGCACATGTATGCACCAACACGATGAAAAAAACCTATTAGAAACGAGGCGTAAGGTTGACAATCAGCAAACTGTCGGCGTCTTCCCACGCCCGAATGTGTTTGGCGTGCTTGGTGGCGTGCGCGTGCATCAAGCCCCGCCCTGAAGAGCCACCGCTCGGTGTCTCATGACAGGCCGCCAGTCTGCCGCGGCAGCAGCAGAAGTGGTGGCGTCCCCGGGGAGGCCTCTAAAAGCTCACCGGGTTCTGGGGGGTGGTGAGCCCAGACTCAGTGAAAGCTTTTCCATGTTCATCCACCCAGCTCCGCCTCTCCTCCTCCTGCAGCAGCACCGACTCTGTCAGCCTCATTCCGCATCCAAATGCGCAGGAAACTCACTAACCTCTCTACCCTCCATCCCCATCTCGCTCCTTGCATTTCCCACTCCATCTCCGCATCTGTCAGTTTTTCCCAACATCCTCCTGTATCTTCCTTTCCACTTCACCTCCTTTCACCCCCCCCCCCCCATCCAGTCGTTACCGCTCTTTTTCCTCTCTCACTCTCTCTCTCTGGATCTGTCACTCTCCCCGTACATCTCCATCTCCTCTCCCCTAGCTATTGTCCTCCATCCCCCTCCTACTCCCATGCTGGAGCAGCATATCCAACAGTACATTAACCTCCATACATCTTCTCCAGTAGACTCTTCCCTCACTGGGAGCTCCAGTCACACTGAGGAACCAGTAAGAAGCTGTAACCCCCCCCCCCATTACTAGCTGAAAGACTGACGAAGTCTCTAAACAGTGCCAGAGGCTTTAGCCCGGTAGCTAGGGACCTTGACACTGGTCCTGGACTATAAAACCAAGAGTTAAAAAAAAGAAACAACAACAGTGGCTGTCACCGATCCCTCCCGACTCGTGTGGGATCGGGAGGGATTGTGGGAGGGTGTGGGGGAGGGGGCGGGCAGAAAGAGAGGGACATGCACAAAGCAGCAGCAGCAGCAGCAGCAGCAGCTGTGGTGACAAACATGTTGTTGCTTGAGGCTTGAGGAGTGTGCAAGAGTTGTGTGCACATGAGCTTGATGTGTTTGCGTCCCCAAACTTCAAAGTCTAATCAGACTCGATGAAGAACACAGAGCCTAAAAAACAGACTGATCCCAGAGCTCCCAATCACTCATCCGCTGATTAACGTCACTGAGTGATTAAGAAACAGACAACTGTATTAATGGAGGAAATCGTTTGCAAACAGTTGTTCTGCTGTTACGTCTTAAAGGTTTAATTAACACAAACTAGAATGAAACACATTTTCTCACTGATATCTATTTCATCTTATTACAGGTATAGATGAAATATAGGAGGTATATTTAAGTTGTTTTTTTCTCCCACGAAAAAATGACTTGTTAACTACCTATAACCAGGCAACACTTAGCTTAGCCTAGCATAGAGACTCGAACTGGGAAACATCTTACCTGGTTCTGTAAAACATTTTTTTTTTTTTTTTTTTTTTTAAATCAGTCAGCAACTCTAAACATCACCAATTAACACAATATATCTTTTTTGTATAAGCTGATTCTGAAGAGATTTGAGGAATTTGATACATATTAGATAAATATATTCAATTGACTTGTGTATGGAGTGAAGGCAGAAATCTAATAGATAGACACCAACAAGTCAGGATGAATTAGAAATAAAGTGCCTAACTATACCATTACATTTTCTGTAAATGTCTTATAAGTGTTTCACATGGAGATATCAATTAGATATAATAACAACTAAAGAGGTACCACCTGACAGACATCTCACTCAAAGCAGATGTTAGAAGTACTTAAAGATATCTGGGATGTATTTAAAGGTAAAACTGTATCTGCTCAGTTGGAGTCAGACAGTCGGATGTGGCTGTGAAATGTCTCTTGCATACGGGTCCAAAATAAGCATTCACCAAATATGAGTGGAAATATAAGTTGGCGAATTATATATTTATATACTTCAGCACGAAACTTCCATCCATCCATCCATCCAACCATGCATAGGGTTGCAAGCAATAATAATAAAGATAGATAATACGAAAGCTCCCTAAAAATAAAGGCAAAGCGCTGTGGTAGCCCCCTGGTGGCTGGTTGATGTGTAGGCCATACATACTGCCTCCTCCATGTTAATGGATGGGGCATGGACCAAACTAAAAAAGATAAAATGTACAAATAAAAAATGGAAGACAGACTTCATGGAGGGACAAATGAGCAGAGAGTAGGAGAAGAAAGAGAAGATTAAAGGAGAGAAATACGTCACTGAATGGGACCCCGAAAATATACCATATTCAACACGGTAAATTTCAAAATTCAAAAATGACGGTTTACACTGTATGACTGGCAATATTCTTGATAAATCAAGACAGAGAGACGTGACCTGTTCTCATTGTTGTGACCACAATTGTCTAGCTGACTTACAGTTACTTGTTTCTGTTGTGATTGAAAATATGCACAATTGAAAACACCTTCTCCAAATGCAATCTTTGCATAAATAATCTGATAAAAACTGAAAGAATGTTTTGAACCAAAGAAATGTATTTGCAAATGTCTGTCTTTGAGCCATCCGTTGATGAAAAGAATCACCTTGGACAAAACTCAGGTCCATACTCTTAGATTTCTCCTTGGATGGACTGTGTTGGAAATGTTTTTGATTCACAGAACACTCACAAAAGAGAGTATTGTGAGAGAGAGAGAGAGGGAGAAAGAAAAAGGGCAGGGATCTAAAATAGTGTGGAGGGTAATGAAATGTGTGATTGCCTGGCTCTCGTGCCATTACTGAGGGACGAGGACCTCAGAACCTTTTCTGCTGCAAAATAGGGAGGAGGATAAGTCATTATGGTTTAGATGTGTTAACACGTTCTCTGTGTGTGTCTGTGTGTGTGTCTTGTGTGTCTCTCTCACACACAGACACACACTCGTTCTCTCTTTCCCATCCTCCTCAGCATCTCAGGGCATGAGGATATTCATTTACTTTAAGATAGGCAGTAAAAAGGACGCCTCGTAAAAAAAAAAAAAAATCCTTTATGCACAATCAATACCTGAACCAGTGAGCAAGCAGAGAGGCCGCATTTGCTCCACTCAAACACAAGCCGCGATGACTTGACTTTCCATTAGCTCTGCCGCTTGTCTCCTGAAGGACACCCCACAAAGGGCCGGATCGGGCCGTGAGGAGGGCGTCGCTGCTGTGGCTCAGATCTATGGTGCAGCCGGGACACAACCACCAGGATTATGGTCTTCCTCGGGTACGTTAGATCGCTAGTGCTGCAGGGGTAAACACACTGAATGGGATCCAAAGCCCTGAGTCTTATAATAACGCTGTGTATGACATATTTCCATGCACGAGAGCAAGTTGTGATACAGCCTCTGCTGTAAACACAAGCTGACTTAATACCTGGTTTAGCTATCGTGCCCAATCAGATGTTGTGCATTAGGAATTGATGCGGCTGTAGTTTGGGTTGTGGCGCGGAGCCTACGAGTTGGAACGCCATGCTGATTAATATGGGCTGTAATATAGGGTAATTCCCATACTGCTGCAACTGCAGTTCAAATCCTCCACCGGGCCATTGGAGGAGGTACAAGCTCATTATTCACCACGGAGCACAGACCCACACAGTCTGATGCACTAGCAGACACACACACACACACACACACACACACACACAGCCACAAACACTTTTCAAACACACACGCACGCTGAAATGATCTCAGCATTTACAGATCAGCTGTTTTGTGGAGGTCAGAAGCAAAGACAGCTGCACAAAGTAAGAATAATTACTGTCTGCTTAAACAAAAGCCCAGAAACGCCAAGGAAAAAAGAAGCAACACCTTTGATCTCTCCTCTTTTCTTTTGTCCTTTTTACCGTTGGACCAGAAGCAACACCCCCTCATTTCACGTCCCCTCTTCTTCCCCGACTTAAACATCCAGTCAGAAGTGCTCCTCGAGCTATTTTAGAGGAGATAAATCGTAGGAGTGGAGATAAAATGAAGTCCTTACCTGTCTCGCATCTCTTCCCGGTAAATCCTTGCTGGCAAACGCAGTTGTTAGGTGAGATGCAGGTTCCTCCGTTCTGGCACAAGCCGTCACACATAGCTAGAGGTAGACGAGAAGAGAAGAGCCATTTCTCACTAAGATTAACGAGCACTAACTACGTAATTAGACCAGCAGCAGCATATGTATTTGCATACAGAATAAGAGCTAATTTAGTGATGTGATTCATTACAGGTTCGTGCAAATGATTCTGTGTGATTAATGCGTCTCACCAAGGTTAATTTAAAAAATGTTCATTATCCGTAGGTAGACTCTCAGTTAATGTGTCCGCAAAACACAGACAAGTCATTGTAGTTGACATGAGTTGAATGGAAATTAATGTAATAGAGCAAAGAATAAGAAGGATTAAAAAAAAAAAAATCCAATCCAGTAAAAAAGAGGATAACACATTGTTTCTAATTTCTACCAACAGTTATTGCACTTCTGTAAAGTTGGGGCCCTCACAAGAGACACAATTAAATCATGAATTTAATATCATGAATACTTTGGCTCAAGATCCAAAAATACTGGATCCCAGACTTCCCAGCACCACATATTCATCAGGCCCCTCCCCCACCCTCTCTAGCTGAAGCAGGATTGACTAATGACTAATCACTTTGACGCCATTAGGGTTACTTTAGAGCTGGTTAGTCAATTAACCAATTAGTGCATTGACAGAATAATAATCAGCAGCTTGGCAATTCGTTTTTTTTTATTTGCAATTTCAAGCAAAAATGTCACTTTCCTTCTTTCTGAGGATTAACTACAATTTTGTTCGATAGAAAACTAAATAATTAGGGCTTGTAGCTCATTGATTGGAGAAAAGAAGCTGCTTAACGACATCAGCTTTTTGAAAATATAATGGGAATTTTGATCCTTCGAAAAGTGTTCTCAGAAAATGTGTGGTAAACTCCCCATGAGGAGTAAACTTCTGTTATGTGTAAAACCAATGAGTCCCTTCCCTAATCACTATGATTAATCAACCAGCTAAGATCAAGTCAATTCTGTACTAACAGAAGAGCAAACAGAGAGAGGCCCATTAAACCTGGCTCATAGGCTATTCAGCAGGAGCGACCACAACACAGTTTATGTGGTGGTGATGAGGAGACAGGAACCTTCAAATGTCAGACATGAATTTGAGATGAGTTGACTTGAGAGCGAATTCATGGATGTGCCTGAACTAAACAAGATGTTTTAACTCGGCAAGTTTCATGGACATCCCTGGATTACCGATGTAAAATTCTAATTTTGTATGACTTGTCATGATAATATTCATTATGCACAAAATCGTCTGCGTCACTGATCTGCTGCGTCTCACTGTTGTTCATAGAGGCAGCTTTGTGACGGCTTTGTGAGGTTTCTGGTAGGATTAATCTATTTCCTCAGCTATGAGTGGCCTCTAAGGAAGCTATGAAGCTGTTCTGGTCCTGCAACCAAAATAATAATATTTTGTAAAACAAATGAATGGATTCTGTCAAAAGTCACGTCACACTAGAGGGCTCTTACTTTGAAAGGGAAGAGCTGCAAATATGTTATGTTTCTGACATATTTAGCAGACGCGCATTGAAACTGTGTGGAAAGATCGTTTTCATTGAATATTTTGCAGCACTTTAAGAAAATAGGGGAGACTTCATCTAACATGGGCAGTGTGACCACTTTAACCTGATAACATGGGCACCAAAATGAAAGACAAGATCCAGTGTGGCCCGGGAGTAAGAGAAGGTGGTCTGTTTATGTTTGGAACAAAACCTAAATAAGGCACAACATGTCAAACTGAATGACTGCAGGCTCTTCTGGATGGATGAGCCTCAATAACCTGAGCTGTGTTTACGAAGGGAACATTTTTTGTGGCAGATTTTATTCGTTATCTGTAGACCTTGCAATGAAATGTAATAAAGTGAAGTAAGGTGAGGTTACGTCCCACAAAAATATCTCCACTGTTTAAACATTTTGTGATGTCTTTAAAGTCAATGAGCTATCAAAACAAATAAATAAATATGATGCTCACCTTTGCACACTGTTCCGTTCCCAGTGTAGCCGGGCTTACAGGAGCAACTGTGGCCTCCAACCATGTTGAAGCACAAGGCGTTCTCGTCACAGTTGTGGAGTCCGCTGAGGCACTCATCATGCTCTGAAGAACAAGACAACACAACAGGGTTTAGTCAATCAGGCATTTGTATTGTATATCCCACTGTACACATGTGGAAAACAAGCATCAGTGGCAGTTAACATTCAATCCTTACATCTGCAAAGCACAACTAATACTTTGTTCAAATCGCACTAGATTCAACACTGCACTCCCCATAGCCACTAGGGACACACATAGAGGTTGATGTTCGTTCCATATACCGACAGACGATTGTTGATTTAGTTGATATAAATATAAAGAACGGTCAATGCCAGCTGTTTATTTCTTTTACGTTCCTGAAATTAGATTTCAGACTAATTCTTGGGTTATATAACTTGATAGTGACGACAGCTGTGTGAACTAGTCATAAGAGACAAACAGCCGGCTGGAAGACAAGCCATTTCTCTCATCATGATGAGTCATTAAAAGAAATTGTCAGAGATGTTTTTCCTTAATTCGTCACATTTGTTTGAAACAAAATGAGGGATTCCTCGATGATAAATCTGAGCCTCATTAAAGCGGAAAATAAATACTCTGATTTGTACCTAAACATTAAAAAGGCTCCATCTTGTTTTGTATTTTGCATTTACGAGCCGTTGGCCCTGTAGTTTAATGTGCTGTAAATTGAAACATTTGGTGATTAAGCACCAAAGGAAGCAGGACTCCCAAGCTCTCGTTGCTGCTGCTCTTGAGTTAGATGGTGCAGTTGTGTTATGAATCACTGACTAGCTTGACTGATGACCACAGACCGCTATGACGCACTGTATCCAACTGGCAAACAAATCTCCGCACCTCAGGATGCAGGACGCAAAGGTGAAAAAATTCAATGCGATAAAAGCCCGGAGGATATGCTGCTACGCTGCTTCACAAATCAAACAGTCCAGGTACAAATGCTGTAATGATACCATGTGAAAGAAATACCACAAAGTCAGTGCTGAGTAGAGCAGAAAACAAGTTAAAACAGCTGTAGGGTGGGAAAAAAACTTTAGGAAAAGTGAGTGGACGATTTCACACAGGCAGTAAAGTCTATATTTAGTAGTAGGTTATATTTAAGGAATATAACACAAAGACGTGGAAGTATATTCAAAAGCAGTGCAGAGCATTTTTTATAGGGTACTGTGCTTAAAAAATAAAGTGTGTCCCTAGTGTCTTTTCTGTTACCATGAAAAGTTCTGTGGATGATGCAATAGAAAACAGACCATTAAGATAATATGGCCGATTCCACTTGTGTTACTTTCATAAGACATCAATAAGGTCACATAATAGTGGAAAAAGCAGCATCAACATTTGTACAGAGACAAAAATAGTTTCGAAATAAGTACCTTTTTTAGAAAGGAATTAAATATTGAGACAATCTGAAAATAAGTTTCCTTATTTGTCTGTTCATATCATATCCTGTGTTTCTTGTAATTGTTGGGAACTTGTGCGAGTATTAGTACTAATTACCATTAATGATATATTGGTTGATTTATCTATTATTATTATGATTCCTCATATGTACTTATCATACCCTTTGACAAAAACAGTTAACAATTTAACCATACACTTAAGTATAAATAACGATACATTAAAAGAGGACACAATTACAACTAATAACATGAATTGAATTAGGAAAATAATAATGTTTATGGAAAATGAAACATAAATGCACAATGCTGCCTTGTTTATTACGCAAAATAAAATATTTTCATATTATCACATATTTACAAACATAAAACACTGATACGGACATGTCTGTGAAAGGCTTATATCAGTGAATATTATCGACATATCAGTGGTTTATAGTCTATATTACTGCTGACAAACAGCTTACTCGCTCCAGGTAAATCCCTCATTTTTAGTCCACTGTTGCATATTAATGTTGTGAACCACCACACATAAATATTTACCCTCCTTAAACTAGAAGCCATCACACAATACTGACCCACTCAACTCC
This sequence comes from Limanda limanda, assembly GCF_963576545.1. Classification (NCBI taxonomy): domain Eukaryota; kingdom Metazoa; phylum Chordata; class Actinopteri; order Pleuronectiformes; family Pleuronectidae; genus Limanda; species Limanda limanda. Next base: position 20,191,568 of record NC_083643.1, read on the forward strand.
TCTGGTCTTATCCTCTCGAGCATCCGTCATGTATTTATTACACAGTGAAATGTTTCTAAGGTTCTTATTCATAATCCCTGCCGTAACTACAACACTCAAATTCAAAAAGCAAGTGAAAATATCCTTTGATTCTGGATCAACTTCAACCAAACATTGAAATAATTAAAGGCACTTAAATGCACATCCTTCATCTACACCTGAACACAATGGCTGTTTTTTTTTTATTCCTCTGAAAAACATAAAAGAAGAATAGTTATCACTTTTTAAAAATTAAATTGTTAAAGATTACACATAAATATAACTTCAACATTCAGATTCAACATGAAAATCTGTCTCTTGGGAACAGAATTATCTCCCTATCTATGGTCTGTTAAAAACATTTAGTAGTAATGTCAGAAAATCTTCTTATTCATTATTTGTATATATTTAAATTTTACACAGAACTTATAGAGGTTGCTGAAAGGACACACCATCAGCTGAGTCCCATTGAAAAAGTGTAAGACTGTGAGGAAAACACTGGAGCCAATCTGGGGGCCACAGTTTGGACTTGTGATAGAAGTAATATCATTTCTCTCTGCTGTTTCCTCTGGCACATGTTGTTTAGACATTAAGCAGATCTCTGGAGTGTTCCCCAACAACAGAGATGCAATATTCTTTGAAAAGTGTTTATTTATATTTTTCCCACAACCTAGAGCGTTTCCAATGCAAGTTACTGCGAAAGACGTGAGGTCTGAGGATTGAAAGATACAGCACCTGACGAGGGAGGGGATCAAACATCTGAATGCTTGTTGCAGGAGACCTGAGCCACGTCGCCGGTTTTCCTGCCATCATCCAATCCATTATATCTCCTGAACAGACCGGAGGCTCATCCAAATTGAAAGTGACATTGTGATGAACTCGTCCATCGAGGGTATGATGTATGTGTGCACGTGCGAGAGAGATGGATTGAAAGGCTGTTAGGAGGGGCAGCCACTCCTCTCTTACTGCTGCACCACAGACACACACACACTTGGACTCGCCTGGAGTTGGGCAGAATTTAAGTCTTCTCATGGGTATATAAAACGATAAAAGGATAATAAGGTGGTTTTCGCATCTGCCAGAGCATAAAACTAGCTGTCTTTCTGAACATATATGAATATGTATGTGAAGGTGAGGGATATGTTTTTGTGGTACGAAGCCTCCTGGTTTTGAGAAGGCTTTGGTCGCCCACAGGTAAACATTACGTGTCGAGAGTAAAAGAGGCGATGCACATTGACCGAAAAATATTGTTTTGGACCTTACAACACCTACAAATGTTACCACAGTTTCCATTGTTTTGGAGAAACGTTCAACCCGTGTATGATAAAAGAAACTAGTTGGACAGTAAACTGTATACGCCCAATGGAAGAGTTTATTGGATATCCGCTGTCTACACCTGAAACTGCTAAATATTGTCCGTTGCCCCTAGAGGTTGGTTTTTTAGGAGGGTTAGGTTATTATTCTTACTATACGTCTGTACATGGTGTAAGTGTAAGTGATCACCAGCTAAATCTCTAAATTGCTTGTGTGTGTGTGTGTGTGTGTGTGTGTGTGTGTGTGTGTGTGTGTGTGTGAGTAGGTATTTCCTCACTGACTGCTGATACTCAGACAGCAGACAGATAAACAATCAATTATGTACAGCCTGTCAGCAGGGATCTCTCTAGCCATCCGATTCTCCTGCAGCTCCACTCCCTCCACCTTCTACCAAAACATCACCAGCCTCAGTAAAGTCAGACCTCAGACTGCTTTCCCTTAAAATACTGTCGCCTCAACACTTCACCATTACAGGCCTTTGAGAGGACAGTGATTTTATGATAAGCAAGTCACCGAAGAAATTACATATATATTTAGCCTTTTCTGTGGCTCTGCATTTTTCTGCTACAAGACGATAGAAAAGGTAATATCACAAATGAGTAACCTGTGTAGGGTGCAGTGGGCCGTGCAGATCGCAAAGGCTGAACCACAGTGAGATGGTCTGGTCTACAGAGGATGTCCATGATCGGCATCATTAGCTTCCTGCCTAGCAACAGAGCTGTAGTTGGACTAGAAATTTTAAATGTATAAAACCTAAAACTTAATGCCACCCTATAGAGTTTGTGACTACAGGCAGGGCTAGTGAGCATTGTTCGAGTGCTGGACCCGCAGGATACATACAATGTGTCATGGGGTTAAACCCTGAGTGTAAACACACAATAACTTTCACAAGGAAACTCCTCCATTCAAGCTAAATCCTTGGATATCAAGGAAAAAGAGGCAGAAACTGGTGTTAGAATCCCCTTCAGCTACCAGACTCTTTGAGTCTTCAGACTGAAAGTCATCTCCACTGATCTCTGTTGTTGACGGACCCCCTGCTCGACGTCTGGCCCCGATCCATCCCTGCTTTCTCCTCCCTGCCCAGCCCTCCTTCCGTTCCCCTGCCTCAGGCGCCCAGGTCTGGTTATCACAGGATTAGGCCAAGGACACACACCCCGCACACACACACCTCGGGCACAAGCACACACATTGGACCAGCACACGAAGGATACACGCACACCTCAGGACAGCCTTCTTTAATATCATTCAAAGGGAGAGCACAACCATCCGCTACCTTTCATGGATTAGCTGCTAATCTCACAGAGCGCGGAGCACCTCGGGCACTTTGGGGAAAAGTCCAAGAGCGAAAGGGGGAAGAGGGAGGAGGAATCTTGACCTTCAAGATCAAGGATAAAGAGCAAGTCAAATAAAGTGGCAAAAGAAAGTTGCGCTTGTTTCATTTGCTAAAGGCTCCGTTTGATACGCAGCCAGGGCTGCGGCAGGAAGTTTGCTTGAACAGATTTCATTTGAAGAAGCCTGTGAAGTCTGCCCGTTCCAGTCTACCACCAGCTGGGATTTGAACCTGCAACCTCCCTTCATGCAGGAGGTTCTGATGTAAAATATGGACGTCTATCTGAGTTTACCGATACGCTGACGTGCTGAGGAGAAATATAACCAGGCCTCCGTGCTGTTCCGCCCCAGACTTAAATCTGCGAATCACTCCTTTAATCCACTATTCTGCACATTAACACTGAGCCATGAAATGAACTACAGTCGACTTAATCCTCTTTAGCAGGCGGACCAGCTCGCACACAACACGGGAACACATGTGGAGATATAGCAGTCAATACGGGGACAGTGGTTTCTGCTGAGTCTGCGATTTCGTTAATTGGTGAGAGCTATTGAGGATGATAAAAATGCCTGTTAATCATGTGAATGTACAATGTCAATAGATACTGAAGGGGCTGGTTTAATGTTTCCTTCCACAGCTGTAATTTGTCATCTACATGCAACTCTCTCGCTCCCTCTGGAGCCCTTTCAAACACCGACAGATGTTCAATTGCAACAGGCAATAGATTCCTGCAGCAAGTGGGTTAGCATCTTCCCATTTTTATTGTCAATTACTGACGACAGCACTGCAGAGGTGACACCAAACTCAACATATGAGCATGTTGTGCACTCGTTGTTTCTTTTTCGTTCAGTTTTCTCACGCTGCTTTCAGACATGTACCGGTAATCTCCAGTCATTGTCCGGAGGGGCTGTATGTGAGAACGCAAATGTCCGACTGAGAGCCTCCAGACTCCCTGCAGAGTTTCTCTGACAAACCCCCAGTAAGAACTCCGGAGAATAGCTGAATGAGCTGATGAGAAAGCACAGCAGGAGATCCTCTGCAGGATTCACTGCGAGCGAATGGGCACCTGGATGAGGTTTTTCACACACAACAGATGCAAAGATGGAAACAAAAATATTCTAATAACTCGGGAGGAAGAAGCGGTGCCATACAAGTAGAAGACACCTGTGAAGATGTCAAGAGAGCCTTTGGAGATAAGGGTCAATGTGCTGTTTACAAAAACATGCAAGTCTGAGTGGAGAACCTCCTGATTCATGTGTGAAAGACAAACTCCGGAGAAAGTCCGGACCCGATCGTGTGGACAGTCTTTGGAGTTCAGGTCTCGCAACAGCTTCTGTTTGGCTCTCAAAGGAGAGACATGCCTATAAAGTAGTGATTGTATTGAGTATCAAGCCCCCCCCCCCGATCATGGATGAGTGAGTGCTGATAGTCCAATAACTCAGTGGGGAGATGACGACGTTAATTTGACCGAAGCAGGAAAAAAAAAAAAGTCATTACATCAAGCCTCCGCATAAGCCTCGGTTTAATCACACAAATTGACTTTTATAAGGAGACGCAGAGCTGTGTATTCCACTGTGGTGGCTTGAAGGCATTTTAATAGGAAACTACATAAAATATAGTGACACAGTTTAATCCACTGGGTCTGGAGGTATTAATCTTCATTGTGAATGTGGAGAATGAGCACACAGTGGAGGAAAGACAGACGAGTAAAACAATAAGACTTGCCCCCGCAGCTCAGAAGATTAGAGAAAACGTGCACGTGAGTGAAATAACACAAGGTACAGTGGTTGTCTAAAGATAATAAAGAAAGGGACTGAGTAAGCAGGGAGGTCTCTCTCACTAAATAAATCACAAGGGCACAAGAGAAGAGATGAATTTGTTTCTCCCTTAAAATCGATTCCTCAATCTCAAATCTAACACTTTATGCCTTTCAGACGCTTTTCCAGAAAATGACACAAAGTCACGAATCCTTAACTTTGCTCTATCATTTCCTGATTTCCATTGACAAGGGGGAAGACAAACTCTGCAGGGGGGGCATGATGGAGCAGGAAATGGGAGTCTTTACCAGCCGTGTATTGTTTGGCGAGTCTTACGGCTCTAATTCAAACTCTGCCGGCACCGCAGGAAGCCTGCGGGCCCAAATCCTCCAGCGCAGGCGGCAGCCTCCCTCTTCAGTCTGCTGCCGCTGAGTTAGTTTGCATCGGTGCAAATTGCTTTTTTAATTACAGACATGGAGGAAATGCAGCATGCTGCCTCCTCGTCAGAGATGATGCACACAGGGAGCTACTTAGCGTCATGTTTCACACACTGCAAACAACTGGTGGGGAATGAGACGGATCTGCCGCTGTGGTGTGACATTGTGTTATTCTATACGAAGGATGATGATAACTGATTTTTTTTTAAGAGCTCTGCATTCGGCAGAATAACAAAGTTACAATTGTTAAAAAAACACACGCCAACCTCAAAAGTTCTCATTAAGACTTTCAGTGTTTCCGGAGCATTCTTCACTCTTGACATGAAAACACATTGAAACTCCCTACAGCCAGTAAATCATGGTATCTGATTTATACAGATGTTACCGCCTACCTTCTGTTTCTTCTCATTAAATTCCTTTGCAATAATTACATATCTCCAGCACGATAACATTTGGTTTGGATTATATAGAAAAAAAGTATCCATCAATCAAATCAGCCAATATATACATGTATATCCTCACATACAGGAAACAAAGTCCTATATTTATGTTAAGCTTAAAGATTCCTTTAAGCTTTGACTGTGAGAAAGCCAAGAAATCCCACACACTGTGCAAGTTCAACAGGTAAAATCCATTCCTGTGTAAATTTGACTAGATGAGCATAGTGTAGAAGAACTGAAATGTAATTAAAGTGAGCACAAAGGGTCTCATGAGGATGAGATTTATTGCATCTTTTAAGCCAGATTTTGATCCAAAGCACATTTGGATAAGACCGGTGAGCAAGAATTTGTCATGAGCTTAAAAGTCCCACGTATTAAATTCTGAACCTTAAAAGTTACCACAAGTTGTATGATTTTTGCCTGAGTTTACTTTATGTATGTGCAGAATATATGAGCCCGAAATATTCATGTTTGCAATCCGGGAAGGGAAGTTTCTTGCAACTCCCTCCTACTTATTTCGTGCAATCTCCAAAATAATATTTTATAAACAATATATCATCTGTTTCGTGTAATACATAGACTAAAAGTGTCCTTGATCCATTTAAGACTATTTCATTGACTTAATGTCCACAACCACTGCTGTTACTGTCTGTGCCAGCCAAAGTTTAGAATGCAGGATGCTCATCTCTCATATATATCCAATTTTTAATCAAAAAACAATAATGTGATGTGTTTAGTGAAGTCAACCAGCTCGTTGCCTGTTTTGAGAAGTGGGCTTACTAAATCCTGCCTTATGATTTGTGTTAAACTAATTTTCTTTGCTCCTACTGCAGTGTTAGCTCAGCCTTAAACAAGACAAGGCTCATACTGCTTGTACCCTTTGTTGAGGCGAATAAGAACTTAGCTTTCATTTTTTTTTTTTAACCATATGTTAAATATACACCTGAATTTGACACAGTCCAATCAGTCACGATAATTTACCATAGGTCTAACTCTCTTATGTGTATTTTAGTTTGTCTCATCTACTGATTAACTATTGTGGGAGACACGGTTATAAACGTGGGGCTACGACGCCAATCTCTTCAACACAGACAGAGAGCAAACTGGGAGTCGACCATGTGGCTCTTTCCAGATTGATCTGTCTTGCTTTTGAAATCAGGCTTTTTCCTGCAGCCGCCTCAATCAAATTTCTAGCAGCCTCTGCCCCCAGACAAAATGTTTGTAAGGTGGAAACCGCTTATTGTTTAAGTTTAGCGTTTGATAAAAATTGCTTGGCGATGGAAAGTGTCATCAACTAATATGTGTTCTGACGGCGAAGTACCGGCCCCGTCATATTTCTGGCCAGGAAAAACCCTGGAAATTCACTTTGATTTCAACTTTGATCAGGAACAAAAGTATCTGCTGCCCCCACTCACAGTCTCTCAGTTTCTCAGGGACTTTCTTATCACACACCCACACACAGAGAGTGAATTCACACGCCCGATGAAGACTGTATACATTAACACATGCAAGAGGGAAGAGTGTTGTTTATCAATGATAAAGTCACTTTTAAAATGTTCAAATGTGTCAAATAAAAAACATCTGACCTGTCCCACAATATAACAGAGCTTAGAGATTTCTATCAATGCTTTTTATAGAATATATACAAGTAATTATGGAGTCTGACAAAAAGTGGAATCAAAGCAGGAACGACAGACGGATACGCTTTATGATCTACACAAAGCAGCTCAATCAACTTTCTCTCAATGTTCAGTCTTTTCCCGACCAGCTTGTGCCAAATTATAGGCCGATATTGATTTGAGTTTGTGTGTGTGTGTGTGTGTGTGTATGTGTGTGTGTGTGTGTGTGTGTGTGTGTGTGTGTGTTTTAACGTGACGCGAGTAATCAGAGCAAAACCAATGGGAGCAAATCAAACTCTGACATTCATCTCTACGCATATTAAATGAACAGACTGTGCATAATTGCAGGGTTAGACATTAACATACAAACGTGTCCTACCCGGCCCCGTCTGAGAGCATGATGGCTAAAGAAGGGAGAGGAGGTGTAACACGTGGTTCAGCTTTTCAGTGTGTTTTGCAGGTGTTACTTGATGACTATGTCTCCCTCCCTCATAACTTGATTTCCTATTTCACTGCATCCTCCGACTGTTCAAAGACAAACAGCTTTGGGTAATTGGAGTCCCGAAAATTGCCCACAGGTGTGAATTGGAGCATGGATGCTGCTTCCAGACATGCACTTAACTCCAGACATTTTCCAGATTGTTTTTCTAAAGAGGAACGAGAGCTCAAATGTCCGGGTTGCTTTTGACATTTTGGTTTTGCGAAGTGAATCAAAACCAATGGGAATTTAGATATTTTAGGATGACAAAGATTCTCCATACGCGTCGAACATTTAACTTGGAAAGACAACACTGTGTATGTCGATGTGCTGTAAACAAAAACACATGATTTCGGCAGCAGGCTTATACTGGTCATGTGATGGACTGGCGACCTTTCCAGTGTCAGCTGGGATCGGCTCCAGCTCCCTTATGATCATCGACGAAAAAGCAGTATAGAAACTGTTCTCCACACACCAACTCTAATAACTCACTAAATTTATATCTGAATGTGAGGCTGCTGCTTCTTTTCTAAGTCTCTGGATGTGTTTGCACCTCTTGGCTGCACAATTCACTACCATGAAATCAGTTATCATCCTCCGGTGTATGACTACAAATGCAAATTATATTATTCCTAACCGGCAATAACTTTCTGTAGTGAAATGAAATTATTCTCTTTGAAAGCTCATTTAGTAGATAACTGGAGAGACGTCCTCCTACTGAATCTACACACCCAGGAAGTGACAAAGTATAATCCTCATTTGTACGACCTCAGGTCTGTTAGAAACCTCTGCTCTGGAAGCTGAAGCTCAAGGAGCCTCCTCCAGCACCTTGCCCACTTGATTCCAGTCTGTCAGAAAGGGCAGCAGAGGAGCTCACCTGTGCAGGAGTAGTCATCAATCCTGATGTAACCAGTATGGCAGATGCACATGAAGGAGCCGGGGGTATTAACACACATGGTGTTCTCCCTGCAGTAGTGCTTCCCTTCAGCGCACTCATCGATATCTAGAGGAGAAGAGAGGGAGAAGGAGAGAGGAGGACAACAAAGCTGAGTTAGAGGTGGTTTGTTGTCACACTGTATATTCAGGCTGGTGACATTTCATTATCTGCAGATTCATCTGGTAATATATCTGTTAGTCTTTTTCATTAAAACATCAATGTATAGTCAATTAGGTCACAAAGATGAATTGACCTTCATGTTAAAAAAAACTGTTGTTAGTAGATTATAATAATCAGTTGGTTTTTTTGTCAATATTTAGCATGGAGATTCAGACCTTGAGTTCAAGCATCATAATTTATTTAATTTGCTGTGTATATATCAAACCCCATTTAAATGAGGGACATTCACTAGCAGCAGCAGCAGCAGTTTCCCCCTTTGAAATGAGTTGTAAATGGCGATATTTCATTATCTACTGTGAAAATTTATTTAATTAGTTTATTTTTAATACTAAGTATGCTGTATTATGCTTCCTAGTTCTATGGAGCGAAGCACCCAAATAGAAAATGTATACACCCACTCTTATACCTGCAACAGTTTACTGTAAAAACTGCACATGCTGTAGATGTCTTGGTTTATCGTTTAATTACCTCTCCCAAGGAGGTTATGTCTTCACCACTGTCCATATGTCTGTTTGCGTATTGGTTTGTCTGTCTTTAACAGTGCCGTATACATTTTCTTTGATTTTTGGATCTCAATGAGAAAAATCTGACATGTTGAGGAGACTGATATTTGAGTGTGTGGAATTTGGTGTAGTTCCACATAAAAATCTGGATCTAGTGAATTTAAATGTCGGGCCTTGGTCGAGGTCTTCGCTCTACTGAGTTTGTGTTTATATTGTATGTATCTGAAGGTATGTTGTATGATGCTTCCTAGTTCTATGGAGAGAAGCACCCACACTGCATACTTACACGCCTACACTGATACCTGCAATAACTTACTGTAACTACTGCATATATACATACTGTATATGTCTTAGTGTATTCATACATACATCTCTGGTTAGATGCTAAACTGCATTTGATTGTCTCTGCACTTATATTCTGCTCAATGATAATAACTTTGAGTCTAATCTAACATTTGTTATTCTGAGCCACTCGCTGAATTAACTGATGCTATTTTTCCTCCTGCGAGGACAGGCTTGATTTTTATTGAGGAGGAAGTATATATCCAGACTGTGACATCTCCCACTATTCCACTGTTCCATATCTTAGGTGTCCGCTCTATGCTGGGAACCACCTTGTTTGTCTTAGCTGTCTCTTACTACAAAAGGTTCCTAAAGGCTCCTGTGCAGCCAGTAGGAAAGGGCCATTTGTCTTTATCAGTGGCAGACCGACATGCAGGTGCATGAGAGGTGGGCACTGAAGCACTTAAAGGTTGCACCACTCGATTTTCAATCTATTTAAAGTAAAGCACTCCACATGGTGGCTTAGCTGCTCTGCTCCAGACAACTACTCGTCATTCAGTTTATCTCTGCCCTTTATTTTATACTTTCAGTTTTAAAAGCTGTAAACAGACACTGAGGAGACAGAATTATGACAGAAATATGAATATGGTTATTATTGTACTGGGGTTTAAAGATGGACAACATGACAGATCCTGAAATGCGAAGCAGAAATATCTCGATCAACTCCTGGTGGCTGGCTGCAGTAAAGGTCATAAACCCTGCTTCCTCCATGTTAGCAGACGGTTTCTGTCATTTTAAGGTTCTTTAGATTCTTATCGAGTTTTTCCAGTAACTTTGGTTTCAAATGATTATTTGATGCTGTAAAAACAGGATGAGACGTCAAGATTGGCTTGTGATTGGTCAAGAGCTTGCATCAGACCTCTATACCAAACCATGCAGACTGTGGCTTTAAATGACGTCACCAGCACAAGATCATGGCTCCCAATTTGAGATATTTTGGCTTAATTTTTGTCCAGTGGGAGGAAGTGGACATGCGATCTCCATCTTTATTAACAGTCTTTGATTTCAGAGCAAAGTAAGTAGATTTACTACGAGTGTCAACGCACTTTGAATTTCTGGTACCAATTTCCAGTATATGTCATTTTAAATCCCTAAACACCAATAGTAAAGAATCTGGAATTGATACAATAGAATGAAGCATGTTTCTGTCATGACGTCAGAAAATTATTTGACAGTCATCATGTCAGTGCTTGACATTATATCTTTTACTCATATGCTGCATGTTTTACCTTAGAACAACTCGATGCAGTTTCATTGAGCTCCTTTTACTGAAGATAAATATCAAACTCTATCACTGTGAATGGTATTAAAACGTACACTGGTCCTCAGTAGCAACAGGCTAAAAGAACCACATTCTTCATTCCTATTCATAACATGGCATGTGAACGCTGTCACAGAATATCACTCCTCTCAAATTTAAAAGCACTGCTCACCAGACCAGATCTCAGGCCTGTTTAACTCTACGTACCCCTGAGGTAAATACTGAAGTGAGGAAGACTGCCTTCCTCTACTTTGAACCACATAATGTGAAGAATAACAGACGATTTTAAGACTTGAACGTTCCATCCCAGTGGTTATTTTAAACTTTTATCTTTTAATCTATTTAAATTCTATTTAGCCAAGTCTTTGATGCTGTATATGTCTAAGTCTGGCAGTGTTTGTATTTATTCTCTGTGTTGTAATCAGGTCTCTTGTGAAAACCAGATCCTGATTTAATGATATTTCCTGCTTAAATAAAGGTTATACATAAACCTTCACAGGTGACAAACAACTTGAGTCCTTTTCAGCCAAGTATCACGTTCTAGTGTTTTATTCCTCAATTATCTTGCGACATATCAATACATTTTCTCTTATGTTATCATTATAATTTGTACATTCAGTAGTGACACATTAGTCCGAGCCTTCCCACGTCAACCCGTGTACAGGTCTAATCCACCAGAACAGTGGTGTCACTAGGCTGTTTTATTCGGGGCTAAAGCCCCGGATCTAATTTTTTGGTAAAAAAAAAAAACAAAAATCGAAAAAAATCGACCTTTCCGACGGTCCTTGAACGCCCCTCATTTACCGCACGAGAACAGAGCAACAAGTGCGTCAGTACACTTCAGCAGCCAGTCTCTCACTGTTTACAACAGGTGAGTAGTGAGCACAAGCCCTAGATTTCACAATGTCTTTATTATATGTCAGTAATTAAAATGTCTGTAAACGTTTTGAAAACCTTACTTATGGTAAATGTATATAATGTTATAATTGAATGCAAATGTATATCATGTACTTTGTCTGCAGCTAGAATGCTCTAGCTAGCTAACGTTAATGACTAGTAGTGTGATGGACCAGAAGTCATTGACCGGTTTGCCCAAGTCAAACCGAGGAGATACCCACTTGTGCTCAAAGGACAAAGGTCCAAAGAAAGGAGCAAGAAACAGTGAAACGAGTGAAAATAAAAAGTTCACTACAAACAAGAAATGAACAAAGAAAGACAATACATGTAGAGTAACAGTTAATAATACACAGACAAATATACAAATATACACAATATGGAAAGTGTAAAGTAAAGACAGATATACTGTAGAAGAAAAGAAATGAACAAAGACAAACGCATGACTACAGAAAGATAAGATGTTTAAAAGGCTCTTGCCTTTTAAACATCTTATCTTTCTGCATTTCCGCATTGTATACTTTTTCAGACATTGTTTACTATTGTGAAACTAATACAAATATGTGAAGAATACATATATGACTATGTGACTCATTTATTATCGAAATGTTTAATGTTGGTGCTTATGAATGAGGCACTTTTTTGTTAAGACAAAGGGAAGTTTGTGAAAATCTATATTTTTACCATTGGTATTAATAAACTGCATACATTGTTTATTTTGTTATTTGTTATTATTTTCAAAAATTGCATGCGCAGTTACGTTTTGGCCCTGGGCTAAGCCCCGGATCTTTCAGAAACCTAGAAACGCCCCTGCACCAGAATGACTGAAAACACCAGCGTGAGTCTGCAGAGTCACAATAAACACTGACTGTGTAATGTGCAAGGGTCATTAGTGCCAGACCCACTGAGAATTAAGAACCAGCTCTTCAGCTTTACGGATGCTTAGCCACAATACTTAGTTAGCACATAATGTAAAAGGCTGAGTCCAACTATCCTACATTAGGGTGGATCCTTCAACCATCCAAGCATTTATATTATCCTTTAATTTCACAATTTATCATTATAATACTTATCATCAACTAATGTATTTGCTTTTCGTCACATTTCTGTTGCTGTGAGGCCTAGAGTTTATGTATTTGTCCATAGCTGTGTCTCAATTCAGGGGCTGCATCCTTCGGAGGCTGCATTTGAAGACCGATTGAATCACAACAGTAAGACTAGGCTGTCCCGTTTCAAAGGCTCATTCAAATGCAGCCAAAAAAATGCTTCCTCCTATCCCTAAAAAACGAAAGCTCAAACAGGTGGATCCTTCCCGGCACAACCCATCTCAGGATCCATTGCATTATGTTGAGGAACTAGCGCCGAGACATTCAATGCTTGAGTATCAGCCTTCAACTCAACTGAAAAGCTAATGGTAAACAAGGGCATTTAAACTTTCTCATTCTATCTAACTTTTGCTGGGCATCAGCAATAACGGCGGGACTATGACTTCCCAGTTCTGAATCCAAATCTTTGATTTCATCTGAAATGTGAAACGTGCAACATGATGAATAAACTGAATATTAAGGCTGTGTTTGTGTGTTTGCTTTAGAGGCTTCCTGTCCTGTAGTAATTAAAGCTTGCTTAGTGCAGCTTTAAGAATATAATTTATTAGATTGTCTTTTGTTTTTCCTTCTCACTCTCATGGTTCCATATTTTGATCCATATTTAGTTGTTTCCCTAGCAACAGCTATTCCTGGGGTCTAACTGCATGCCAAATCATCAGGCACAAGATGCACAACGCTAGGGTAAACAAAATAATCTTGATAATGTGATGCAACCGAATGCAACTCGATGTAAATCCAAGTCGAGCCGAACAAACTCGGCCGTGTTTCTGTGCTCTTCCTTCCCGGTCATAGCACAGGTTAAATATCAGCACTTTCTGAAAAACAAGCTACACAGTCCATAGCGTTATCAATTTATTATTCATTCACTGTATTCAGTTCCTGTGAGAGCACAAGAGGACATTCACCCCGAATATGTTCCGTGCCAGATGCCTTTGCGAAGAGCACTTGATATTGAATTTCAATAGATCTGCATTGGCATTCACTCAGCCTGCATGTCCTTGGGTAGAGCGCCGCCCACCACCCTGCACACTAAGAGCTTAGCACCTGCCTACAACTGTGGCATTCACATTTCCTTGGTCTTCCTCCTTTCACGCTTTCATCAATACTTGCTGCCTCCATCTATTCAGAGGCTTCACGGATAAATGAAGCGGGGAGACAATCGCTGGCCACCTATGAAAGTGCTCGTGTCCTTCAGCAAATGAATGGAGCCTAATTAAAACCGGTGACTGGCTTTGAGAGGGAGAGAGCAAAACAGAGAAATTGTGAAGTAAATAAAAGGGCAGATAGCAGCACAGGTAAAGAGAGGCAGTGGATTATGAGCAGAGATAGAGTCACAACGAGCTGTACTGCAGTGGGAGACAGAGAAGGGGAGATGTGGCGGGTGGGGAGAGGGTGAATGAAGCAGGAGAGACCTAAAAGAAGGACAGGAGGAGGTGGACAGAAAAGGGCAGGTAAAGTGGAGGATTAAACAAGAAAATGCAGAAAGAGGGAGATTCAGTTTGGGGTGTTTGTGTGTGAACAGAGGAGAAAGAGATTTAGATGGCAGAGGAACAGACGTGAAGAGAAAGCAGCAGAAGGTATTAACTGTCACTGCAAGACAGAAAGCATAAGAGCGAGAAAATTCAGTCCGTCCACAGCCACAATGGTAACCTTGAGCAGAGGTCTTAGGTGACAGCTGATTGGCCGTCCCTGCACGCCGCTATGATTTAGAGCCTATTAACTGTAAGACCCCATCCATCCCGCCCTTGCTGACAGCAGTTACGTTCGCTAAAACAATATGTTAGGAGGTGAGATGATGAGGGGCAGCACAAGTACATGTGTGTGTATGTATGGGGGGGGGCACAATCTCCATCTCCATTAACGCACTCCATTTTCTTGATTGGCCTGTCACACGGACACTCGTGACGCATCAAGCGAAGAAGGCCGGCCAAAAGTCAGCGGCGGCTTTTATCGCCCAAGTGCTCAGGCTGCTGTTGCAACGCGTTAAATGAATAGAATATGGATTTTGTCCTTCTCTTTTTTTGCAATAACTCTGTCATAGTCATAGCCGTGGAGAGTGGGAATCTTTATAGAGTTTTAGTTCCTACTGTAAGGCGACAATCCCAGCAGGATAGAAATAATGTAGTATTTAGAACGTTTTATAAAATCAGAGCTCCCTGGTTTAGATATTTTAACATATAACCTAACATTTAACATTAAAGAACCATGAACAGAAAAGTCGGCGGTTCGATCCCAGTCTTCCCAATCTATATGCCGAAGTGTCCTTGGGCAAAATACTGAACCCTGAATTGACCCTCATAGAAAAAAGCGCTGCCAATAGATGCACTGTACTAATGTGTGTTAATGGGTGAATGGCATTCAAGACTTGAAAGGGGTTATATAAATACAGACCATTGAACATAGTTACTAATTACATAATTAAATCCAGCTCGAGACATCTTAAAGTATCTGATGGCTTTTGACTAAAAACTAAAAATGTCAAGCTGATTTAGGGGCTTACGGAAAACTCATGATCTGCATCGTGATTGGACTTCCTGTTTTATTTTGGTCATATCACTACCGTATCTTTCCTGTCCATTTCCTGTCTCCTCCATGTTGGTAGATGGGTCATGGACAAAAACTAAATGGTGAATATCAAATAAATTTATCTTGAAGATGATTTCTGTCATATTTGGTCGTTCTTATCCGAGTGGTTCAAGTGCATATTTTAAAGGTATTTCTGGTTTGAATTGGTTATTCAATGAATTTAAACATGAGGAACTGTCATGATCGACAGGTGAGGCTTGTGATTGGACATGTGTCTCCCTCCAGTCCCCTGTTTATACACTTGCCTTTCCTCAGTTGCCAGACAGTCTTTGCTACCCCCATGTAAACATGCTCTCACATCATTACTCATGCTGCCACTTCGTCTATGAACCAATTTTTTGCTTTTCAAATTCTGCATGGCCCACACCTTTCTGTTTTTTAATTGCCTGATCCTGACTGACTTTTGTGCTTGACATTTTAGACCTTTACCTGTATCACGTCCCTGTCAGCCGCTTTTCTGTTCTTTTATTAACTCATAGGTTTGCAACACCTATACTCTCTGTGTTCATTGAGTGGGACAGCAGCCCTCTGGGGCTCATGAATGTCTGCATAAAATTAAATGGCAGCCTGTTGTTGTTTGAGATGTTTTTGAATGTTTCAGTCTGAACTTTAGTGGTAAACCAACTGCCATGTCTACAGTCATGACACTAGCGTAGCTAAAAATCACAAAAGGTTGAAATCCTAATTTATCTTAGAGTACATACAGATATCCCCAGGATTTTTTCATTTTCAGAGAGGCCTCTATAAAGAAACCCTGAATGAAAAGATTTGACTTCTGGAACAGCAGTGAACCCAGAAGAGGCATCAGGACTGTGGTTTTCTCTAAAGAGTACTAATGTTTACTCTAAATGTCTCTGTCTCTGTACCCTGAGTATTAATATCTACGCATTCAAATGCAGAGCAATACTACACACTGTAGGCATGAGTGTCGTATAACTGTTCTGACAAAAAAAAAGAAATCCCATTATTGTTAATTTCACAACTATATGAACAGCATGTTAATAGAGAGAATTACAGTGTTTCCCTCCCTGCTTGTATAGCATTTAGTTTCTAATGGGAAACGGCCTCACTATCTGTGGTTCATACAGCAGTACACCAAGGTCTGGCAGTACGGAGATAAAACCGTCATTGCCATTGGACGGCCCACAAAGACACCCAAATGTGTGCCATTCCACCAGAGGCCTTCCACTTTATCTCTCTTTCGCTCTATCTCCCTCTCCACTATCCATCCCTTCCCCTTACCAGCTCACTTACTCAAGCAGATGGTTTTAAGTAAATGGCAGAGGGACGAGGCTTGCCAAAAATGTTGCCTGATATCCCTCAGTAGCCGGTTCCCTCGTGGCCGGATATAAAGCAATCTGAGGGAAGAGCGGAGAGACAAAGCACCCTCCCTGCCGGCCGAACAGCATCTAACCCACTCAGCAAATAATCTCCACTACGATGGCCATGGTCCCTCATGGGTGGAGCTATGTGTCAGAGGACGCTATTGGTTCATGGCTGTGTCACAAGATCAAATATTGAGATGTAGCTGGTGGAAAATAATTGTGTAGTATCAGGCTTCTAATATTACTCCCAGCAAAATAGCAAAGTGACTCTGCTGCATTTTCTGTTCCGTTTGTTAAAATGGAGACGACCAACTCCTAGGGTTTCAAGACTTTTCATGGCAGTGCTTTCTCCATATGTGGGTTGTTAGCTCCTGTTAGCCGCTGCCTATTGGGATATATTACTAGAAACCCATGATGGCTCACACGTTCCTTCTTCTACTCGGGAACAATGGACATTAAAACCATCTCAACTAAAACCGTTAGGATGTTGATGACTTCTTACTCCCATAAGCGGTGTATGGACCTTGTCTCTGCTGCAAATAATTGCAAACATACCTGAAACTCAGGTCAAACATCCAATAGGACAGAGTCCTGAGAGCCCTGTGGATTCTGGGTGTCGTTTTGGTTCATGTTTTTGGGAAAGGGGATTCCTACAGTCCTTTTTATTAGAAGGCCATTCTCCCAGCAGTGAATTATAATTTTTCATATTTATTGCAATTTCTCTGTTTCAGATCATTCAAAAATAATTAATTACGGTTCCAACAAATCATTTAATCCACTGATAAGTTTCTACATTAGTTGATTATTTTGTTCACAGCTCAGGTTTAGTGATTTTCTTCTACGTGCTAAAGCCTGAGTATTAATGTATTGTATTATTGGGTGTGTCAGGTAAAGACCCTGTAAAAAGCTGCATTACTCTAAATTATCTTATAGAAAATTCACAGTGAGGAAAAAACTCAAGACTAAATTGATTTTTTTTTAGTAAAACAGAGCAGCTCATAGTTTTACTTTCAGAGACATCACCTGAACATGAACCACAAAGTCAATCTTGAATCTTCTAATAATACGTTTTTTTTTGTGTCTTTTGATTTGAATAAATTAGAACGTTGATTCCTAAATAAACCGGCTCAATCATGCAATAACGTCACTGACAATTTGGGCAGGAGCAAGAGCCAATTAATATGACGGAATGGAAAGGATCCCATTAGCGAGTGAAAATTTTAATTCAGAGATTCATTGTCTAAATACCAGACTCTCACATTGTGATCAATCACTGTGAACCTGCCTTCAGATGAACAACTTGAACATCAAACAACTAAAAGGTGGAGGAGGAAGAGTGTGTTTGTTCTGTATGTGCGTCTGCTGGTGGAGTTACAACATGTGAGAATGTGTGTTACTTTTCTTCTTCCTGTCAATTCAACGCACAACCAGACAATTTCCAAATGTGGAAAAAGATAAACTTTCATCTAGTCAAAAACCATTTACTTGTCTTTTCATGCAAACATTCATCAGGCCTCAAGTGTGTGTGTGTGTGTGTGTCTACATATATAACATTAACCAGGCACTTGACACCATGATTTGTCACGAGTTAAATGAAGCACAGTGCGTCATAGGGACAAAACGGTCACGTTTATATGCAGTAAGCGTGAATGGGGGTTTTGCTCTCCATCACTGGTGTCATTAATCTGGGGAAGATTTTTACACCATGCGTAAATCGATGGAGCATCATCGTCCATCACTCGTCAGTCTGTGACCGAGTGTCGCCCGCAGACCAGAGGTCTGCGGGCAAAGCGGCTATCAGAGCTCTATAAAAGGCTGAGTTGTGTTGCAACATATATTGTTTCTCTATTCCATTGTTGTTGTTCACCCCTTAGCCCCACCACTTTGCCCTACCCCTTTGTTTTGTGATGGGGTACTGTTGTTCCATTTCTCTATGTGATGTAGGGGTAGTGGCCATCTAGCCCTTCAAACAACGTAGTGTATTAAGAAACCCCCCTAAAAACAAAGGGGCAGATGAAATTGCAGAATGCCTTACGAACTGACAAGGCAAATCAAGCTGGTGACCACTGCGGGTAAAATGGTCATTATGTCGATATTTTGATGATGATGATGATGCTCATCATACAATATTAAATCTTGGAGAATAACCATGAAAAACTGCTAAATCCAGCAGGATATCTTATTTTAATCCAGTAGCAAATGAAAATGTAATTGAATTGCTGTGAATCATTATCAATGAGCATAATGTTAATGTAGCAGCTTGTTAAAGTGGAGCTAATCTTAAATACTTGTAGTTTAATGTAAAACCGTGCATCACATTTTACAAGATGTTTTAAATAAGATTACAAGACCAAGTTTTTTTTAATGTCAAAATTGAATCTGCAAATGAATCTGTAACTAAACAGTGCGTTACTGCACTGATACATAGTGAAGTAGAGGTTCTATCACAGCCCTACGGGGAAAAACTCCACTTGAGCACAAGGCAGTGGAGGAATTAGGTGTGATCCCATCTGGAAAGGATGGAGCAGAGAGGAGACCCACGTGTCATTTGAAGGATATTGGTCGAGCGGTGAGCAGATACTGCTATTTGCACTGGAGGGGACCGCCTGGATGATGAGGGCATTGTCTGTTTTGGGTGACATTTCAGTGCGGTCACAGAGGTCAGGTGTGTGTAAACAAACACACGGCCAGCCAGGGTGCGTACATGTTTGCCCGTGTGTGTGAGAGGGTCAGGAGACTAGCAGGTGGGGAGCCCAGGGGCGCTGGGCTCATCCCGACAGTGATTGGGTTTGGGAGCAGGCCGTGCTCTTCAGTCACTGCCAATTAGCCTGCTGCTACCTTTTGACATTCAAAAGACGGCAGTGGCAATCGCAGTGGCTCACACACTCAGTCATGCCTTACAGGTGATAAAACACCATTCTGTGTTCAAACAGCCTTGAGTTTATTATTCAGTTATATCGGTTATCTGACATTATCAGATCTACATGAATTATATCAAGTGTAGTTTATGTGACGTTAAGTAAATAATCTGGTTACTGGACAAACAAAAGAGTGTGTCTTTCATTTATGCTATAAGTAAAAGCTGGTTCACCCCTATAACATAAATACATACACATACACCACTCTTGAAAGAGGCATTGCTGGAGGATTTGTTAAATACTTTAAGTCTGGTGATATTTAATATTTGTCTTATTATCTTCTAACAAGCCTCATATCACAATTTCCTCTAAAACACAGAGCTCCATTGTTTGCCCAACACCTATTAAAAACACATCAATGAACCACATCGTTGCACAGGGTGACATATTCTTTCATTATGATAAACACGGCCACTGTAGTTTATATTAAGTGGGCCCCATATACACCATCCTGCTGCTGTAAACAATAACCACAGCAAATCAAATGTGTAATAATAAGCAGCTGAATCCACTTCATGTTCACTAAAAGGTTAACTGCCCGGTTGTTTAAGGAGATCACTCAGACTTTTCTAAATGAAAACAATATGTTTTTGAAAAAAATTCTAAGAATTACATCATTAAACCTTAGTGCTCCTTTAAGAAACGTCCTCTCCACACCTTCAAGACACAAAACATCCCCACAATAAACCTCATAAAAACACAAAATATTAATATGCTTTTTTCACTTTCAATGGCTTTATTTTTTGAATCAGTCCTAAGCATAAAACATATATTCATACATTTCCAGGATTTTAACCCTTTAAATAACTACCCAGTTTAAATAATAACAACATTTTGTTTAGTGTCTCAGCACCTTCGGGACAAAACATCCCCTCCTTAAAACCACTATGAAATACTTTTATATTAATAGTGTTGGACAATCTGATGAAATGCATGATGTCTTTTCTATGTAATCTTTTATGACATTTCACTTATAACATGTGAATAATGTGAATCCACGCTTCATTCACAAACCAACAGAATGATTTCCGACTAGGTGGCTGTCATGAGTGACTAACTCGGTAAAACTACACAACATGTGGCAGTCAGGGGTGTGGCAGTGGTCAATGACACTTCTCACACCAAAGTTATCTGTAAAGTTTGTTGGGCAATTCTTTTTTTGGAAGGTTATCAATACTACACAGCAGCAAATTCAGATTTGGGTCTGAGTATAACAGAAAGATCAGGAAGTCAGGAATTATAGAAATATCAACTTACTGAGTCGGATCTGGTGAGAATAAAAACAAACCACAACTGCCAGCTTGGCTAAATACCAGATTATGTAAGTGTGAAAATGATAAATACAATTTGGGTGAACCAAGCCTTTCATATTTACGTTGTTACATAACTACTAATCTCTGTAAACAGATTCTGTTTGTGAAGGTGCAGAATCTATTGGCGAGAGACAAGATTATGGGACTGGAAGCCTTCTGGTTGCTGTTTCCAGTTTGACCAATCACATTTGAGCAGGCTTTGGTGGCCTGCTGTTAAACGGTCCGTGTGGAGAGAAAAAGAGGCGGAACCCATTGACCGAAATGCATCAGCTGTCAGCTTTTTGATTTATCCGCATTCAAATAGCCGTTAATATAGATGAGTTAAAAATTACATCAGATTTTAAACACCTACAAAAGGTATCACTGTGTTTTGAGTGTAAAAACGTTTGACTCTGACTGTAAACAGTCTAATGGGAATGACAGAACTTTGACTCAGTTATCTGTCTACACCAAAAGCACCAAAATATTGGCCGTTGCCCCAGAAGGTTAATTCTTCATCAGATTATAGCTGATGGGCTATATATGCATGTGCCTGATTGTTGTATACATGAACCATAATAAATTTAATAATGTCCCTGATAAATAAAATAACTTAGTAAAATAACACTTTCTAGGATATACTTTACATAAATGTAAAATCCTGTCGCCTACTCTGTCTCCTCCTATTTCCTCTATTTTCCAGAGTATCATTTTGTATTTCACATTTCCCACAAGGACAAGACAAAAATAAACAAAAAAAATAACACAACAGTCTGTCTTTTTGAGCAATTCCTAAAGTAGGGCATTTCAAAAAGCCAGACAACAATGGGAGATGTCTTCCTGCCTGCAGTCCTCTCCAATGCCGTGATGAATAATGGTATTATCACAACACGTTGAACTATACTGATTGTTCCATTTAGAGACAATCACACAGTCTGTCACTTCTCCACTGCTCGCCCCTCTGTCTAATTCTGCCCTAAACACATGCATGCATGTTGCAAACTAGGCCTCCAGCCTGACGGCACTGTGAGGAGAGGATGGAGGGAAAGAAGCGGTTCTCTGAGAACTCAAGCACACACACACACAGACATGCACCTGCACGCACACACAGACTTACACAAAGACAGGGCTAGTATCCCCCTGAGTTTTCCCTACTGCTGCTTCTATGAAAAATTTACACAGAAGTGATCTCATCGGCTATTTTGAGCCCATCTCTGACCTAGGAATGTTTTAAAGAGCTAGTATCCGTCTCCGCTTTGTGTGATGTTTGTCTTTACGTTTGACAAGACCCGCAAAGAAATGTGTGTGAAAGTGTCTGACATTAAAAAAACAAATGTTTGTGTGTGTGCCTGTGTCTTTTTATCATCTCCCTGCTGTGTTCAATACACAACCTTTCCTGTAAGTTGGACGTCTCACCTCCTCTCACATGCACCGGCTGCGTTGAAACTCCTCTAGAATTGAAAGCGAACAATTTCACTCATCTCTCTCCGTTCATCTCCTTGCAGCCGCAAAATAGTTTGCCTATCATATGAACACAAACATTCTCTCACCCATCCGCGGGATCCTCAGTGTTTTGGCTACAGTGTTCTTTCATTTTCCACACAGGACACACACACACAATCATATATATATTTAGTAAGTGAGTTACAGAGACACAGAGAAAATCAATTGCTTTTGAGAGAACTCCATCAGCAAATTGAGTCAATTTCAGGTTTCTCTCTGTCGCCTCTGATGCAAACACTTACAACAAACACTGCCATCCAATTTCATAGCGAGTCAGGTTGCTCTTGAGAAGAATAGTCTGGGGCTGAAGTGTTGATATTGTAAGCCAAAGTCTGTCAGCTTGTACTTATTCTCTCACTAGTGAGGGGATGGTCAGCTCTATGATTTCTACAACAATGAACTGCTGAAAGCTTTTGGTCAACTTGGATATTACACCAGC
This sequence comes from Limanda limanda, assembly GCF_963576545.1. Lineage (NCBI taxonomy): Eukaryota > Metazoa > Chordata > Actinopteri > Pleuronectiformes > Pleuronectidae > Limanda > Limanda limanda. The sequence goes on from NC_083643.1 coordinate 20,214,247, forward strand.
GATAAAAATGAAACTAAAATCTACCGAGCTGCAAAGAAAAGACAAGGCCATTTTTAATTGTGTGTTTTAAAATGTTAACGCGTGTGTGGAACGAAAATGTAGCCTTGACTCAAGACCTATTAAGAGTCTACACTTGAATTAAATGGGTGTTTAAAGCTGTTGCCAACGAATTTGATTTGTCTTCTTCCCACTCTAACCACTGGGGTCAAAATAAACTCAAAACATTGGAGGAGAAGCATTCAAATTGTGTACACAGTTACAAAAAGATTTTTTTCTCTAGGCCACTTGGGACGTTACGATAAACACACAACTACTTTATAAGGTTGTCGTTTCAGCAACACATTTTTCACATTACAAATTGATTGATGGATGAGCGCTGCAACAAATTATTATTTTTATACTTATTTAATAATTAGCTTTTCCTTAGCAAATTAATAAATTATAATTATAAAACAAGAATAATACTTAAAAATACCCATTACATTGTCCCGAGCCCAAGTAGACATTTTTAAAACACGTTAATGACAAAGGTATTCAGTTTACTATCACTGAAGAGATTTAAGTGGAGCTGACTAGGGACACATCATCAGTACATGTTGCTTTGTATATTTCCATATTTCGAGTGTATTCACCATTCTAATTCCTTATAGTTATACATTTGATATGTAGTGGAGTATGAGTAGAAATCATCAAACTGAAATAGTTGAGTACAGGTGCATCTGAATTCTACTTTAGTCCCATCAGCTTAATTAAATGTTAATCACTTTCCACCAGTGACTGAATTATGTTTTCAAAGAGACCACGGCTATTCACTGTTAATGTCCGTTTGATCACAAACTACAGCCCACAGCATCACTTCCCATTAAATTAAGACAGATAGCATCTTTAATCATGCAGATTCCTTAAGCCTCATTATCTGGACAACTGCTCCCATCTGTAAAGTAATGCGAGATCTACAGAAGTTGTGAACTACCACTGTTTAATTCCGCAGCTTGATTATGGTTACAAAAACACTCGGTCGCTCCATTGACTCTTTAGCCTCATATTGTTGAAAGTGAGAGAAAAGATATTATGGGGAGTGTGTGGAGTGTCGATAAAAAAAGGACCAAGGCATGTACTCACAAACAGATGCTGTAAAACTGCAAGTACCCACAATGAAAAAAGGAAGATCAAGAAGGTGGTGTATGGACAGAAGTATCGAGGACATAAGCAGAAGAAAAACTGAATATCTTTGCTCACGTTTGCTCATTGATACCACAGATGAACAGTGTGGTGGAATTGTTGGTCAACAAACCGAGATTCCGAGACAAGTTTTCTTTGTAAATATATTTGTAAAAGCTTTCTGCAGAAAGGATCACACAGGCACGGTGGAGGTTGCAAGCTGATGAAATGTGAAGTGTCTGTGCTCATATTTAAGTGTCTCTGTGTGGGTTACCTCCTGACCCCAAAATACGCAGAGGGGCTTGTGTGAATGTAGTGTTCTGTGTCTGGAAAGTATCTTCTGTAAAGGTGTGACTGATAGGCTGCATCCTAAATGTGTTGGAAAGGAAAGAGTATCATGTAGGGTGAGGGTGTTGTGTCAGTCAGCTGGGTTCTTCAAACAAATGACAAACACAGTTAAACCAGAGTAGAGCAAAAGGTCAGTTTAGAATTCACGTGATCTCAGGATCAACTTCTGCAAGACATGAATAGATGATGGGCTCAGATGCTAGACAGTGGGTGCACCATACATTTTATGTTGAGCTGTACCCTAGATTGGAATGTTTGCTTTAAGCATAAACTAAGAAGTTATTAAGTAAATTTCCATTACAACAGCTATGACATTGTGTTCACTGCCTGCTACAGATCACCGACTAACTACTAATGCCAGCAAAACTTCCTGTTTGGCAAGTTGTCTATAAAGTAAAAGCAGATTGTTAATTTTGTTGCTGCAATGTTTTATACTGAGTGGAATTTTAAAACTTTTATTTTGAAAAGTTGTGAACTTGACTCTGAAGATTGTGTCAGTTGTTAAACACGCCTCTGATATTGCCGACATGCATGTACAAAAATGAATAACACCATTTCAGTAAATCATTAATAGAAGTACATATAAACCACACACGTCAACAGTAATAAAGCTAATTCCGGTTCATTTTATGACTTTAAAATCTTCACTGCAGATAAACCAGGTAGAATGAACACAAGGTTGTCTAACTTCTATATGCATCATAGACTGTTTATAAAAAAGCTCAGCATCCAACATCTAGTACACAAACAATTAAAAGTGACAGTTTATTGTAGAGCTGTTTGAGGAGGACTCACTACTGACAAGGAATAATTATAAAGTAGCTCCGGAGCATTAACAGAGGACAAGAAAACAGTTCAATCCAAACAGGCAGCTTAAGAACGGGCACTTCACTCGTGTTTTAATGATTCATCTGGTTAAATTGAGCCAAACTTCAGCCAGTACGTGTCGTGACAAATTGAGCTGAAGCACCATCAGTTTCACGAGTGAATGTTTAAAATGGGCCATCAACATGAAATGCTCAGTAAGATACAGAGCGTTTTCCGATCATCAAATGTGGGACATGCAGCAGGCAATCAGCTAAAACCTTGTCAGAGCATCGCTGATACAATCAATCGCATTGTGTGTTACTTTTAAGTGCAACATGGCTGGAGCCATCCCAACCCCAGCGTGCAATCAGTAATGAACGACCTGGCTGATGATAGATGGTACGAGTTTAATCGCTGCCACAGCACAGTGTCACTGGATACATGCAGACGCTGAGACCCTCAGCAGGTTTTTATATCGCAAATTAATCAACTTACAGAGAAGGATACATTGGTCTCTGGAAATGCATTCTGAAAATAATGAGAGGATTACAGCCTCCCATCACAAAAGGATTATGCCATAAAAGAATGAATTCAACAAAGTGTTGTCATGGTTATTCAGCAAAATGTCTACATTATGTTTTGCAACAGGAGGTGTATGCATTTGAATTTCTCTAACAGCTAAGGTTTAAAAATTCCATCAAACTAACAATAACTGTCCAAATATAAAAACTTGGCAGTAATATTAAGCTTGCAAGTGTCAAGTCAGCAGAGAGTGATGTGGCATCTCTCAGTCAAATGTATAATGTTTAGTGAAGCAGGTCTGGTGGTTTCCTTTAGTATTTTAAAAATAAAAATAATAACAATGTTATGTGGGCTCAGCTTCACATTGTTCACTATATAGCAAAGAGCATAATGTAAAGAATAACACCAAATAATCAGTCTGCGACAAGTTTTACCAGTTTGATTATTAGTATGTGACATGCTAAACGCCTTAAATAGTTGCAGGCATTCCTGTATCTGATGCTCAATGATGGACTGATCTTCTATTCGTAAGCAAATACTGACTTTTAGAAGGTGGAACATCATTTGTGAGATCTCCATCTGTACTAGTTATACTGACTGTGAGGAGACCATGGCAGAACCTGCAATCGTAAATGTGTAAATCATTGAAATAATAAAAGATCCAAAGAAATCACAAATAATGTGATCCCCTGAGCATGACTGACTCAGAGACATTCACTTCCAGGACCTGCACATTCTCAGGTTCTCAGGTTTTTCCTGGCTGTGCTGACTGCTACACACAGAATATGTTATATGCTGTGCGCTCATTTCACAAAGCTGAACCAGATCAGGCTCAGACCAAAAAGTCAGATCACCCCGACAACTGTAAATTCTTCCTCTGTCAAGAAAAATAACCCAGAGGTGAAACCACCATGTCCCAAAAGCAAAGGACAGGATCCCCTTATGACCCCTTTTCATCCGGTCCGGGCACATTGACAGAAAGAAAACAACCACATATCCACTATAGAGGGCAAATCAACTTCAGCTAAAAGTCAGGGGTTTGTTATTCAGAGCCATGCCTTACCTTCACAGTAGGCATTATCGTCTCGTAGTGGGCGGAAGCCGTCCTTGCAGACACAGCAGTCTCCTGCCTCCAGGTTCACACAGTCTGAGTGCTCCACGCAGCCATGGCCCTCTGAGCAGAAGTCATGACCTGCAGGAGGGATGGGAAAGTAAAAGGTTGAGACCCAGAGGAGAGAAGAGGAGACGAGTGAGGAGGCATGCTGGGGGTTTTGGAAAGGTTATGTTATTGTGGCATAAGTAGCCTGACTGTGGCCTCTTTCCTTGGCATATTACGGCAAATGAACATTCATCTCTGATTCATCAACATGAAAAGAACACACATCCTATTGGAAATATAAAATAATTAAACTATGAACTAAGCGTTAGTTCCTAAATGTTAAATCCATTTCTTACGAATCAAACATTATTTGTGCTATTATTTTAGGATTTAATTGATTGACTTCAGTTCCTTTCTGCACAAACAATAATTTGGAGATGCTGATTTATTCTGTCAAAAAATCAAATGTTGAGAGAAACACCTGAGCACATAAAGATATTGTAAAAGGGGTCATGAGAATTTGGAATCTTCCCTCATTAAGTGTGTATTTTAGTCATTCTCTTTATATCCTTTGTATATCCTTTGTCCTTTGTATATTAAGTGTCTGAATTTTCTTGAAAAGCTTTATACTAATAAAATGTATTATCATTATTATTATTATCAAGTTGCTATTCATATTTTATTGAAGGAATGCATTTTATACTTCTTACTAATATATATATATATTTGTATTATTTTCCCTTGGTGCACAAAGGATGTTGCTTTTCTTAACTTTGCTTTACTGTCTGTGAGACAATCGTAAATTCTTGGATATGTTTTTTGAATGCTGCCATTCAAGAAATGCCCATTAAATAATGACAGGTTTCTTGTTGAAAACTATAACAGATATGAATATATCTCCTATATATGTCCTTCTGTTTTGCCTTGCAATAATGTTAGCTGGGGTGGTATAGTCACATAGCAGCGTAGGTCGATGTTTCCCTCCATACCTCTGCAGACTTTACAGCATCTGTCACTCAAGGTGATCTGCTCCGACTCGGGACAGTTGAGCTCAGGACACGGCTCGCTGGGGACCACTCGATGCATCGTCCTGTCCTGTGATGAGCAGAGACAAAATCCTTGTGAGCTCCTCCCGGGCTCCTCTGGGTCACTAAGGGCTTGGATGTAATTATGAAGCTAATTATTCATCTATCCTGTTTCCTCCCTCGCTCTCCTCGTTTCCCTCCTCCCTGTGTTTTCATTACAGGCCAATTACTCATATGGTCAATAGCAGTCCCCCCCCCAAAACTACTTCACTGGAAGAGAGAGAAAAAGGCATTCTTATTCTTCTTCCTCCCTCCTGTTTTCCACAATGATTTACATTGTGATTCATAGCACATCTTTATTATACAAACACTGAATCAATCTTCTGGATTATCTCTGCATGTGTGTTTAGTCAGAGTGTAAAACCTAATTAGGGGGGTCCTTTACCCAGCATGCCTTTGGCAGGTCTCTCTAATGATCTCATCCATGTCCCTCTGACTGATGCTAATTTAGAGACATTAACACCAGACACAGTTGGACAAAAACAATAGACCTTCTCCATCGTATTTGTGGAGCACAAATATTTGAGAAAAGCTCAAACCCAACCTATACAGCTGCCAGCTCCACGAGGTGTCACGATCTCTACACTCACATGGAATCACAGACAAACTTCCCCCCAAGGCTACATCCATACTATCTATACTTTCATTTGAAAGCGTATCAACTCTGCTACGGACACACCGGGAGTCCACACGACTTTGTAGATGTAGCGCAGCCTCAACTGAGAAGTTTGTAAATGCTGCTGACTAGTTTGAAAACTCCGGGGCTGAGTTTTACTCTGGATGAGCAGATCTTCACCGTTTGCAGATTGGGTCACAAAGCCTTTTTCTACAAGAAAATACAACCGGCGTTAGCCTTGTTTACCAGCAGCAGGAAATGAGCTATTATACCAGCAACCTCTGACAGTTCTAGTTTATGCAGGGACACGCATGCCCAGTATTCGTGATTGGTCATGTTCAAAATGTTTGTGGGGAGAGAGATAGTTTTAGTTTGAAAACGCCATTTTTAAAATAAAAAGCCTTGAAACCGCCCTCCTAACAAGCCTCACCTTTCTACCGCCCACCACCCAAAAACCTCTTCCCTCACTTGCAGCCAGCAGGCAGACAGAAGATCAGAGATGTGACAAGCAGCTGCCAGAGGAAGCCTGCAGAAATGTGCAGCAGCGGGCCGACTGACAGAGCTCCCCATCCTCGTTGCTTTGATCTGCCTCAGAATGCCAGTCAGTAAACTGGGACTACAGATGGGCCAGGTGTGGGCAAGCGAGCCATACGGCCCTCTGAAACGGCTGATACTTATGGAGCTTTGCAGAATTCATGGAAGAGCTGCTTGATATGACCGAGCTGGGCGATTAAAAACTTCAAATCACTTCCCAGTGATTGATTGGGCCTGCCTGGTGTAATGTCATCAAGCGAATTACTCCCAAAAGCGATGGACCCCCCCATCTGGTGCGTCAGGAAGACAAAAGCACACATCTGAATAATTGGGGAATAAATATGATTTGGGACCCCCATGATGTCTGATGATTGGTGCTGAAGAATGGCTGTGGAATCTTGTGATTGACAAGCTCACTGCTCTGGTCCCCAAATGTAAACTTAATGAGAAGGGGGTTGAACCCATTTCTTGAGATAACAAAGAAAAATAGAAAGGCTCCTTGTGGAGAGCGTATTCCTCAGACAAAGCTCAACAGTCCTCTTATGAAACCAGATACAAATTCAGTAGATTCATTCTTATCTTGATCTGCACCAAATACCAGTTTCATTAAGATCCCAAAATTGCTCTCTGAGAAATTAGCACAAATGTCCCAATGTTAAGGAAATCTCTCCTGACCCATAAAACATCCCTTCACCAAGTTTTTCAATCGTTTTTGTGGAGTCCTGCTGACTAACAGGCAAACAAAGAAAACGCAGACGACAACATAACCTCCTCGGTGGCGGTAACAATGACAAGTCGGATCAATGAGATTCAGCAGAAGTGGACAGTCTTGAATGCCGGCTCGCTGGGGCTTGGTTTATATTTCCCGGGGTGGGCCAAGGTAGCTGTGGAATGAGTATTTAGCAAGCTGTCATGCACCGCAACATGGAAATTGATAGAGCTGCTGGAGTGCTTTGTTACATCAGTTATTACTGTGTCTCTTCCTAGGGAGGATCGTGATCGGAATCCTTTGGAATAAATGCGGGCTAATGTGTTTTAACTCTTTCTGTGTGTGTTGTTGACATGACTCACCCTGCATTCAAACAACAGGCACCGGCCGGAGGAGTCGCGCACAGCCTTCCGATCAGCCTCCACCAGCTCCCTTCCTCCGAACATGCAGACAGCTGGTAAGAAGACACAGACACGCCATCAGTGCACATAGGAATAAACACATGAAAAATAGATAAACACATAAAAGCACATTGCTCATTTGAAAAACCGCGTTTCTTCGGCAGCCTTTGTGAGATAGTAGTCTGGGTTTCTGTTCTATTTAATGATTGCGTCTCATCTTTAATGCATCAGTCCTAAATAAATGATTGTGAGCTTGTCTAAAAATATGTCTTGCTCTTAGATTCATAAGATGTTCAAATGTGATCTGCTGCTGAACAAATTCACGGTTTAATATTCCACTATTTAGCAAAGAATGTCAATTAATTATTGAGCCTGAAAGACGTCACAAAGTAATGGATGATGCCTCATGTGGTGTCTGGAAAACAAGTGAACAATTAACAATCAAAAAGAGAAAGACAAAAAAGACAGCTACTGAGCAATCGTTTTGTGTTAACATTTTGTTCATTCATAATCTCAATGGGGTTCAGCTGATAAATGTTCATGTGCGGGAACTGTAATACATTAGCAGGTTAATCGGTGGTTACGCTAAGGTGCACACAGGCATTTTGGGGAATCGTAGTGGGTTCTCAGAGAAAGTCACACCATTCAGGAACAAAAGGAGTGTGTACCCACGTTGTGCTGATTCCTATGTGCTACTGTATTTCCAGGTGAGCAAAATCATTTAACTTAACAGAATTTGTACAGCCTGTATTCCCAAATCACAATCTGTCTCCCTGGGTTTAACAAGGTGCGACATCCTGTGCCCTTAAGCCTCTGCAAGGGTGAGGACAAAAATCCTTTTTTAACAAGGGGTGGGGGGGGTGGGGGGGGGACATATAAACCTCAGGGAGAGCCTCAGGTGAGGGATCATTCTCCCAGGACAGACAGAAATACAACAGAGGCGACGTGTAGCAGCGCATTGCAACCGAATAACAAATGTTAAGACAGGGGTTTGACATAAATGGAGAGGTGTAACATTGAAGTATTTATATAAAGAGAGCGTCTGACAGAGATGAGGGGAGCAGTAATTATTAACATTTTCTATAATGATAGTATATGTAAGTAGGCATGTTGTATGTCTCGGCAATCATGTTGTATTGTGATCATAATCCAAGATTAGCTGCCACCATGATCCATGATCACGAGCAGTACTAGTATGCATAAGCAGTAATAGGATGGATAAAAGTAGCGAAACAGAAGTATAATGATTGTGCGTGAATACTGAATTATGAATGCTACTATACTGGATTTAAATCAGAGTTTTCGAAGTAAAGAGTGTAATTGTGCTTTACTGAGCAGTAGCCTGTAATGTCAGTTGTGTGATTGTGCCGTATATGGTCAGTGGGAGTGCGTTTGGAGAGATGTGTGTTTTATGTAAGTTCACATGTGAAGGAGACTTTTTTCTAGTGCACCATGCAGTAGACAGAGAGAGTACAGTGTCCAGCCACGTTGTGCTGATGTCCATGTGCTTCTGCATTTCCAGAAATGAGGTAAAGGAATTATTCAACTTATACACACCTGGAAGTCCATTCATTCATTCGAATTCATTCATCATTAATTTAACTTATTTGTCTGTATTCCATTATTCCATATTTTAGTACAACTGTCTCTCGCTTACGGACACAAACACTGGATGAACACCAGGAATCTTATATAACATCGTTTTTAATTGTAAGATACAATCTGTCCTTGATATTTTCAGCTTTTTCCTGAGGTAAATAAAGTCAAACCAGATCGAGCCTATCATCAAAGCCAGATGAGCGACGCTACTGAGGACGTGTCGAGATAATTCACACGTGAGGAGAGAGCGAGCAGAGAGAAATGTAAAATGGGAGCCGAACTAACAACGAGGGCAGAAAAATGCATTCGATGAGAAGTTGGGGCCAGACAGATTCCGACCGATACCGGGGAAGAGATGATTGACACCGCAGGTTTGGGCCCTATCACAAACCGGGGCATCATGAAAGCAAAGGACTTCTGAAGCAGCCATTTGACGTTTGACTTGACAGACCATCGAAAGAAAGAAAGAAAAAAAGAAGAACCGACTCAGAACTCCTCCCAGTGAGGCCTTGTGCTGCCAGATAAGGCTTTAATTTGGAGAGCGAATCATGTCTTTGTAGTGGGGGGGGGGGGACCTGCAGCCCTCTTCACTCCAAAGCCGGAGCGTGCGTAATTAGCCGTGTGTGTGTTTGTCTACCTCGCTGGAGATAAGTGAGCATAGGGGTGTTGAGTTTAAGGGGATTACCTGCTGTGTGTTTTTAGGTTTGTGTTAACACGGCGGCAGATTCCCGCATCATACTTTAAACCCCTGCGTTGCAGCTGTGACCCCTCGGGTCGGGGGAAGCGATGCCGACCTCGGCTGATTAGAATCTGAGACTAACGGCGTCTTTCTGATAAAGAGTTAAATCTCTTCTCTTATTTTCTTCGCGAGGGAAGTGGCAACCGTGTGTGGGAGTGTGTGGTGAGAAAGTGAAGCTTGAGTCAAATCTGCAAATAAATACTATAAACACACAATCTACTACATTTAGAGTCGGCATGCACACAACTCTGCAAAAATTTTGTATCATTCATATTGTGTGTAACCTCAGTAACACACAGGCGAGAAGATCAGCTATTTAAACCAGAACAAAATAATAAATCCACCTTTACTTAATATATAAATAAATATATATCTACGCTGGATTTTGTTCATGACGTTGACCCGCAACTCTCTTTGCATTTTAACAGCAAGTACATCGCATCTCATTTGGGTCCACATCAGAATAATATTGGGGTGAGAAAAGTTAATATCCCCTAAAATCTATTTTTATTGAGCTGGGAATTGAACGAATAGGAGATGCAGAGAGTCGCTGTGAAGAGGCTAATAGGAGTTCACTGCTGTTAGAAAAAAAGACGGGAAAAAAAGACAGACCCTCTATGTGGATATGTGATGAAACGGCATTATTTATCCAGCAAGAACGCCTGTGCTCAAAAGTTAGAAAAACTGACATTTAAAAAGACCAGTGATCGTCATTTCAAACATTTAACGTCTCTTTCTTCTTCGCTTTTCCCACAGTCACGTCCGTCACAAACAGGAAGCACTTCACATCGCACGCAGGCATCACAGATTCATTGGCTCACGTCTGTGTGACTGCTGGCCATCTGTGTTTTTGAAGCCCACTAGTGAATAATTGATCGGCCCATGTATATGCAAAAAGGATGGACCCATCTCAAGAGGCATGTTAGGAGGTTACTTAGCAACACAGCAGAGCCCTGGTCAATTGTTAGGCAGCACTTGTGGAGGCGTGATGTGTGTACTCTAAATCCGGTGGCGGCGGTGGAGGTTGTTTTTGCTGTGGTGCGAACGTGTTGGTGCGCAATCGTGTCCATGATTGTGAGAGTGTGGGAGGGTGACGGGGTTAAGGGCACTTCACTCACGCTGGCACTCCTTGCAGCAGGCACCCTTCAAGTAGGCAGGCGCCGTGGCAGCCGGGCACTGAGGGGGGGGGCAGGAGATGGCCTCGCACTGCACCGTGCCGTTCTGGAGGAGGGAGAGGAACAGGTTATTTAAAGGTAACAAGAGATGCTTCACCAATATCTGGAATTTTTAAAAGAAGATATCATCTCGGCAGATATTCCTTTTTGAGTTGTTGTACATGCTTATTTATTTATAAAATATTATTTCCTAATGTATCTACCTGGTGCCATCAATAGGTATACTGTAAATATATACATATAAATATATATATATTTATATATATAAATTATCTTATATAACAATCTTATTTTGTCAATAAAAATTACAGAAATAAAAAAGAATACCACAGGTGAAAGACCCAAAAAGGCTAGTTAGTGGACTTAGGCTAAAGATTTTATGTTTTTTATAGCATGTACATTGTTTACAAAAATAGTGTTTTATCCAGGTGAGTGACACCTGCAGATGATATTCAACTAAGATGAATCATATGTACAAGAACGATTGTACAAAAACAAATGCTCAGTATAATAGCAGACAGGTCAATGACTTTGAACAATTGATTAACAGGCAATGTGTGACTGATAAATCTTTTACGACCTTTAATATTGTGTATGTGAAATCTTAAAGAATTGGAACATAAGGATGTTTTATATTTTATGCCATCCTGTCCTAAGCTTTGGGATAAGATTGTTATCTGCTCCCTCCCATAAGGTTTAATACAGAGATTACGTGAGATACGTTTTTGGGGTTTGACTGCTGGTATACGTGTTGGTCGGATCAAGAATATTCTCTGTAAACAGATCACTGTTTATGTAATAAACTCATATATTCAACTAAAGACAACTGAAGCTCATCGAGTTTATTCTTTGATTCACCACTGTGAACACCAATTAGAAATCCAGCCATCTTCATCAGACATCTGTGCAGATTTGTTGTCATGATCAGTATTCAGCTCTTATTTTCAAATTAAGAAGAATGAGATTCATGCAAGACAATCCAACAGTGAGATACAGACATCAGCTGTGGTATTCTCTTTTCTTTAATTTGGAATGCTAATGTTTCTTTGCCATTATGTTTTGTTCTCAAAAAGTCAATCAGTACATAATTCCTTGTTGTACATATGTGATTAAATTGAAATTGGTGACATACAGTGGCATAGTGATCATCTCTTAGTAACTCATGCCTCCTCCATGATAATGGATGGGACCAAACTAAAAGGTCAACGTACACGTCATGTAAATCTTTCTCAAAGATGGTGTCAGTAAATTTAGGTCATCCTTATCTCACTGATGTTTGTTCAAGTGCTTCTCATAAGATTGATCTTAATTAGATTAGTTGATGCTATTAATACGAGGTGAAATGTCATGATGACAGTTGATTGGTCAGCGTATGTTGTGTTCCAAATGCACAAGCTGTACGCGTTAGTAAGCAGGATATTTTAGATTCATTTCTATATAGTGAGAGGAAGTGGAAACTTGTCATCCATCTTTATATAGTCTCAGCCTGCAGCTTAAAGTAGGTTGTACCAAGGCTACATATAACTGAGTGGTGCAGGACTATTAATATGAAAACCTCTTTCATTTTGGATCTGATTCCCTCATTCGTTGGTACAGTGCAGTACAGCAACAAGATATAGTTGTTGTTAGTCAGTTGTACAAATGTGCACGTCAAACTGGAATTATATTAGAACTCATTGATTTTGGTGTAAATGTTTCTTTTGCAAATTCTGGGGTGACAAGGCGCATATATAAATATTTCCTGAGTTGCAGTAGAGGAGGATACTATTAGAAAATCAAGGGTGTGTTTACTCTTTAAAATAGAAGTCCCCGTTGTAAATTGACTCATAACCTGCAGCGGATTTCAACCGGAACTCCTACATGTAAAAGTCTTAAATGTTATCTCCTCTTCCCCGGCTGTGCCTATAATTAACATTGCCTCCACGGATGAAAGCTCTGTGACAGCAACATCTCTGAACCTTATGCACATAATTGATAACATCTTAATGCATGACCTTTGAATTTAAAAGGTCACGGCTAATTGCCCGACATAAGGTAAGGAACATATCCCATCTAATTTCTTAATTGCAGCCCAGGAATGGAAACACACCGTTCCTGGCGATGGAGCGATTTCATAGGATGAGTGGGCAGAACAAATCCCTGATGATAATTATCATCTGTCAAGAGCAATTAGGTGCGGTGCACTGAGATATATGTGATTTCCTATTTTTTGCACGTTGGGTAGCGGTGCGCGAAGGCTCCTGATTGGCTGGTCGGAGGACTTCAGTTGCAGCGAATGAGTCTCATGTACCAAAAGCTGAGGAGACTGAAAGGGGGTGAAATCTGTTTGCTGATGTGGTACAAGCCCCAGATCTCCCATAGCTTCTAATTCTCTTTGTGGCAATTTTTCAAACTTTATGCAGCACAAAGTTCGCCCATGAGAGGATCTTACCCTAACCCTGTGGTTGATGTGTTGATGTCTAATCCTGAAGACTGTCGCACAAGTTTTAAAGACACTATCTTTTTGTATTTTTCGGGTAACTGGGGCAACCTCTAATTCAAGGAAATAATGAAAATACAAGCTGTTGACAAAGAGGACCCTGCACTCTGCACCTCTACCATGCCCAAACACCCCCCACCTCAACACACTTGATGAACAAGGGTGCAAAACAAAAAAAGACAATGAAAACAATGGAAGCAGTGTCTGTGTTGGATGTAGACAGTCACATACACACAAACTGAGCCGTGCACAAACACACAACAAACCACGATGCAGACTGGATGAAAAATACATTTTCTTCCTTCTCTTTCTTCGAAGACTCACAGACACGCACATTGGACACAAACACGACAACATATACACTCCCATACAATCACATTTACCCACACATTCATACACAGACACACACATCTATTTCTTTTATGACACATTCACATGCCTGTAGACATACAATCACACAAACACACACAGTATGACAAGCACATTAATCCCAGATTCAGACACGCACACGTACAAACACAATTCCCAGCCTTGCTCTATATTACTCTAACATACACACTCATGTACCTAGTATACAAACACACACACACACACAAACACGCACACAGTCGATCCTGTGTGTGTGACGCCCCACCGTGCATGTGCAGTTCTTGCAGCCATCTGTCCAGCCCTCGTCCTCTCTGTAGACGACCCCCTTGACACTGCAGGTTCTCTCACAATAGCAGCCATCCAGTCCATTCATCTTCTCCTCGGCCCTGGACAGCTGCTCGTGATACCCCCCCCCCCCCACCCAAAGAAAAGAGAAAAAACAAAAACAACAGCAAGAAGGAGAGAAGATGAGCGAGGATGAGTGTGGGCCTCCATGTGTGTCATAGAAGGAGCTTCAAGTGTAATCGAGTGGCAGCAGAAAATTAACAGGTTTTACACACACACACACACAGAAACACACACACTCACAATCACATTCTCTGCATCATAACACAACAGACTTCAACAATTGCCTACGTCTATTGTTAACATGGCCCTGACTGCCTGTTGCAGTGAATGTTATGCTACAGAACAGTTTTATAGAACAAACCATAAAATATAAATTACTGTGACAAAGTGGGACAGATCCCGTCACACTACTGTACCTTGCTGGATGTTTTAGCGAGGATGTCCTGCAGCTCCATGATTTTCTGCACAAGTCCATGGAAATCATTGCAGGTTGGGCAAGCTGAGATACAAGAGACAGACTCATTTAGTGCACCCGATGATGTCTGAAATCTGTCTAATGATGTTATTATTACAAATCAAACTTTGTAACCTTGCCATCGCTTGAAATCACTTGAAACTAATATGGCAGAACCAAAGGAAGAACCATGTTATGTGTCAAGTTGTTTGAAATTGAAAGATAACAACAAAATGTAGATTTTTTTATATAGAATTCCAAAATTTACAGTGAAGGTTGGAGGAAAAGAGCAACAACTTCTTGAAATCATTGACAAATATCTGAATCAAAAAAAAAAGCTCAATGTCAAAATGTTTCGCTTCTCAGGAGTCTCACTAATTAGAACTTAAAATCATGGTAAACTAAGGTATACATTAATTATCTAATTGATGTATGTTAATTACTTCTTTAAATATGTGTGTGTGTGATTGGTTCCTCCAACAGCTACAGATTATACATTTTACACATATAACACATTGAGTTCAATGATATTCTTTAGTTTATTTTGCACATTTATCTGTTTTGAAAAAGTCCTCTTTAAATACAGTTTGTCATTTGTGAAATGTACAGCACAAGTGAATCTAAACGAAAAGGCATCAAGGCAAAAAGCGGGAATCTCCCCCTCTTGCTGATTTATCGACTATTTGCAAAATTATCCAAAGTTTTTTGAGGGAAAATTGCTTCTTAATTGCAAAGCCCTTTTAAAGCTGTTTTACTCCAGTGAGTAAAGAGCCTTTCAAGAATTTAAATAAAAAACAAATCAAAGCCTCACAAAATAAGTGCCAGGGGTAATTTAAATGAAATTAGCCACTCAGCGAAATACTCCTTGGGTTGTGTTAAGTAAGAGTTAGAGTAAGCACTCACTTCTGTTCAGGTCCGGACACTGTGAGATGTAACCCTGTGGCATCACCACGATCTCCACGTCCTGCATCACCCCCTGGACACAGACACACACAACAGATCGTTTAATGACGGAGAATAACACCGAACGGAGAGAGCAGGCAGTGCGATAAGAAATGAGATGGCGCATGTTAATGTGTACTAAGTGGGTAAGGACCCAGAGGGGGGGTGGTGTCTTTAGCGTGCTCGCGGTGCATTTTCCACATGAGATAACTTGGAGCACAAGCATGCGCCGGACGAGCAAACGCAAAACCAACAACCCTGTTTATGAGAAGCCTTGGTAACTGCTGCATCATAAAGCGGAGCACAGTGACACAGCAGTCAGTCTGGGAGCGAGAGAGGGAGAAGTTAATTGTGAGATGAATCATCTCCTAACTGGACACCAACAGGAAGTCGAGAGAGCGAGTGACGTGCAGGTTTCAGCAGGTAGACGGGATTTTTATCATACATTTTTTCTCCAATCTCCTCTGATGAGCAGAAATAGAAGATACAGATTCAATTTGGTTCATAAGTCCCTGACCGGCAGCCTTTCGACCTGTGTACAAACTCCAAACACACACGCACACACACACAAATGCTACGTCGCTATGGCAACCTGGCCTATTTCATTCCTTGAGTGCATGTATTTCTCTTACAGAAGTGGAGTGGGGCAACTTAGGAGAAATTGTTTTTTAAATTGTCTTCCCACTTCAATTTACCGGCCGTAAATTTAAAATCCTGTAGAAATGATGTGCTGATTCGTCACAGCGACGTGCTGAAATGGAAGCAGATAGGAGCCGTGTCTATCAAAACTTGTAATGAAACTATAAAGCTACATATTTATCTGCAGCCATCGCCCGCTGGTCCCACAACGTCTCGACAGAACACCTTATCGTACTGTAATTATTACTGTGCTTTTACTATGTATGCTTTTATCTCCAGTAATGTCGTGTATCTCAGAGGGAAATGAAATATAAATGGGTGAGGTTTAGCTACTTATAAAGGGATTTAAATGAAAACCTCTAGGTTTGATTGGATCACTGTAAAGAGAGCATATGGCGACTCTGTCTTGATACAGAGCTGAAGAGAAGTAGGGAGATGTCAGTCTTTTCTTTTTATAGATTTGACCCCAGCTACATATAATTGACAGTCAAAAGCCACCCTCTAATGATCCACTAGCTAATGGTGTAGTGTAGATGTAGTAAGTTATTCATCCCTAATCGCATTGGATTGGAAAAGATGGATTGAACTGAAATTCAGCCAAGAGGCTTTTTGGGCTGTTCTAAAGGGATGGTTTGGCTCTACTACATTTTCTGTGTCCAAGTTACTCACCTTTTACCTTTGTATTGCACATATTAAAAACCGCCTACTATTGTATACAGTATTTCTATATGTATCTAATTTATTCCAGATTGTTATTTTTTGTAACTGCATTTCTACATCATATTGTATCGTTTCTTATCGTATTGTTTTGTATCACACCGTATCTTATCTGGTATGATCTGATCTTACTTAATCTGTGATAATTTCATTTTATCATTGCACATGTTCCAACTCCTTTTGGTCTCAGTTTTAAAAAATCATATTGATTAAAATTACAATATTGAAATTAACTGCAAGAATTTAATAACATATTTTAATTGGAACAATAATGATTTATTTTGTTATAAACTTGCTGGTCTTGTGGGGTAAATTTCATATTCACAAATGGATAATCATTATTTCCACCAAATTCACTGGCTTAAAATGATTCTGTTCTTATCCTTGGACTTAATGATTTGAAAACAGTTCTCAGAAAATCTAATGATATGTTTATTAGCTGGATAAAAGTCTGTCAATACACAATATGATGAATAATACAAATTTACAAATAATGGAAAATAATATATTTTCAAATAAAAATAGATAATTAAACACACTAACAAAGGGATATTGAATCACAATATTTAACTGACTTTAAGCAGAGCCTGTGTTCTAGCGCACCACCATCTAAACAACCAGTTGCCAGACTTTGCTTTGCACCTTCTGTCAAGTGAGAAGAAGAGAGACAATTTTTCCAAATTGATCCTTCAGTGTCAGGGACTTTCTGTTATAGCACCATGCAGGAAGTAAGACGTGGGACGTGGACGCTCGCCCCATCTGCACAGGAAATGTGAATTTGTCCAACACAGCAAGTGGCAGAATTGAAGCTGGATCACTTTGGGTGAAGTTCTATTAATTTTCTACACGATGCAAACAATGATGAGAGGAAATATCCTGCCAGGCTAAAAAGAAATAATGTTGGAATGAAATCTGACTGAGAAACAAATTCTGGTTTGTATGTTTCTTGTAACATTTAGTTTTGCCTACGTCAAAATGTAAAATGTTTTCTGCTTTTTTAAAATTGGGATACATTACCTTACAAATCAAGTGTAAATGACAGATCTCTCATGAAATTCAACAAATGTGTCCCTAGAAAGATACAGTAATTTAGCTGTGTGTGTAGACTATAAAGATATATATATATATATGTGTATTTATTAGGTTGTGAAGCACAGGTACAGGTATGCAAGTTCTGATTAAAATCTTTACTAACAATGCTACGGCTGAGATTTTCCTCGGGTTCGGCTCACACTAGCGTACACATACAATCGTACTGTTTCTGTGTGTGTGAGCGCATGTGTGCTAATGAAGCAGTGTGTTTTTAAAGGAGATGTGGCGTCCTAGCAACTAATCACGGCTTCACAGAGCAGCGTGGAGAGATGCCGCTACGTGACAAGATTAGTGGGTGACCTCCGAGGCTTCTTTCATCTACCAATTAACACAGAGGAAATTCAACGGCCAGGACACAATGTGTATAGCATCAACACACACACACAAAGGTACACATCTACACACCATCAAACACAGAGCGAGACGCTGATTAAAATTGTTATAGATGCTGGCGAGGTGACATTTTGCCCGAACATGTCTCCCCAGGTGGGAAATTTTGGGAGTGTGGAGCAGTCTGGGAGAAGCAATATACAGTGTGTCTTTCAGTCTCATAAACAATACCATAGACTAAGCTTAATGAGCATGGTCCAGAAGCTATTTAATGATTTCTCCCAGATCAGCGTTGTGGGACTTGCTGAGATAATTGCACTGGGCTTAGCTGCAGACTAAGGGAAAGGGAGCAACAATGACAAAAAGAAGAAAAAAGTCAATTCCTAGGACGGGCAGAACAACCCTCAAATTAAAATGGTAAGCCTTGAGAAATGCATGCAATTAAACCCAACAGCTATAATAAATAAAACCCAAACAAGCCAAACAAAGAAGAAGCAGAAGATACAGAATAAACCGAGATTGCGACAAATGACTTGTTCTTTCCATTCTGCATAATTTGTTGTTTTCTAATAACCCAGATAGGGACGTGCACCGACATTCATATTCAGAGAGGGAAAGTTTTGTGCTGACCTTAAAGAACCCGTGAGCGGCGTTTCTTTGTCCGAGCCAGAAGGATGCATCCTCAGGTACGTCCATGTACGGCGCTTCCACCACCCTCTCGTAAATCCTGCAAAACACACGCAGAGCTGTTGGAGGAATCCCTGGAAGTTTGTATTCATCTTCAATCCCTCGCCATTTTTCATTGATTTCTAACAACCATGTCCCCACCACACTGCAGGCCTTGCCCTGTCAAATCGTTCTGTTAACTCTTTCTCCCGAGGAGGCTATACATAGCCGCATGCTCTCCGTGATACACATGGTGTTTCCGTCTGCTTCATTCATTGTGCCAAGGAAGATCCTCGTACATAAACAGTAACAACCCTTCCCTACAGCAGATGCATGTGCGATGCTGGTATGCTCAGGGTGCATGTGACCCAAGCCGCCTGCCGTCAGCAGAGACGACAGTCTGCAGTGTAGCCCCGTGCATTTAACTGCTGAACAACAACAATACACTCAATTACACAGAGTAATCACCAAATTAAGCTTTGGTTTCAGCTTTGTCATTCAGTCCACACACAGCCTCTCTCGCCTGCACACATGTGCACACTTGCTTTTTACTTCCTCCCTCTCGCTTTCAAAGAGATACTAGCAGAGGTTGTGAAATATCATAATGTATTTTTTTTTCAATTTCTGATAAAAATTACCCTCATTTAACTCCGTTCCCTGTTATTCAGCTGCAAGACGGGGATGATGCAAGTTATGGCTGGGCAATATGGCCATAATGATATCAAGATAAAAATGTTAGATATTGAAATTATTCCATATTGATATTTACCGTCACAAATGTGACATTATTATTCATTTTAAATTTTAAGACAGATTTTTGCTCCTGAGTGAAGGTTCTATTTTTCAACAGCAACATATTTTACAAATCTTAGGGTTAAACCGTAATGTGTTATATCTCCTCGCACAATAAATAAGCATTGTAATGATATATGTTGAGATTTTAGTATAATGCTTTCAAAATAAATTGCAATAATATCAGTACATTATTGAAACTGTTTTATTGCACAGCTCTAATGTACCTTTATTCTTTCATGCTGTTCTTTATAAAAGATACAAACGGAGGCGTGTTGTTTTTGCGGCACTAAGCTTAGAGTGGAGATGATCACAGATCGTTGTTAAAGGGAGAGAAGTGAAGGTCGGCCAGATGCTGACGTCGCCTCTGAATTCAGAACACAGGCGTGTTATATAAAAATGGTTTATGCTGCCTTTATACTGCCTTTAATAGTTGAATGTAAACAACTAAAGCTGAAATGATGAGGGGTCTTAGTAACAGCAATATGATGGATCCCTGATAAAAAGACTGACTGACTGAGAGGAAGGTAGTGAAGCTGACATTTGTTGACCCATTCCGAGGCCAGTCTGCATGACGTCTGGTGAAAAGGATGTGTAGAAATGACTCTACAACATTTAAGCAACTGTAAACATCAACACAAAGGACTGTTTTGTTGTCAGCAGAGACAGAAAATGTGTTGTATTCAAGCTAAACATATATGTATGGATGTACAGGCATGTATGATATACGTGTTGTGTTTATTCTCCATTTAGAGCTTACTGACCAACAATAGCTTCATGAAAACATTACAAAATTATGTGGCATTTAATTTGCCAATTACAAATACCAGTGTTCTCTTTTTCCAAATTCTGTACCTCTCACTTTGTGACTAATTGGAAAAAAAAATGATGTAAAGAAAATGTATTAAAACTGAGTTGGTGTCTCTTTCCCCATTGAATGAATGAAAACACGTGAAAACACTGACTGTTTATAATGATGTTGACATAGAAACTGGACTTAAAGTGGATCAGTCATGCTGTGGCTGATACTAATCCAGTGGATTGGATTGGCTCATCCCTCATTAACACAATGACATTGACTTTTTTCATTTTAATTTGTTTTAATCAATCATGAAATCAGAGAACCTTCCCCATTAATACTATCCTTCTAAAACCAAACATATGTTATGTTCAAGAATTTAAAACCAATATGGAAAAGAGAGAATCTGACATGGGGTTTTTCATTCTTTTTTGTCAATAACCTACATTAACTGGAGCACAAGCAGTTTGGTCAGGGATTCATTCAGGTGTGTTAGTACTAAGCTGTTCGCCTCAAGCAGAGATGACGAGCAGCTAAGGAAGTCGGGTTAACCCAATTTCTGTTTTCACTACACACCTCCATGTTTTTCATTTTAAACTCGTTGACTTCAGCCCCAGAAGACACCGACTCAAATGGCATTACTTGAGGAAAACATAAGGTTTCACATATCTCCCTCAGGAGCCGCAACCAGGGCTTATACAACTTTTCTCCACGAGACATAGACTAGGATGTGTTGAAAGAGGAGGAGTTCCTCTTCACTGCTGCGCACATTGCATAGAAATTTCCAGCTTCTTACCTATTGCAGTCGACATGCAGTATGACGTGAGAGGCACTGACGGCCACAGAGACCTTGTGCCACTGGTCGTCGGCCAGGCTGTAAGGGAACACCTCGGTGTGGGCCTGCTGCCCTTTGGTGCGGTAGTGGAGACGCACCTCGCTGCGCTGGCCACTGCTCTCCAGCTCCAGAAACCTGGAGAATAACAAAATACAAGCATCCTGATTCAAGTAACAGCCGCACAATGACAAGGTTGGTGTTAACTACATTGCACATTATGTATTGATGCAGCATAGTCTCAATAGTCTGAGCAAAATACTTGGGTCTGTCGACACAGAAACCTGCACGCACCATTTAAGTGTCTAAACCAGAGCTCCTCTCAGCACCGTGTGGAGAGACGGCACATCACTCATTTCCAGGCAGCGCACACTCACATCCATCCAGATTTGCAACACCATTTAGAATTTAATCACATCAGTAGTCAAGCATAATGGCACTATATGGCTGTTAGGTGCAACATCAGCAACGCAGAATAATGGCCCACATGTAGAGGTTCAACTCTTTACATTGGAGTATTAGTATTCACGGAGAATCCTCTTCTCCACAGCAGTGAGACTCAGCCTGCATAGTTTCACTGATGGAGAGAGCTGCCGATATACACCCATCACGTCTGCCTTCAAAGACTTAGTTAAACTATTGCCGGTGAAAAAAAGGAAAGAATACACTACAGATTCATGCATGTGAGGCAATAAAATTGATTTATCAGCAAAGCATATCTAATGGATGTACTCTCTCCCCCTGCCATGCATGCACATTCATCCTGGCTCCATAAATGCAATGGCTATGTCATGCAGCGCTGCTTAGTTACATATGAACGGCTGGGAAAGCTAATCAGCAGAGAGGGGAGAGTCATTAACATTCCTCTGAGCTCGCACGCTCAGCACTGACTTTAATGCACTAACTGTTCCATCAATGCATTATGTGGAATTCAGATTTCGGTCCTGATCATCCAACGGCTCAGCCGCCACAAACTGATGGAAAACATTAGCATGCTAACTGCAGATACAGTACGCCATTAGTTTTCGAACCACGATTACAGACTCAATGTTCGGATCGTTGATGGCCTGTGAATAATACGCCGGCGTACAGGATGATTTGCTTTGTTTACTCGACTGGTATGTAACGCAACTAAACGCTCATCGAATACAAATATTCAGCTTTCAATCCACATATTACAGATTACTGCTGATGTGGCAAAACAGAAAAAAGCTTAAATTATGGCTTATCAGTGCAGCTTTACAGTACTCCATGGGACATTTTGGACCATAGTTCTTCTTCTTCACAATATTTACATTTCCAAAATGCATTTGTATATATTTTATATAACACCAATTAAATATGTTTCATCTGTATGCATTTCTGTTATTTAGAATGTAGGTTGTGCCGACACACACTCTCGACCAATCGTGGGTCAGTCTCAGCTGTAAATCTGTCATGGCATCCTTATTTATTTCATTAAGGGAATTCTCAAATCTTATCTCATGTACAACTGACTTCTCCTGCAGTGATTGTAACTGTTAGTTGACTCAACCATAGTATTTTATTGAATCGTCAAAAATGATTGTTTATGACCTTTTCCCTTGTATTACTGTGTATATATATATATATGCATATTTATTCCATTCTTCTTTTTTTTTTTTTTTCTTTCAATGTATTAACTCTTCATTGTACCCTCGGCACCATTGTAAATGAGGGTCTAATTCCTCAATGTGTTTTCCGAGGCTTAAATAAATAATAAATCAATCAATCAACATATATAGTTATAAACAATCAATGGTATATCCAAGCGTTACATCTTAAATTAATATTGGAATACACTTCCTGTATATAATAATATAATTCAAACAGAATGTGCTGTGAAAGAGGAACAGATCCTACCTGTGCTCGGAGTGATGGATGGAGAGGATGACCCCGGAGTTGAGGTGATCCTGTTTGAGGGTCACCAGCACAGTAAACTCATTCTTGCCTCTCAGCTTGTGCACCATTCGCTCAGAGACCTCAGCGGGAGCCTTGACTTCCCTGGAGGAACCTGAGAGAAGACAGAAAGATCAGGTATTATTAGACACCACGTCTTGTACAGATTGACAATGAATATATTGATGACAGGGTGATGCCACTGAAAAGCTGTTTAAACACATCACACAAACCAAAATATACAGATGATGCGTTCAATAATTTATGAGAATAAATAAAAATGCAATATCTTTATCAAAATCAAGAGATTTTTCCCAACTGTAATCATTTCCTTGGTATTACTCTATTTAAACAACAGAGTTCTGGAATGAAAACACCGATTAGATAGAGACACATATTATGTCACTGTTAATTACACCAATTTAACAGAGTGATGTTAAAATACCCTGTAGGGAAAATTCAAAAACGTGTCAGTCAGTTTGGGAACACAAGTCGTCGGACAGGAGAATTAGCTGTACAGAACTCCTGAACATCGGCTTGGGATTTCACAGGCCATACGCTCTAAATATTTAATGTTTTCACTCTCTGGAAAAATTTGAATTCATAAATGAAAATTCAACACTGAAGCCCCGAAACACACTAAGTGGCATGAACAAAAATCTACAGAAAAGTTCCTTTAAAATGTCTCATAGCGTGAATAATTAATCAATTGACAATGTGTGGACAATGTGTTCCCATACATTGTCAATACATCCACACATTTTATATCCGGGGTTTCCAGACACATTGAAGACACCACAGGAGCAGTATGGAGGAATTGGCTGTTTTATTTTTTTTTTGTGCATTTTTTTTTTTTTTTGCGTTTGAAAAATCTGTCCCCATTTACTTCCATTGTATCGGATTTGGCTGCAACGTTGTTTACCCCTAAAACTCCAGAATTCTTTTGTGGACACAAACTCTTCCCCCACCCAGCCCCCCCACCCTCGGCATAGTGGTGAGTAGATAATGAGGGAATGTTTAATTTTGGCTGAACTATCCCTTTAAGTGCCGTCACACATGACATCATTTCATTCACCCACGACAAAACCTGATAAAATATCTGATCAAGGGTGTAGCGCTACAGCCTCATGAACTGAAATGAATTGAAATGAATTGACATGAATTGACGTGAATTGAAAGTCAGATGCTGCGGACATCGAGGGCGTTTTCTGTGCTGTTCGCTCGTCAGCTCCTGTTCCTCCTCCCCGACTCCACACAGACCTCCATGCTACTTTAATGGAGGCATCAATAAATGATGACGTTTCTCAGAAGCAATCACATCAAAGAGTTCACTTCCAGCTATGGGATGCATGCAAGATGCCCTGGCACACTTAAGCGCTCCAGGAAGCTAGCGTGGCAGCTTCTCCTCAGTGTATTAACATTATTTCCAGCTGGTGAGAGAAGCCAATTAACACAATGCAACATGAAACAGCAAGAAAAAGCCACGGCTGGTGTGCTCATCGCTTTCGTGCGACACAATGACGACACTGAAAAAACAGGAAGCTGTGTTCGTATTTCTCTTCTTAAACCTTCAGCAAAGCACTAATCGTGCTAGCATTAGCCCTTTCTTCCCTGATGGAGGC
Organism: Limanda limanda; assembly: GCF_963576545.1. Classification (NCBI taxonomy): domain Eukaryota; kingdom Metazoa; phylum Chordata; class Actinopteri; order Pleuronectiformes; family Pleuronectidae; genus Limanda; species Limanda limanda. The sequence goes on from NC_083643.1 coordinate 20,239,040, forward strand.
TTTTAAGCCCATCAGGAATACATTTAGAGTCAATTCTGTCTAAACAAAAACTGCTCAGTGGATCTGTTTCTCAGCAGCAGAGATGCACAGGGCACGTTTCATGCATCTTGCATTGCCAACAGAGAATCATTCCAGTGTCATTGGCTGAGGCGGGACAGATGGTCCGATGACTGTAGCACGAGTTCTGCCTCGCAGTAATCTGCCTCCATCAACAGATCCCACTTAATAACCAAATCCAAATGACCACTGGTGACAGTAACCGCAGATAATTATAGGATATCATTTTGTGTTTACTGAGCTGCAATGAAAGCTTCAACGGTCTGTCTTAAATTTGAGCATTTTTTACACAAATGTGAAATTAGTCAGTTTCCACTTTTGGAACAAAGATAAGCTCAAGCCAAAGAGGATTCACAACGTCGGCAACAAAGCGTGCTGGTCAGTCTGACCCCAATGTGCTGTGTTGAACAGAGGGAACGCTGACATTTTAATCACGGGCAAAATGAGCGCAGTGGGAGCAGGTGTCAGGGCGGGGTCCGACGGTTGATGAGGCGGGGGGGGGGGATGGGGAGGACTGAAGAAAACCGCTACACTGGGCTGCTCCACAGCTCGGCCGCCACGTTTGATCTACGAGCGGATAACTCTCATCACCAATCTTTGTACTTTGAGGGGAAGGGGCTGCTTCAAGTGGGTCTGTGGGGGTTGTAGAGGGGGCGGAGCCGGCATCATTTGGATGGAGTCATGAGATTGGTCTGTAGACTTGTTTGTAGGAAAAAGCGTATTGATCTCAACACTCCTATCTGGTCTTCAAACAAAGATCAATCAGATATACCAGAAACATTAAAACTAACAAAAATAAACATATTATTTTCTACACATTTTTTTGATTTCCACAATGTGCTTAAAACAAGAAAGATATTTCAATATATTTGTATTGATATAACAGTAAACAAGAAATGAAAAGTGTGCATGGATATTGAACATAATTGGCCCCTCCCTGTAAATGATGGCCCCTTTACAACCCCTGATTTAGGCAAATTCTAGAACCGCCACTGCTCTCCATTCCCTAAAAACTACATGAAGGAGCAGTAGATTAGTTTGTGCAGTGATGAGGGGGCCACCTTCCAAATCAATGTGGCCCTGCAGAGGGGGGGGCCTTTGGTCGATTATCTATTGGCAGCAGCCTGGCTGGGGCAGCCACCTGCTCCTTTAACCACCACTCTGATGTGAGATATTGACACAAAATAGCTTTAAAATGATGATGGAGCAATACAGTTCCAATCAGCAAAAGATTTTCAGCACAGCTCTTGTCAGAGAGACGTAAAAAGTTTTACTAGAGGGATTTCCAAAAAGCCTCCAGCTCAACAGCATCCGGAGGAAGGGCAGCTTTGGGCTACAGCCTAATCTTATCTCCTGGGTACATTGTGCTTTAATGGTCACACTCAGGCCACAACTTCCATCCCTCAGCATCACTTCTAATCTTAACCGGTCTAATGTGGTCTTATTTGGTCTGACCCTTAGGACACACACAGCTGTAAGACCCCCACACTCAGTATTACATGTACATATAGTGTCGGTGCTGCACCGGTCGCTTGCTCACACATTGAGTATTTAGAACAGGTGCCTGCAGCAAAGCTTGAGAGCGCAGCTATACCGAGCTTTAACACAATCCCTTTCTCACACACTGCTTTTCACTTCTACCTGTGCTTACAGAGTGAGAGAGTTTTTGTACTGGAAAGAGCTAGTGCCCCCCCCCTAGTAAAAATAACATAGTCTGAAGTGTATTTTTATTTGCATTACATGTTTGGCTTCTAATTTAATGAACTTCCAGAGGAAACTGGGACTAATAAAACTGTGTTGCTGATACTAGAAGAAGATCATAGCCACTTTCAGATGTGAATAATGAGGACTCCAGTACAAAATAACACCTCCTACATCTCCCCGACAACTCTTCAATAACATTTTGCGAAGAAGTCATCTTTCCACCAGCGAGCCGTTGCGTAACGCAGTAAACACAGGGAGCCAAGAGGGGTCAGGATAAACACTGTGATCCAATCAGCAGAGGAAGAAGCACCGTATTACAATAAACCGGGTGGAAATGCTCAAATTTTTTGATTGCATAATGTTTTGTATTTAAAAAAAATAATGATAGAGCATATTTCCAAAGGACACATTTTATCTGTTGGCCTGAGCTGAGAGGAATATATGTGGGAGGGTTAGGCAGAGAAATATCTCTCCAGAGGGATTAGACTAATGATGAATTCTCCTCCGGCAGCAAACTGCAAAGCTTTCATTACTGTCAACACACACACACATGTGCACATTAGTGAACAGGTGTAGACAACGACATGTACAAACAAAGAAAGATACGGCACTACAGACATTTTGGCTGTAGCCTATACAGCTCCACACAAACAGTGAGTCAATACAAATAGAGAGAGACGGGCGCAGAGATATGCAGCAACATGGGGCTACCACAAAACCACAGAGATGAATGCATTCACACACACAGACACACACACACACGCACGTATACGTACACTGCTGCATAGGCCGACCCCAAAAAACTGGTCATTACAGCTCCTGAATATTCCACCCTGCTCACTCAATCTGCATTCGGCGCCCCCTCTCCCCCCACTGTGTCTCCACTCTCCTGGAACAAATACTAAACTGAGCCAAGGGCACCTCCAGGACTGCTTTGGACGGCAATTTCTCCCCCCAATTCTCAGATCGCCTCCTCCTGTGACCTGTCATTCACACATACACAGAGCTAATGACAGGCTCCCAGCCACCCAACTGTGTAAGTGCCCTGGGGGGATAGAAATATCTCTCTCTCTCTCTCTCTCTCTCTCTACATGGTCACCGGTGCTCCTGTGTGGAACATGGGATCAGGCTGCCTCAGAAGGCGGTAAGCAAAACAGACTTTGACCACGGGGAGTTGGGGGATGATGCCAGTCAACAGTTTGGAGAAAAATGGGTGTGCTGCTTATGACGCAAACAATATACACAAAAACGATAGTATATTAATCAAAGGAAGTGTGATCTTCTTATATTTAAATAGAGAATTGTGATTATCTTGTTTTCCCAGGGAATTATTCATGGCTCTTGATAATAAAAAAAATCTGTCCCAGTTAGGGAACAGATAGTTATGACTGTGTGGAATTTGGGTGCAGCTTTATTGAATTTAAGGCAACTGTTAGGCCTTGGTGGAGGAATGCACTCCACTGAGTGTCCTTCTAGTTGTTTAATCACAAAAGACCCATCACAAGGCCACACAGAGTTATTCCGTCTTTCATTAAGTCCTAAGTTTACAACTGCAAAGAAATGTCATACTTTTCTGAAAATGGGTGTTGATTTTTTATGAGACATAATGAGGAAGATTGTCCAAAAAGATCGATATGATCCTTGACAATTCACAAATTTGAGGTCCTTGTTGCTTGCTAACAATTCTACTGTGTGTTCTGGGTATTTATAGTTGAGGCACATTTGGACATGTCAGCATTGTTTTAAGCCCATTCTTTAAGCTCTTCACCTTCAGGGAATAAAATATTAACTCCCAAACTGGGCTGAACCGAAGCAAAACAGTTTCAAACACAGTTCTGTTTGTCACTCATTGCTTATATCTGAAAATAACTGAAATCCTCCCCAGTTTACAAGAAAAGGTTAATTAACTCGTCATGTATTACAGTGATATCACCCACGTTAGCTTGGTTTTTAGTTAATACAAATTACATGTTCAAATATCAAACCTTTGTTACAAGCTGCCCACTTTGGTTTTTCGATTGCAGTTTTCTAATTTCTCTCTTCCACAGCATAAAACTGCTTCACTAAACTGCTTTTGAAGTATTCTGAAATAGTTTTAAGGGTCTGTTGTAGGATAGATTTTTAGCTTTAGGCTTTAAAAAACAAACATTGTACCCACAAAACACTTTATTCACTTTGTTCATGTATGTGCATTTTTTTGCATGATGCAACCACATTTCTCTATATTACATCACATATAGCTTCTTTCTACTTTCTATTGGGAGAGATTTGCAATGATTTGCAGAACCTCATGTTCCAGGACCTGAAACATTACAATCAGCAAAATATAACACTTGCTTATTCAAAGCTCCGTTAAGCATAAAGTTTAGAATGAGAGTTACACGAGACGTTGATTCTTATTGGTAAATTTCCATTTTCTTTTCCTGTCCTTCTTTAAGTCTGGTGTTAGCTACACATTGGCCACTCAACGTGCTCAGAAGCTGCTAATCTACACTGGAGCTTGAATCTTTGAATCTACACTGGAAACCCACGTTTGCTGTTCCTATTCAAACACTTGTCCACAGACACACACACCCACGTTAAAGCAGAATAACTCACATTCACACACACACACAGTCCCTCTGTCCTCTTTCATCCACACACACACACAAAAAGATCTGCTCCTATATTATAGATGAGTCTCTTCCATCCTGTTACACTTCAGTCATCGACATAATCACCACAACATACAGTGAAACACCTCACCTCGGTGTGTTCAAACAGTCTGAGCAAAAACAGGATTCTGAGACAGACAGGACTCACACATGCACACACACACACACACACACACACACACACACACGAGCACACACACGGAGAGATACAATTACAAGGGAGCCTTGTGCTGCAGCTGAATGGATGCTTCTAGCAATTGTGCTGTTTGCACTTCGACTGAGTTTGGTCCATCTGCTCGTAGCCAGAGAGGCAGAGTGTTGGTGCATGTCTGTTGGGGGAAGGGAGTGCTTCTGGGTGTGGCCCCCCCCTGCTTGTTTATACAGAGACAGATAGATATCTCAATGACTCGATATTAAAAAAGTGGTGGGCGGGTGTGGGGTGCTAATGATGTCGTGATTTTTTCTTTTGCCGGTGGGGGCTGAGCATCACCTGGTACCGGGACATGAGAGGAGCGAACGGCCCCGGGGCGTTTCTCCCTCTCTCCCTGAGGGTCCACCTCTCCTCATGCCGGGCAATGTAGCAACTGACAGCTACCTTCAGACGCACCAGCGGGGGTGCGCTTAACAACAATCACCCCCCCCCGCTCGCTGCTCTCCTCATCCCCGACTTCGACAGAGAAAACAACATACTTCGGCTGCTGTAGCGAACGGCATTGTGCTCGTCCACAATTATTTATCCATCTACGCATTCCTATAGTGTGAATAACATTCTCCTTCACTTTCAGCTCTCACCAGCAACCCCTCCTCCTGCCTCCACACCCAGAGATAGCAGCCAGCCCTTCAGGCAGCAGGCAGAGCAGGGGACAGCCGTGGATGTGTTCTGCCTGCTATCTAATGAGCGTCGGAATGTCACTGTGGGCCTGTCTCCTGGTCCCAAGCAGCCAAGCATCCACACATGTGGAATCGGCACAGTCTATCAAACAGCTGCCAGACAGCTCTGCTCCCTATCTCTCTCTCTCTCTCTCTTCCATTCTCCCTCATTTTCCTTCTATCTCCCTTGCATATCTACAGTACTGTTTGTGTGTGTGTGTGTGTGTTTGTGTGTCCCTGTCTATTCCTGATCACAAACAAGCAGCAGGCCCAGGTTTGCTTTGCCGGGTACACCTCTCACTGCTGCCTCCTCCTCCTCCTCACTCAGCATCATTGACTTAACATAGACATCCCAAATGAAGGATGGAGGCTAGCACTGCCATAAATAACACGCCGCCTGCTCTGCCTCGGCGACTGAATGTACTTAGCAAAGGTAATGCAGAGGGAAAACAGAGAGTAATGATGGAGAGGTGCAAGTTGCGAAGCCCTCTTGTTTTTTTCATGTTATGACAAAAGCGGTGGGAGCTTCTTTCTACGGCTGTCTTTGTTGCTCTGTCTCTTTCTCCAACTCTTCCTCATGGTCTTCCTCCTCCCTGCCTCTCACCACCTGACTGTGTTATACAGCACTTCTGAGTGTTGTCTACGCGGAGGACATCAAATGGCCTGATGCTGGAGTTGCTGCTCCGTGCAGAAGAAGTGCAGCTGTCTCAGCCGCTGTGCCGCGGAATGAGAAGATACATCCGCATGGAGGAGAGGAGAAGCAGAGACATGTCAACAAATGTTTGTGGTGTTTCTCTGACCCCCCCCCCCCCCCCCCCCCCAAAAAAAAACAACATTGTCACTTTGGTACATCTCGCGATTCCGTGTCGAGATCCTCCTCGTGAGGATTTAAGTGTTGCCACATCCTCGGTTTCCCACTGCTCTGGGAGCCAAAAGCAATTTCCTCTGTTGCTACCATTAGCGGGGTTGTGCTAGACATCTCCATCCCTGTGAGGACACCGTTTAACACTCTCATTTCGGACTGTAATAAGTGTCTGACATTAAATGACGATGATGTAACACGGGCAAAACAGCGGATAGAAAAGATAAAGCACGGGCGCAGCTTTGAAAACTTCATTATGCCCACAGCTGAATGCCACATATAGAACATATGTAGCCTGCCTTACAGCAGACACCACGGGCATCTGACTCACTCTTCCGCACATTCATACTTTCTGGGTATAGAAACTGTTCACACACTCCAGAGGATCACCCATGGCTATATTGTGGCAGGGGACCCGTTCACCCTCCAGACTCACATCATACATCTCTGCGAACACAGGGTTTTGTCCCTGCCTAATCTGATTATGCCCCAGTCTTTATGATTCTTTGCGTGATTCACCCATCTCCCCCCCCCCCCCTCTCTGCTCAGCCCACCAACCCGCTGCCTATTGTTCAGGCAGGTGGCAGCATGGGGCCCCCCCCGAGGAAAACTGAAAACCCACTGTATGTATGTATGTTGGCCCCCTGACAGTTAAACTAGGGAGAGTAATAACCGTTTGCAGGCATATTGTGGTAATAATATCATCGCATGATCTGACATTATGAGAGCGATCCCTTCATCAGGCATCTCAGAGAATTTATGCAATCCTGTTAGTCTCGCAAGAAAATGTTAAAACAAAAACATTAGCAGCACTGCAGATTTTGTGTCAGTTTTCATTTCAAGCTGTTTTTGTCAACAATTTGTATGTTCCATTTATGAGGGGAAACCACAAGGAGTGTGTATGTGTGTTTGTGTGTGGGTGAGTGTGTGATTACTGTACCTTGGAAGTGGAAAGCTCTGGACTCGCTGTGGAAGCCCTGGACCTGAGTAACTCCATCAAACCCTTCTCCAAGTGTTAGTTCATCAAACACGCTAATGCGCAGGGCAGGGTCAACCCCAAAACCTGCAACTAATGTGCACACACAAACAAGCCACACACACAGAGAGACAGACAGAACAACATTATTGTCATTGTTAACAGCAGGCAAGGACACGTGTGGTGCTGTATAAAAAACACAGGGGTTGTCAGGGGAGGAGAGGACAGTGTTCAGTACAATGCACAAACAATAAATCAAGTACAGGTCTGGTTGTCTGTGAGAAGCACACAGTGTCCACACACGCAAAAACAACACATCATTAAATCATGCATCAGATCTTTGCTTGGCTACATGTTGCCAGAGAGTGTCGGTGCGTGGTGATGACAGCATCGTGTCCTACCTGGGGAGGCGCAGAAAATGCCGAGGACCAGAAATAGCTGTAATAATCCCATGGTGAATGTATAAAAAAAGATATTAGTCCATGTTTTATCCACTTCCCGAGAGACGGTAGATTGTTCAATCACATGCGACCGATGCTGTCACCCTGCTCGCACACCGACGGCTTCTACCAATCCCCAATGTTGAGCGGAGGCATCATCACAACTTTAAGATGATGCAAAATGCATGAAAAACAATGCAAATCCAGATGGAAGAAGAAGAAGAAGAAGAAGAAGAAGGAGCGTCACGAGTGTGTGGATTAGTCCATGTAAAGCGCGGTCTGCTCCATCGGCACAGGTGGAAAACAGAGGAGTCACAAAGCAGACGCTCCAGCAGCAGCAGCAGCAAGAGAGCGAGAGCTGCGCACCAGAGGAGAGGAGGGAGAGGAAGGCAGAGGAGAGGGAGGGAGGAGGGGGAGAAGAGAAGCACTGAGAAGGAGTGAGAGAGAGAGGCGGAAAGAGGGACAATGAAGCCCTCTTGTGGCCTGAGGCGAGGAAAGCCTTGGTGGATCCAAAACCAGGCTGCTGGTGTTGATTGTAACCACGCCTACTGGAAGGAGAAGAAAATGTATACAGAGCAAAAATTGTAAATTCCTTTTGAAACAACCAGTTCAAATTACAGGTAAAAATAATTACCACTGCCACTGCATGTAAGCCCTGTTGTGGCTCCTGTGGTTTTTGGCTACATACATTTTTTGCCCAGAATCATATGAGGTCACTGTGACCTGAAATCTCATCAGTTCGTCTTTGTGTCCAAGAGACAACTGGTCAAAATGTGAAAAAATTCCTGAAGACCGACTTAAAACCATCATGAGGGAACAGAGACCTCAACCTTTGACTAATCAAAGGTCCCTTACAGGTTAATCTGTGAGTCTAACTGAACATTTGTGCCAGGATTCTCTCGAGGTGTTATCAAGGCATAAGAGTTTTGTGAGGTCACATTGGCCGTGACCTTTGATCTCCACGCTCTAATCAGGTCATCATTGAGTCCAAGTGAAATGTTTGTTCAAAATTTTAAGAAATGTCTTCGTTTGGGGCGTTTGTCCTCAGGTAAGCACATCATTTAGTTAGAATAAGATTTCCACGAAATAAATAATGATTTGAGCTTCAATTTTCTAGTTCTTATAGATAAATAATACATTTCCTCCATCTGGAGCTTCCTCCAAGCCCTTGCTTGAAAAGAAGAAAAGAAGGAAAACAACAAGCACAGAAATAAGCCATGTGCATTTGCGGCAATATGAGGAAACAGAGGACCCTAAAAATGCACTGGAATAGAGCTCATGCGCGATCTGCCCCTGGTGGTTTCTTTGAGTCCTGTGGAGATGGTGGGTTAATGAGAAAACCCCTCAAGCACTACCTTTGTGTTGGTGACATGTATAAGGGTTTTGCCTCAATCAAACAATGTGTGCATCAAACAGACAATTCTTGATTAATTTTGGATGGAAAGCATTTTTTCTTTCATTAAAAGTGTTTTATTATTTTTGCGGTTTGAAGATTAAGTAGAAATTTGTTTTTGCACAATGTCGATTTTTTGTTTTTGTTTCAAGGAGCCATTGAAACCCTGATCAATCAGAAATAAGCTTTTTTGATGGCACATTCTCTTGAATTTTGAATCTTGAACAGAATTCCACAGAATCGTGCACATACACTCAAATCACCTTTATGTATTTCTGCAGAAAGAGGTAGGGTAGGAATTAGTTCTCCACATTAGAGCCGAGTCCCTTGAAACCCAAACCCTCACCAGAAGACTATACTTGGATCAGGGTGAAGAGTCTTTACAGAGGAGTTGTATCAAGCCACACCTGGCTTGTAAATTTGCATTGGACAAAGTTCATTTGCCTATATATCCCATGAGCCACACAGTTCTTGAAGCTGCTGAACATTGGTGAACTTATCATCTCATAGCCAAGCTTTAACTAAGCCTTTACCAGAGAAGAATTTATGTTGTGAAGAAGCACCTTTATTTAGTAAATTACCAGTCTTTAACTAACTAGTTAGTAATTTAGGAAGGATAGTTAATATTTTTCACTTTATTTCCCCGAGCATTTAGCCCTCACCAGTGGGTCACAGAAGAGGTCAAGGTCACATGACAATCATCTGTAGAGTCTTATGAATCAAAGTGTAAATGTGGGTTTAACTGCTTGGAAAGGGGTGTCAGGGTGAGGGCATTATGAGCAGCTGATCAGTAACCCCCCCTCTTTTCTGTTCAGAAATGGTTGTTCCAGTTTGAAGTGGATGGCCTCCTTTACTGCTCTTTTCAACCATCTGTCTTCTCCGTCCTCGTGTGAGAATAGAAGCTGGTTAGAGAAAATAATTGTCTGCAAGCATCAAGTCCACCCGAAGTGTCATAAATGCTTCATAGAGTTACGACCTCCTGTACACTTACATTTCCCTTTCTTCAATTAGTTAAGTCATCCTGTAAAGTCCAAGTTTGCCTGTTTGGCAGGTGGTATGAAAACGAATGAAAAGTGAGTGCTCGGCTGCCTGTGTGACTCAGCCCCTGTTAATGTCTTTTTATAGAACACAGATGCTTTGTGCTTTGAATATTTGTTTATTCATCTAGTATCTTCTTCATCCATGGAGGCACTTGCAATTTAAATTTTTTTCAACATTGCTGTGTTATCAGCAGCCACGCTCTGCTAGAGATGATTATTTGAAGGGTGATAAACAGTTACATTTTCACTGAATCAATTGCCTGCAACCGTGGCCAACCCCTGGATCAAACACTCTTCTGTTGGCTGAGCTGCTCTGTTGAAGTAGGCTGACAAGTAAAGGCCAGCAGATATGATTATAGGGACAGTTCCAGAAGCGTGTGGTGCAGAGCTCCATGCTGAGCGCCTCATTTAACACCAACATATTTGTCATATCAATCCGCCTCCACTTCCTTACGGTTTTCATTAAGGCCAAAACAGGTTTTGTTTTAATTAATTTAAAACGGATATATATTGGCAAACAGGCTCTTATCTAAAGCTTGCTCGTAGTTCAACAGTGAGCAGCTAATGGATGCCTATTGTGGATAAAACAAAGGCAGCCAATTGCTCTGCGTGCAGAATGTCACATCAGCTGTGTGAGGGGCCCTCCACCCATCTTTTCATTATTAATACTACGAGATTTCTTCTGGGTCCAGACGTGGGGAAATGTAATTACTTTTTATTGCCCACAAGTTGTCATTTTCTAAAGTGCCATCAGGAAAATAAGCGTCATTAAAGTAAGCGCCCAGCCAGGAATGAATAGTTATAAAAGCACACAGTGATAACACACACTTGCTGTGCACGTGCCTGCAAATACACACAGACACACACACACACACACACACACACACACACACACACACACACACACACACACACACATACACTCACACACACACACACCAAATCTCTCTGGGCAAGGACATGAGGGACAGTGGGAGTCCTTTTGTTCCTCTGCTCTTGAAGATCCAGATGGGTGATGCATTACAAACGTCTCATCACTTAGAGCCATAGCTGTACCACACAGACACGCCACAGATAGAATGGAAATGGCTCACAGTCGCCATGCCAGGTTTAAATGAACTGCAGAGAGAAGCTACTGTTCCCACAGGGCTCTCCTGCGATTCATCTGTTGCATAACTCCCATGTTATACTGACCTTGTCTCTTTTTCAAATCTGACATCCATGAGTCATATTAAAAAATGTGTGCCCAAGGGATCCGTACATCCAACTGCTATATCATGTGTTTCATATTCATGAGCCCGGCTTTGACTTCATAAGATTAATTTGAATATGAAAGGGAAATGTGACTTAAGTGACTACATTGGGAAATGTGTCATTGCAAATCCACAATGTATAAGTTGTAATTCAGGCACAATGTGTCATTCACTAAAAAATAAGACAATGTTAAACAAAGGTTTGATTCTAAAAGTAGATTTTTTTTAAATCATCCGCCACACTAATCCTCTAAAATAGACGGTTCTCGTTCTCCCAGCGCCATCTTGGGGTCATGATAGTGTACTGCAGCCACAGAGGAGCAGTACTGAGGTCAGACAGACAGTGTCACCCTGGGACCATCTCAGGCCTTAATACATGATGAGCTGAGATGTGGACAACAAGAAAGTTAGTGCACAGACAATGTTGATCGAAAAGAATCATGTAAAAATATTAAAGAAAGGAAATGCTGTATAGCGCAGGACCTCCCTTACTGGTTTATTGTCGTTTCAACTTGTGGATGTCTGGGACCAAGGAAGTGTTTATCTGTACCCTGATGATTTGCGTTTGTATATTAGAACAGTGGCATTATCTATTTTGGTATACAGGGATATAATACTGTTATATTGTGAAAAACCCAAACTGTGAAGACGATTCTGAAAAAAATACTTGTAAAGTGGTAAAACTCTCCTGATCACAAATCTGCCACATGTTGCAAAAAAAAGATTCATAGAGCTTAAAATAAAAAGCCTTATTATCATTAAATGTGTGAAATTCATACCCAAAAAGGAAGGAAAGGGTGAAACAAGACTCGTCTATATGGGTTTTGTGTATCTTTTATTAGTTTATGTGTCTTTGATTTAATGACTGTGACGTCAAGTGAAGACTCTAAATAGCTCATAATTGTACATTTGAAAATGTATGTTTGTTTGTCCCAACATGTCGTCCCTGGGATGGACTGGAGGTGGCCTGTCACTTGCATGATGTCCGCTGTGATTGGCTCCCGTCCCGAGCTACCCTCAATGTAGAAAGAATGGACTGATAGTAGCTATTTATTAAAGTTTTTCCAAACATTTTACCAAGCGCACCAGCAATGCAGGAGCTAAATATCGATGCTATTAATTGCTCAATATTTGTGTCACTGTTGCAGAGGCCACAAGCTGAGGTACTTTTTTCTTTTATGAACTTCTGTACAACCCCCCAGCTATAGGACTGAGCTGGCTTACGTCATTGATTTGCAAAAGCTCCATTTAGTAAACAGTAAAAAACATTCTACCACTCTAAAGACCATATTAAAAAGGCAACCTTTTGGGATGAGAAAAAGACATAAACAAGCAGGAAACGAAACGAAGATTGGCAAAAAAATATGTATTTTAAACCGTAATCGGCTTAACATGAAGAAAGCCTTGATCGTAACTTGGTTCTACGTGGGTTGATCTTTTATAGACTGCCCAGGCAGTGCGGTTGCTCCACACAGCCACTCCCATTCCCCCTGGATCCTATTGTGAATGTGTGCAGTGAGCTGGCTCATTGGGCCCTCGTAGTGAAAGGCCCACGGCCATTCACTCAGCATACAGAAGCTCATTAGAACTCTATAGACACACAATTGTGAGGCTCACATTAGAAACTTCCTCCTCAGGGGCACAGACACCGCACACAAAGTGCCAGTTTGCTGCTAAGCTAAGCGCATTGTCTTCCTGATTCATAGAGCCTGGCCCTCCATTCACGATATTAAGTTCGAGTGGTGGAATATCAATTGCGTGTGCAATGGGCCGGTATCTTTTTAAGAGCTTTAGTGGGGTTAAAAAAGAGAGAAAAGGGATCTCAGCCGGACTGCAGAGTGCGAGCTTTCAACAGGGCCATTGTGAGGATTCTGAAAGAAGGGACCCCTGTTTTTTCCCTCCATTTCTTAAAAGAGATGGACATCAAATAAATTCACATGAACTTGCTTCAGGGTGTTTCCAAGACCTACCGTTTAAGAATAGCTTAATTATACCTCCCTCTCCTGGAGAGCTCTATTGGAATCTGACTAATTACGAAGTGGTGAATCTTAATGATGATACGCTCTTAGCTGTGCCTTTTTAAAGTGTGCACACAGTCGTGTGAGATTTGTTCCCTCCAAAAATACATCAGGGAAAGCAGAGAGATATCTGATTTATCAGGAACATTTAAGGCAGGTCGTTAGTTTTGAGGTGCATTGAACAACTTTTAAACTTGCCACAGATTCTCATTTGTTGTTCAGAAGCTATTCGAATAGGAGAGAGTGTGACTGTACAAATAAACTAAACAAAACTCCTAAAAGTCATCACATAAAACTTTTCAAATTAAAAACAAATGCATTTACTAGCACTGAAACGCCATCTGTCCCTCCTGTTTTCCATGTGTGGCATATAAACAAATGAGTCCACCACACAAAAAGCCTGGGACCTACCACTGTCACAGGACTATGTGCTGCATGTTACCACACACTCGCTACACAAAAGTAGAGAGTGCACACAGATTTGCTAACACTCATCAAGTGACAGAGCGCTATGCCTTCTCCACCAGTCTGAGGAATAAAAACCTCAAATTTGATTACAAGCAACCTTTGGCTCCCTGGCCATCACACAATGGGCTGAGCTGTCTGGGCCAATTTCCATGCTCAGCATGAGGTATCTACACGCGCAGACTGCAGCTCCCTGCTTCAACACCCCCCCGCACGCACACACACGAACCCCGGACCAGTGCGGATATGCCTGTTTACTGTGCCTAAACTCCAGGTCCGTCGCCTCTCTTGTTGGACTTTCTATTATGATGTTGAGGATCATTAGTTGCAGTGTGAAAGGTTACACAAGCTTCTCATTCGACATGTTTGTACCAAAACATCACCACATGCATACGTGTGACCGAGTTGTAACCTCAAATATCAGTGTTAGGTGGTTTGATCTGCTGCCTGTCGAGCCACAGGTTTCTACCACTGCCAACCTAGAGCTGAATCCTACCAGGATCCTACCAATCCCTCTATAAATGTACAATACGTTTTGACCCTATGGCATAGCCTTTCACAGTCTAAATGAAATTATTATTACAAGTAATGGTTAGGAGGGTTGTTTCATTAATGAAATCTTGTTAAATCAATTTTGTTCACTTTAAATGACATTTACAATATAAAATAATGCTGTCATGTTATAAAATTAAAATGTACTCAATAAGTCTGAGTAGTGTGAGGAATTTACATCTATTAAAATAATTCAGTATTAGCATTTCATAAAATGTTCTAAAAAAGTTTTATTTTTAATACTTTTAAAAAATAAAAACACTGTTTAGTGGTATTATTAATAAAATTGTGATGCAATGCATCCAACTAAAAAAATCAAGTCATCTTGTAAGGCAGTACGAAGTTACCGTAGGTTAGGTTTTTTTCTTAGATAAAAAGATTAGAAGTTTTATTTTATTAGATTCTTGCAACTTTTCCTATAATTTTACCATGTTATTTTGTAAACACGTTATTTTGTCAACACATTTATTCACAATAATGTGTTCTGTCACCCTTGGATTATTTAACAATTCAGAAAGCTCTCACAGGCTAAATGTTTCTGAAATGAAACAGCATAAAAGCACATTGTTAATGAACCTCTGTGAGGTTAGTCTAAAGCACGACTGAGCTCTGAGGAGTCCGGAGAATAGAGAAAACTATTTACTACTATAAAGGTCTGTTTGGTGCATGTTAAACTTTTGCCAGCAGTTCATTGTCTCTGGTGTCTATCATTTAATAGGCTAGTTGACATAATGAATGAACCAGACCCACCTTCTGCCACTCCAGAGAGGACCCCAGCCTTATCTGAATTGAGAAGCACATTAGACCCTCTCAGCCAATCACGACGCAGCCCTGTAGCAAAGTGCAGGCCCGAAAGAGGAAGAGCAGAGAACTTTTGTTTTCTCCAGAGTTTAATGAAGTTGGCCTGGTCACTCAAGAAGGGATTAGAGGAGAATTTAGTGTCACTGGGCAGTGACTGCTGAAGAGGGAGCTGGAGTGTTCGGGTCACTGTGTGAACAGGATGGTCTCAGTTCAGAGCTACACCAGGAGGAATATGCCTGGTTCTCCTCCCGCTTTACCGGGTTTCGGGAGCTCGGGGAAGAGCTTTCTCATTGACAATCTACTGCAGACGTCTACAGCCCGCTCGGAAGGGACAACCGGGGGACACCTGAGACGAGCAGCATGTGAACATCCCAGAAGAACCTGGGGCCATGAGCATAGAGCCTTCATAAGCCAGGCCCAATGTCCCCAGCAGGTGAAAGACCTAGGAGGACAACTTCTTCCACACTCAGGTGAACTGATTTCTTCCTTTCTAAGCAAACAGACTTTTTAAACTAAGTCTAATATATTTGGGTTATGACAGGGTTGTAAATGTGTGGCGCTACAATGTTATACTTTAACACAATGACAATTTTGGGCTTCTACAAATATTTTATTTCTTCCTTCTAAACGGCTCTAATTTGATATAAAGATAAAAAATGTTTAGCTTCAGGCATTTCTTCAATTTTAGATTGGAAATTATTTATAGCTCTTAAATTAAAATTAGGTAGATTACATGTCTTGTAAGAGGGCTATGTTGTAAGAGAGATCACAATTACACATGGCGTGAGTCATTAACACACTACCATTATTCCCTTTTTTTTATGTAATCCGTGTATAATTTATTATCACATTCATTTTCCAAATTACAAAATTCCTTTTAAACATTGAAATGTGTGGCAAATTTAAGAAAACAAATATTTTAAATTAGTTATAAACTCAAAAAAATTAAATTTGGAATTTGAAATTGGTAATACATTTAAATAAATACCAGTAGTATCAACAAATAATTGATTCAGTAGAGACAAGATAATTGGATGTACTGATCCAATAGATCCAATTATCTCAGCCAAATTCTAACAATACAACAACTGCAAATGTTTTGAAAAGGAAAATTGAAATGTTTCTATTAGAATACTATAAAGATATGCAAGAAATAGTTGAAACCTCCAATCACAACATGTTCCTTTTGATTGCCTAAGCATAATTTAAGCAAATAATTATCAGACTGGATTACCTATCTTTCCTCTGCAGCTAGTTTTCAAATAAGATACAATTTTGCAAAATTCCATAATTCAAAAAAGTAGAAGGTCCATCTGTGCTCGTCGCCTTAAGCTCAGCACTGTTGTTAAAAAAGTAGATTAAAAAAAACAACCAATAAAATGAGGCAGAGC
Source organism: Limanda limanda (assembly GCF_963576545.1). Taxonomy (NCBI): domain Eukaryota; kingdom Metazoa; phylum Chordata; class Actinopteri; order Pleuronectiformes; family Pleuronectidae; genus Limanda; species Limanda limanda. Next base: position 20,255,516 of record NC_083643.1, read on the forward strand.
GGGACTAATATTGCCTCAGAAATTGGCAGCGAACCAGGTAGAGTCCCTTGAAGACCATATGTCACACCTGGATATTTCATGACCATATCTGACTGTCCCTATCTGTCTTTGCAGGTGTACTCAACAGTGTTTTCCTGCGGAGCCCCCAGTATCTGCTGGCATGCTGCGGTGGGTCCAGCCCCCCTCCCGTCTTCTCCAGTGAGTGTTTTATGCCTCATCAGCAATGCCTCAGCTACTCTCTAAGCATTAGCATCAGCCCGGTCTCCCATGCTCTCCACAGCTAATTACTGATGCAATACCAAAGAACTAATTCTCCACTCAACTCTGCACAGCTCTATTCATAACCATTCACGGCTGTTCAGGACGGAGCGGGGGGGCTGTGTTGCAAGGCTTTTGAGTCACTGGGGCCCCCTATTTTGCACTTGCAAATACAGACTTTTACTGGCAAAGATATGCAGAGCTAATAAACATCTTGTCTTCTGTCATATGAAGATCATAATTACCAGGTGCAGATTGTTACTGCTGAGTAAGGCAGATTGCTCCAAAGTTTAATATTCCCGCAGCACATTCATGAATTTTGTTGTACATTTAAACAGATTCAAGTAAGATTTTAAGCCTGCCATAAAATTGAAAACATCCTGGACAAAGCAACAATGAAATGCTTAAAATTTCTTGAAATCTTTAAGTGCATCTAATTTAAGACTTGTGTAGTAGAAGTACACTGTTACAACATTATACTTGGGTAGTATTAAGACTAGCAGCTGTCTTATTTTGGCATTGTCCCAAAGCAATTGGAAGTTATTACTTGCTGCATCCTATGATGCCTGTCAAGAGTTGTGGAGAAAAGCACAAATCAGAAAGGCCTCATCCCACAGGTCCCTGGAATCGCCTTAGTAGGCTGACACTTTCCCACAGTGCCCAGCAACACAACAATGCCAAGTCAGGCTGTGACCAATTGGCACATTCACTCCACCATCCACACGCGACCTCACTGCAATTTTTCATTGCAGCAATGAACTCCGCCAAGCACAAAAAACCTGCCCATTTCTCTGCAGAAGAGGGATGGACCAGGAACATCCCCCGGCCATTGTGTGGCTAAAGGGTTTGGTTCGCTGACCCCCCTCCTTTCTCCTGTCCCTCAACTCCCATTCCTTCCCATTGGAGACCTCTTGACTAGGACATAAAGCATTCAATGAAAGTGACTTTTATAGACTTATTCGAGCTCATCTTCACATACAAACTTGCTTCATACCTGCAAGTGAAAAGATTTAGTGTTCATCGAGTAATGGCATTTCCATTGAACGGCTCTATTGTTGGGGTCCCCCAGGGCTCTATAGTTGGCCCACTAGGGTAGACACACACGTTGCCCAGGAATGACCTGGTAATCAGCTATTTAAGTGAAAGCCATTGAGTCCCAATAGAGAATTGAGAAGCATGTCGAAACCTCTTATGTGCTCCCTAGAGGTGGTCTATGTGCAGATTTGTCGTACAGATTAAAAAGGCAACGTTGAATGGATCGGATAAATTGTTCCACTTGACTTTTGTTGTGAGTGCACCTGTGAGTGAAGCAGCGTGGGATTGCTCCTCACAGGTCACCAAATCGCTTTTTTCTCAGTTGAAATGGCTTTCTATTCTCTTTAGTCACCCCCAGTTTGTTAAATTGGGCAAACAGAGGGAGAGGAATTGAAAGTGAGTGATAAAGTGAGTGTGACAAAAACAGGCATCATCTTGGCTTGAAAAGGAAGGAAATGGGGTAATGGTTGGTATAAAATGTATACAGGGCGGTTGTTGACCGAATCTGATCTTTTACTTTGGAATTCAATTGACTTAAATCCCGTATAAATGATCCGTAAATAATCTGATCTTGGCAGTTTAAATATTAATTTAGCTGTTTGTATTCTCCATGCTGCTACATGTACCCTCTCTCCCCCTTACACTCTAATTTATTATTGTGACAACATGCACATGGCCCAGAGACGCATCAACTACTGACAATTCAAAATCGGCAGGATGGTTCCCACTGACAATAATAAAGTTTTGTTTTTCACTTTCATCTTAAAGAGGGAGCAAATCTTCGGATGTGGTCTGCTGATGTAAGCCCGAAAGTTCGCAGAGGGATCCTTAGGAGGGCTGTGTTCTCAGAAGAACAACGGAAGGAGCTGGAGAGAACTTTTCGGAGACAGAAGTACATCAGCAAGACAGACAGGAACAAACTGGCAGCTGATCTCAGTCTCAAAGAGTCACAGGTAATCGAATGTGTATATTACCTGAAACTTTGCATGATTGATATCAGATCCTGAAAGACAGCCGCTCGTTTTCATCATCAAATCTTGATGAGGGAACCTAAATCTCACTTTGGGACGAACAATTGAAGACTGCCCATTAGCTAAAAGACATGCATGTAAATGTGAGGGGGCAGAAGCATGACAAAAGTCAGCAACATCCAGATAAATATTGGCTTAAACTAGTGGTGGTCTTGGCTAAGCTACATAATCAAATGCTCACAATTGACCCATAGCATTTTGGCACTCTAGGATCAGAGCAATGATGTGTAACACAACAGCGTCAGCGTGTGTCCCACTTTTCAGACTCATTTCATCGATTTGACTCTGTGACTACCTCCCTGGTTGGCATACAGGCCAAACAACAACATTTCCCCATTCCCTATTTGCACTTCTTATACAGAACAGCTAGGTTGAATGAACGTGCAACATTGCTGCCTTTAACAGGCTGTGTAAGGTGTTAATAATGCTAGCGTGCTGATGCTAATCAGGTATAATACTAACCATTTCCCCATTTGGTTTACATTTGATGATTAGCTGTTTAAGACGAACATTTTAAGCACAGCTCAAGCTGCAGCAAATTTCATTAGTTTGTAATGATTTGTTAATAAACCAAATTATAAGTCAACCTGAAATTTTGAACCGATGACAGCACTAAATAAAAAGTCAGGATCACCAAAGTTATGACAATTGATTTTGTAGGGGTCTTTGAATTTCTAAACCAGATTTTTTGGCAATAACTGTTGAGACACAATTGTTCAAAGCTAAAAATAGAAACTTTATAGTCGCGCTGGAGCGAAAATCTCAGGATCACCGGCCAACATGAATGTCTGCATGTATTTGAGATATTTCCGAGTGTCCCTAAATTGTAGACAGACAGATCTACACCACTGGCATGGCTAACAATGACTGGACGACAGAAATTTAACTAAAATGATTATTTCACTTCAGGTGAAGATCTGGTTCCAGAACCGACGAATGAAGTGGAGAAACTGTAAGGAGAAGGAGGTTCATAATACCCGTTCCCCGATGGATGAGCTCATGGCCCGAGGTCTCGCAGAGGAAGAGGAAGAAACACCTCAGAATAACACTGGTGCAAAGACACAGAAATCACCACCACACAAGAGTGTCAGAGACACATGAGGGGCTGTGATGAGTGGAGAGTAAAATGTGGACTTTCTGACTTCCACAGGAGGATTGTTTAAAAAATGTGGATGGAATATGCTGTCTGTGAAAACTAACACTGATAATGTTAACTTTTCTGTCAAGAAGGCAAGGGATTGTTTTGTTAAAACATAAATATGATTAGGCTTAACTGCTTGGTCAATAATTGCGTTTCACTGGCTTTGGATGATCAATTTCATGGTTATTACACTGACAAGTCTTTCCAGGAGGATTCCTAATCTCCAATTATAATTACAATCAGTTAAAGGGGAAAATGTGTCACTTCATTTACTGCATTTACAAATTAGACTATTTTCCATCTAGTAACTAGCATTGCATCATCATAGCATCATTTTACAATGTCACTGATGGTGTCTTAGTTGTGCACCACGTGTGTGGTTTAAAATGTGCAACCCGCTCAGCCAAAATACTCTCAACACTGCACTTCCTCAGGTCCAATGAAACAACCTAGTTTGAAGTCAATTGGTTGAGCAGTTGTGGAGAAAAGCGGCGAACAGCGATTTCTGAATGATTTCATTGCATGTCTCATCTTTGGTAATCTCTACAATATTACCCAAAATCCTTCTTGAAGTCAAATTACTCATGATATATTTTGTAAATATTTCTTTTCATGAACTTAAATGCATAGATCGGTTGTAAATAAAGTATTTCAGTGAATCCAGTTGTCCTCATTAATTATTCTTGCTGTGTCTCTCTGGGGCAAAACCTCTTACATTATAATAAGCACTCTGCAGCACACCTGCAGAGCTCCCGATTCATAAGATGACAAACGATGATAGAGTAGGTTTACTTAGCTTTTATTTTTTGACATTTAATTTCGTACATTACAAAGGACAGGAGGACATGCAGTAAGATCCCGATTTGTAGGTAAAAGCAAAGGCATCGTACTTCACTGTTTTGCAGTGACTATCAACAGTCCAGTCCAGGGAGGGTGGTGCATTTCAGGATCTGTAGATAGTTTTTGACTTTGTTGGAGTCTCTGCGGAAGCAGGAGAGCAGATCATGATGGTCCATTGATCTGAGCTCTCCCCGTTTGTAGAAGGAAATGCCAGAGAGGGGGACAAAACTCTCAGGGGAAATGAAACCCACAGTGTTGTCAAGCACGCCCAGCAGCTTCATCTGAGGGGGGGGGGGGGATTCAAGAGACACAACTCATTTCATAAAAGCACAAATAAAGAGGCATACGGTATGGCACAGAACTTTAAATATACACAAACTTTTTTAAATAACAGATATTTTCTACTGATATTCTGTTATATATTTTGTTCTTACCCTTTCAGCCATTTTAGACACTCCATCTCTCAGCTCGTGCACCATATCACCGACTTCCAGTGCCTTGTTGGAGCTGTAGTGGTTGAAATCTTGATCCTGATCCTCAGACATGCTCTGGTAGAACTGGGACATGGGGTCACCCCAAGCCCCCAGCAGCCTCAGGATCACCTCCGTCAGTTGTTCTCGCTGCAATTGACAAAAGTTAATGGTTCACTGTGTGGACTTTAGTGGTGAAGTTGCATGTTGCAGCTGAATATACTCTAAAACATGAACGAGAACCTGTGGAAACTATTCTAGGGTAAAGAAAACCACAATTCGTACAATTTAGATAAAACACACTAGTGAGAACATCACTAGGATTATTTTATTTTCAATATCTGCCAATAGATCCCTTTAATCCTAAATCTTACAAAGGGAACCTTTAAATAACATGGTCTTGATGTTAAGATGCAGTGGTATCATTTCTGTGCATGCATGAACCATGACATACTTAATGAACACTCACTCCTATCCGTTGGGCATTCTCTTTGTCGTCTGGCGTCAGTATTCCGTATGTGTGGCATTTCCTTTTACCAATGAGGTTTTTGCTGGGAAGGAAATACTGCTCCTGCACAGACAGAAACACAAATCACACACACTCAGTGATATCTTAGCTTGAAAAAATGGCCAGCCCAAACAGGAATGATTGATGATGAATGAATTGGGCCTGAATGAAGGGTGATGGATGGTGATGTCAAGACCAGAGTTGAAAAAAAGGACTTACGAATTCAGAGTGCAGATCACTGGAGATGCCATGCATTCTTGAAGAGTGCTGTATGACCCTATCAAAGAGCTCGGCCAGGGAAGGGAGGAGACATCCAGCCTGTCCGTAAGCACAGATCGGAGCTGAGCCAACCCTCATGGAATGCTCCAGGTACACCAGTGTGAGGATGGTAAACCAAACTGGGGAAGAAAAAAAAAATTAAGTCAACCAAGATGATAACACTGCTTTAAAATTAAATTCCATTTGACATTTCATCTTACCTTTTTTCATGCTTCCTTTGTAGATGATGCACGAGATGACGAGAAGAGCTCTTTTGCTAATAGAGTAAGTCTAGCAGGGGCTAAGTCATATAATGATGTCACTGATGACTTTATAAAGCATACCAAGTGATTAAAAAAAAAAAAACGGAATTTGCACGTCATATGCTTGGCTTAGTTATCCGCTCGGCCCAGAGCAGAAACAACTATTCCAGGCGGAAACTGTCTAACACACGGAAGACGGACGTGGGCAATTTGTCAATTTAAAATTACATACAACATTACAGTATGGGATAAATGACAACAAATTCTCATATTGGATAATTAGGAAATAAAAGAATACAGAAGTAGATGCAGGCTGTTGGTAACTGTCTACATTATGTGTAAGTTAGTCCTATTTAAATCTCCAAAGCATTTATCTGGCTTTAGCAGTAAAATCTAAATCGTGATGAATACCATTTTTATTGCATGCTATTGAATAAAGACGCCATAACTTCACTGCTACTCATTTGTCGCTCGAGGGAAAACATGTCCCCGGAACAAACTCATACAGAGCTAATTAACGGCCAACAGGGGGAACTTTGAAAGCATTCATCATTTATTTGAAACCGCAGGACAGCTCATTATCTGTGCAGGGAACTAGTATTGTGAAAAAGCGTTTTTGAATGACCCCATTGTCCAGTAACTCCATCTAGACCTGTTCAGCCTGGTCATGAAAACAGGCCCATTCAAATGTAAAGCAAGTGATTCATCTTCTCATTAGTGCGACATTGTACGATCAGCACCACACGCATCCACTATGAATACAGTCTCCAGTCATTCCAACCAGTTTGAATCACTTTCTACATTATGGGGAGACCAATTTGTGAGTACAATACTAATACTTGGTATGGCAACACAATAGAAAAAACAGTGCTGTGCTGCTCTGGTTCTCCTGTATTGTGCCATCTCATGGTGAAATGAGGGAGAAGAAAGCAACAGACACAGAAGACCTATAAATAACCTCTACCCTTTGATGTTTAAAAATGAAATTGCATGCATTAAATAACGACTCAATATGATCGACAACAAACGGTAAATGATATCGACCACTTAAATGTTTTGCACTAGTTTTGCCATTCATCCCTTCACAAACACACACATTCATACGGTGCATTTATTTGCAACATTGTTAATAATCACAAATAGCCATCAGAGATAGTTTAACAACGCAAAGATTTTATTGTCATCTTTTTCTTATAAAAATACACATCAAAAAGATGTCATAAATACACCAATATCCTTATAGAAAATAGAATTTACAATCAATTTACATTACATTACTTATTACTATGTACAAGAGTTGAGTGCATTTAATTCCAATGTGCTGCAAGAACGGAGATGAGACCGAGAGCTACAGAGGGAAGCAGATAGTGCTGATGTTTAGCTGAGTCCAGCTCTCGTCCTTTTTCCATTTAGCTGGCTGGACAATTTCTCATTAACACCCAATGTTAAGAAACTCTCCATCCCAAAACCCCTCCTTGATATATAATCTTAAACTGTTATGTGATTCTACAATTCAATCATTGATTCAGAGCTCTAGTTTTCATTTGTTAAGTATCAGCCCATTTAACACCTGTGGTGCTTCCACTTCCGAGTGGCCACAGCAATGTTTGCGTCTTTTTTGTGCCAAGGGAAGAGCCGTGTGAGAGCCAGAGTTCCGTCCGGCTGCACAGAGCCGGTCAGCACGTACAGCTGGGATCGTCCGGAGCGCACAAGGACTTTGGCACATTGCAGGTTGATGAGGAGCCACTGCTGGAGGAGGAGCTTTGTGTCGTAGGGCAGCAGAGGTCCCTGTTGGATAAACTCCACCCGGCCCCCCACCTCAAATTCTGGTTCACCCGTGGGAAGGCGATGGCGATGGAGTTTGGCGGTCACAGCTGTGGAGAAGAGAGAGAAAAATAAATTAATAAACAGGATTGAAAAATTGTACTCAACTAACATTATTACACATCAGCAAGCCACAGCTTTCTGAGAGAATTCGGACTCTTACCGAAGTCATAATGACAAAAAGCCTCCAGGACTGTTTCCATTGCAGGAGCCTCTTCCACTGCTGGACAGTTTTGGCAAGCAGGTTTAGGTAGATCTGGGGAAAAAAAAGCAAACATAATTTAGTAAAATTACAGGGCATGTGAAGTAATAACATGCAACATGAACGTCAAGCACTTGATGAGGGATAAGTAATAATACAGTATAATAATAAGACTGTGGTCCTTACCTTTGGCGAAGTGACTTAATTTTGCATGGGGAGTGAGGCACATGTCCTCTTCAGCAGGGAATCGGTCACACTCAAGAGCCTCTGGCCATTGGTGACCCTGGCAGGCGAGCACTGGGGCACAGCTGTCCCTCACTGCCACACACAGACTGCGGCAGGGCTGGATGAAACTGAGGGAGAGAAAGACAGAATGTCAAACAATGTACACAGGAAAGCATGGGAGTGAATTATTGGGCAATTTATGGACAAACATAAGTAAAAAAAAAAGAATCTACTTACGTATCGAGACAGACAGGGGCGATGATGGAGCAGAGGAAGGCCTGGGCCTGAGGGTGGCAGCCTGTCTGCAGCAAGGGCTTCCAGTCCTCGGACCGTGGCACCACCTCCAGCTCCAGGTTGCTGTGGCCCAGGAAATTGGGCAGACGCATCTCCGAGTATCCTACGTCTTTGCAGACCTTCATCTGGTTAGGGATGGCGACGCAGCGAGTGGACTGCCCCATGTCAAATGCCATTAAAGGATGATGTGCCACAGCCAGGAGAGCCAGGGTGAAGAACAGAGCCATGCCGAAAGAGTTGGCGCAAAAAAATCCAGGGAATCCAGGAGATGGAAAGATCAGATGGTGTTGTCAGGAGACAGTGCTGTCCTTGGATGGCTTTGTCACTGCTGCAGCTCGCTTTATATACAGGTGCTGAGCCAGCCCCATCAAGTCTCTCGTCTGTTATCAACTACCTATCAAAGACACCGAGACGATGTGTTTGGAGACAACGGCTTGTTTTGAGATGACTGCAGACAGAGAGGGGGGCCGTTAGCAGATGGAGGGTGTTGTGAGAATGAGAAGGGAGAGGTGGGGGGGGGGGGGGTGGGGGGGGGCAATCACAGCCCCAGCTTTCACTGAGAGACTGAGGCCCAGGATAACACAGGGCTGAATCTGCTTCATTTGCTTTTAAAGGGCAGCAGGTATGAGACAGTAATGTAAACTCATGAAAAAGGAGTTAACAGCCTTAACCCTCTGTGTGTGAATTCAATGTGTGGCTGACATGTAATGCTTATCACCCCGTGACTTTTTCCAGCGAAAGTCAATTGTGCGTTTGTGTTACTTTGTTCGCTTCTTACGTAATAACTTTTCTGAAAAAGGTAGAAAAATAAAATGCACCCCCTTCTCCGTAGGCTGATATGAAGAGAAGAATAAGACAACACAATCATCTTTGAGTTCCTTTGGAGAGAAATCTGATGTTTTACGTAGACAGACAGTCTCCTTCATATTGCCAGTCCCTTTCATGTGCTCCTGCTTCCTAATTGGAGGGTTTCTTCGGCAGGGCCTCCGGTTCTCATTAGCAAAGCAGCGTCTCTCCCGCTCACCTGGCTTTGATGTGCCAATAACACAGACTCAGATCCACATGCAAAATACCACGAGGCTGCTTTTATTTCGCTTGCCTGTTTGATGCAAAGACATTTCAGCATCAGCTACTGTACAACTGGCGCTTGTACGAAAACAAAGATCTGTGTTATACTGTCTAAAATGGGTTCATGCGATTTTAAAATGTTGCTGCAAACGATGTTCTAAGGACATATGCATCAGTTCTGTCCTTTCTTTTTGAAATAATACATATTAAAATATTCAACGGGATTTCTTTCAATAGAATTTCATATTTTAAAATAACCGGGGCAACATCTACACACTCCCAACATCCCATTCAAGAGTTCCACAGATCCCGTCCTGAGACGCAGACCAGCGGCCAAGACGTAAGAGCTAATTTGTCTCGTACTCTATTGTCTCCTGTATTTATGCCTCTTAATCTAACAAAACAACCACGTTACAGCATCATCGCGTTTGTTTAGATGTCGTCTGTCTCCAGATTTAGATGCAGATCTGCTCCTGATGCCTCTGGGCCCTCATGAATCAGAGGTCTCTATCCCACCCAGCCTGCGGCCTCAGACAGGCTTCAGACATGCCACAGTAAAGCCCATTCTGATTGGCCAGACTCCCAGCCGGCCACAGCCCTCCATCGGCCACAGTTCAGCCAATGTTTTTTGTTTTCTTTTACGGCCCGATCTGATGAGTGGAGGCTGGTTCCAGTTTGGGTAGACGAGTACAGCCCGTAAGAGGGGACTAACTGGGCAATTAGAGTCACAGACCAATTTGGGAGAACAATAAGGCCACACATTTAACAAGCTCCCCCTGCCAGGAACCCAGCAGGGGTCTGTTGTTGGGCCTAATGGCTGCACTGTAGACACGGTGTCTGTGTTGGTAATGTGTGGCCTGCCCCTGCCTCAGTTAATGAGAAGGTGATAAGAGTACGAGCTGAATGGATGGGCACCTGTCTGTCAAACAGACATCACAGAGCAGTCTGGTCGAAAAAACCCATGGCTGGAGGAACAGGACAAATCCTTAGATACAAAATCACAACTATCGACCAACCAAAGTTGATGAGTATTGTCAAGTATTGGATTTTATTGCTGGTGCAGGACATGCTGTCTGATTCACCACTGCCAGAATGATTGCAGGAATCTTTAAGGGAAAATTCACCCTAAAATATAATAATTTGTTATTTCTATCAGACAGTGTGGCTCAGTGTTCATTTCTCACCCGAGCAGTCGAGCATCATCCGTAGACAATCTGGTCGAGGCAGTGATTTGTTTTTTTTTAAAAGGTACATGAAAATTATTACAAATAAATGTCTGCAGCAAGTATAGTTGTTGATCTTTAATAACTATACTATTTTGTCTTGTAATGATTCAGTTGGAAGATAGAAATTAGTTTTTTCTATAACTTGACGCTTCCATAAAATGATTCAGAGTTAGATTTCAGGAAATTTAAAAATACTAAAAACCACTGGACAACACCAACTATTAAAGCTCTGACCTAAAACTCACAGATCAACCTGCCTGCTCAAAATGCGATCCTGCTCTGGGTGAAATTTATAAACTGGAAAGTAATTTCCCATGCTTGTCATTCTGTACAGAGTATGTTTCGAAATCGCTAACAAGCTGTTTGATACTTCCATTCTTGTGTACACAAACATTTCAGAAAGATGAATGATGTTGAACAGCAGCCGACTGAGGTGACAGCAGGTAGAACATTAGTGTTATTTTCGATTGTATATGTGATGACTAGTATATAGAAATTTACTAAAAAAATAAGATGCATCATTTAAATTCTAAGGCTCAATTCATTATATTTCTATAATATTGCAGAGTTTTAAATTGTGAATCTGAAATGTTCTGTTAACCTGATAAAGAGAAACAAGACTATCTGTTGCTATCGTTTGGAGTCAAACTAAAATGTGAAATAATCACACTTACGCCATGGCAGAGATATGGAGGTGATTTCTGATTTACAGCCATAAGTTCTGATATCTCAAATATTCTATGAGCACAATAAGTCACAACAGTACTGCTTACACAAGGCTGAAAGTCTCCATGCTCTAATATCCAGCAAGGACACGTCACTGTGGAGCTGCTGTAGTTATTGTCTAAAATCGTTTATCTATAAACACAGTTTGGATTGTTTGTCCTGTGACAGTTTGGTCTCTATGGAAAGTTGAGTCTCCCTGGACAGAGTGGGACAGCAGACCAAACACCTGAGACATACTTCAAAGACAAAGGCGTGACTGGATGGGGAAGGACGAGAGTGGGTTGGGGGGGGGGTCTGGGTGTCTGAGCTGGGCTCCCTCGCAGCACAACACACTCAGATAAAAGCGGTCTCCTCCCTGCACATAAGAGACTCATTAACTTAAAGAGATTGAATCCCCATTTGCCTCTTTTTGCCCCTCGCCCCCCTCCCTCCCCATTCACCCTTACCCAAAACCCCCCAACCCCTGCATCCTGCTGGGCTCCAGTAGGACTGACAGTCCCCGTGCAGACTGTCAGTAGCACTCAATTGCCACATCCAGTCTCCGGGTCCTGTGGGCAGACGCAGCCACCCCGAGGCGTGCAGACAACTTGCCCCCAGAACCTGGAGACATCTGTGGATCCACTCAGTATGTTAAACCAGGGTACTGCTCTCCAAGTACAAAAAATAAAGTGTTGTCTTGCATCTAATTCTCTATGATACTAAAGCACTGAAATTTCTGCTATTGAAATCAGGCAAATAAGATCATTCTGAGTAGTATTGTGCAGAGGTCATTGGAATTGCTGTGACGCAATTCACGATTATTTACCATTGATCTGAAAGGGCTAAATAGAAGAAAATCTTATGCACAGTCAAGCACATCAGGCTAATAATGACAAGTAATTGTGCAGTGTACACAAGCGTTATCTTTATTCATTTCTATCCCCGACTGGAGCTGTGTTCAGCTTTCACAGAAACAAGACATTTCAGTCAACAGAGACAAGCCAACGAAAAGTGAAGGGAACAACAAAAACAGTCCAGTTGACAGAGCTGAGGTACACCATGATAACGTCATCTTCCTACTCAACTTTTTGCTCCTCTGTAACACTGTGGGAGAAAAAAAAGAAGTGATTTTTTAGGGGCAGAAGACAGATTAAAACAACATTAAAACTCCATTTGTCACATTAAGCTTGTGAAATAGTTATTTCACTTAGAAATGTTTTCTACTTTGCAAAAAACTGAACTAAAAAACACCAACTTTAAGACAAGCAAATATAATTTTAACGCAAACAAAAAATTGATTTACAGTTAATATTGTTGCATATCGCACACATCCAATTTTCAATATCAAATTATAGATACAAAGTATAGATTTATAACGAAACTCATGCACTCTGTGTCAAATTTATTAGTTACATCTGTACAACCTGCAGCAATTCAAAACAACTAACTCCTTTACAAAGACTATAAATTATTAATTTACTATATTTATTATACATCTTAAACTGAGCAATATTGCTATACTGTTTAGGAAATGCACTAGTTTAAATTTAATTACATAATCATATCATGGGATGCCTGGTGTGAGCTGTTATTAGTAACAGAACCATTCTACGTAACATGCACTAAATCTGCAGACTTGTTCAAGCACATCTCTCATGGATGTGCTCCCGCTAATGGAATATTAGTGTTATGGGTCCAATTGAACTTAAATATGTGCTATATCTATTTTATTCTATGTATTGCGTACTTCTGCCGCTGTAACACCTAAATCGATCTATCCATCATTTAGTTTTCTGTCCTCCCAAATGTCCATATAAGAAAGTCAAACTATGAGAAACTCCTCTAAATATAATTTTGTCTAGTACAACTAACGATGACCACAAAGCTCCATCGTAATAAAGATCATAAAACAACTTCATGGCGGACCAGTTGTTTTGTGCTGCCTTAGATTGTAAATGTGTACCTAATAAACTGGCCACTGAGTGTAAATGTCCATAATGGATAAAGCGTGCATCTGTGATGGGTTTACGTACATCTGGGCGTCTCTGAGGGAGGGAGGGGGGTCGCAGCCCAGATATGCTCCATTAATGAAACAGTACTGCAGCAGAGCCCTGAAGCATAAATCCTGGAAAGGGATGAAAACGTGTAAAGAACCTAATAGGCAGGATGTAGTGTATAACAGGACTGAACCAACAAACATGCTGTATTACAGCCAGGATCTAATTCAGTGTTTTGTCACTTACCCTAATGAGAATGTGGGGGTTTCCGACAATTAAGAGCAGTGCTTTGGGACGAGTGACGGCCACGTTGAAGCGTTTGGGGTTGGCGAGGAAGCCGAGCGCATTCTGCAAATCATCACTCGGTACGGACTCATTAGAGCGCACCTATATTATCAGAGAGCGAATACAGGAAATAAACCACGGGAAGGTTATGACTGATGTTCGTGCTCCACAGACTCTCCTCATTTAAAAAGGATGATAATGGCTGATGTGATTTCTTGATTCTGGCAAACACTGGGGTTTTCATACCTTTATTACATCCTTAATGTGCCATTTTATGACAGAAAATTATTGTGAGGGTATTGTTGGTACATCTCAAATTATAAAATACATTGCAAAAGTCAAAAAAGTAACATCTAGCACATCCTAACAACAATGGTATGGTAACAATTTCACCCTGGGATCAATAAAGTATTTCTGATATCAAGGCGCTCTTCTAAAAAAAATCAACTTGCAGGTACAGACTGTTGAGCTAATTACAAGCTCAACAAAGACAATGTCTGGTCAGCGCCTTCATATAAAGTGGGAAAAGTTAAATGTATTCTTTTTGTGTGGTGCAAGTTCATATTTTATCCAAGTTCTACGAAGAAGAGAGTATACTGTAATATAATTCAGGATTATAACCAGCTCCTCAAAAATAAGCTGCTGCTTGAATGAAATTTGAATTCATGTAGATGCTACTAAATGCTAAAAATGACGTCTGATTCAGAATAAAGCTTCAGAATTACCCAAAGTCGGTGTTTGCCTACCGTAGACATGATGATGACCAGGAACTCTTGTCCTTGGAACTCTTCCACTGAGCCCACTTTGATGTCAGAGAGGCCAACTTTACCCAGCAGCACCCGAATCTTCTCACACTGAAAACAGCAATGTAAAAACAAGAACACTTCAGGATCTGCACAATGAAAAGCTGAACATCCACAATTCTAAAAGCCATTTAATGCTTATGGAGGTTGAATATAAAATTATATTGAATTAGCTTTTTCCTCCTCCAAGGAGATTGTTTTCACCAGTTTGCTTATTGGTTAGTTTGGAGCATTACACAAAAAAACTACTTAACTGATTTTCAAGAAATTTTGGGGAGGGTGGGGGGGGTAAAGTAAGTAATTCTCACTCAGCTATTCTGAGGACTCTTACTTGTTTCTTGTAGGGGGCAATGATGCCAATGTCAGAGGCATCCACAGGGTTGTAGAGCTTCTTGGCCAGCTCGATGCAGTAGACCATCACCTGCACGGCCTCCACAGGGTTGAACCACGATGGGTTTTTACCTTCCCTCATTTCTGTACCCTAAAAAAGAAAGCAAAATCACTGCAGTAAATATTAGATGCTATATTAGAGTGTACAGATGTGACCATTAAACAAGTAACCTGATGCAAATTTATATTCAGTCAACAATAGGTCTCACTCCACAGGAGATTTGTAAAAGTGCAGATAAGTTATTGAAAAAAGTCCTCATTACCCTGACACCGTGAAAGAGGAGAGGAAAGCCTCTTTTGGGCAGGGTTTTCCACTGACAGAGGGACTCTACTACGGCCCTGGAGGCTTCACAGCACAGCTCCCCCTGGTAGAAGAGCTTGGAAGGCAGCGTGAGCAGGGCCTCATGAGAACGATAGTTGTAAATAAGCTTAGTCACCTGTAGTTTAAAAAAAAGAAAAGCAGATTCAACATGTACACACTACAGAGCACAAAGGAATTTTCGAATACCTTTCTCAACAATTATTATTGTATTAACGTGCAATTATTTAAAACTAAACATATATATACACATTACAGGCACCATGTAGCGTAGCATAGAATCTACATAACATGTGAGACACTCTGATTGCCAGTGTGACTCTTTCTCCCAGAGACCACTTTAAAATAGCTGATCACACAAGAGACTGTTTAATGCTGTGCACCCACCAGTTTAGGGTTGTATCCCCAGTCCTGTCTGGAGTACAGTGGGTTGGACATGAGCCTCTCTAACAAAGACACCCCCAGGCCAAAGGCAGCAGCCAGCTTGGACTTCACTATTGGACCCAACTGACGGGGGTCTCCGGCCAACACTATCTAAGCAGGCAAGGATACAAAAGAGTAATGAATAAACAAAGCTCAATCCATCAGGGAGTTAATTAAAAATCTGTTAGCCTGATTTGCTAAGAATACAGAAATACAGAAATGAAATCAGTTTATCCAGGAATGGACCACAAGTGAAAATAATAAAAAAGGCATGAAAAATGTGAGGGCAGAAATGCATATGTTATAATTAATTGAAGTGAGGATAGTACAAATGTTAAATGCAATTGTTGTTGCTCTTATGCATCCACAATAGAAACAGGGATGGTGCAAATGTAATCTTTGATCCAAATATGATATGATTAGACAAATACTGAATACTTGACTTCACAGTGTGAACTAAGACTGTGTGCGAGTATGATGTGTGCTGACCTGTCCATCTCTCTCTGACACAAGGCTCATGGGGATCAGGGACTCTGGCTCAGTGGCCTGGCCGGCTTCGTCCAAGAAAAAATGAGTGAAATGTCCCACTCTGAGTAAAATCAAAATCAGTTAGTAGATAGAAACTGAAGTGGGAGAGTGTGTTTGGACACATTATACTATTTCAGAATACATTTTTCCTCTATAGTGTGTTATTGTAGTTAAATGTGTCTGTAAAAGGTTTATAAAGTTCACGGTAAAGGGAGCCGCTCTCCCCCACAGAAGTCTCTGCTCCTGTCATGTGTCTCGTCAGTAGTCTGGTTGATACTTCTGGGGAATCGTGATGTCATGTGATGTGTCATGCCTCACAATAGCAGAATGCATGCCTTGCGGCTAGTCTGGCACTGCCCTGAAAGCTAAGACCTAAGTATTTGAAGCAGAGTTCACACTATTTGACTTGCTTTTTTCGTGTGATTGTGAGTCTTGCAGGTATAGTGAGTTTACACTACACAGCTGACTGACAATAGGGGGTCACACACTACACGATCTTTCACCAGGACCAAACCCTGACAAATAACATTTGATCGTGAAGCTACTCCGAGTCCAAATTATTATCCTGCTGTTCTGCGTCATCCTGCTCAAAGAATGACACATCAGTCTGGATGAGGTAAAACGTTTCAGTGGACGTCACAGTTATAAAGAATAGCGAATTGATCAGACTGCATTTTTCTGCCCGACCCTATATGAGCAGGAGAGAAACTGTCCGAACCCGATAGACATTGTTTTTTCACTACATGGACCTTTACCACCTTCACTTTGTCCTGTGCTCTGATTGGCTGGAATTGTCACAGACACAATCTAGACTTACATCAAGTTAGAAATCTGATCAGAATCTGGGAATAGACCAAGGCTAAAAAGAGGAGCTGCAGCAATAGAAATAATGAAGAAAGTGACACCTTGTCTGAACATTAGAGCATGTACACCATTTCAACTAATAGCCCAAATAAAATTATGAATCTGAATATGAGCATAATATATCACCCCTTAACTATATCCACTGTCGAATACGGCTCTTACTGTAGTCCAATACTGTGGAACATCCCAGCGCTGGAGCAGGTGCTGACCACGATCCTGTGAAAAGAGGCCTGACGGATGTCCTCTCCTGCCCTGGAGTACAGTCTCAGCACTTCTGGGATTGACTAGATAGAAACACAGTCACATCAACATGGCATATAAATTTTGGATAATTAAGCAAGGTACTAAAAGAAGATGCGGGCAGAGTATTTTACCACAGCCTCATCTATTATTTAGATAGGATTACTGACAACTGTACCACCCTACCTGGTGGCGATGGCATCTGTACAGACATTACTGCACAGTGGAACATGCATATTCTCCCTTTGATCATACATAATGTAACTGAGGTGCCTGTAGCCAAAAAACTGCAGTGAATAACTTTTTTCTGCTGCTGTTGGGTACCTCATGCTGCCTACAAGACGCATTCACGCGGGCCAGACTTGCTGCATGCAGGAAGCCGCTCTCTAGCAGACGGACGCAGATGAGGTCAGCAGCACTGTTGGAGGGAGTGCATACGAGCACCCGGCTGCTGGGGATAAAGTGGTAAACCTGGAGGGGAAAAGACTTTGACTATGAAGTTGCTCAAACAGGGCACCAGAGTGATGAAAAACCTTTTCCGTCAATACCAGTATTTTCAGATTATTATCAAAGTCATTGTTACAAAACAACTTAAGACCTTTTTTATTTTAGATGTATATACATGGACAGTATTTTTAAAAAACAAATAAATGCGGACACCAATGACTATATAAATACAGCTCGACAAAAGTGAAGACAAACTTCTTGTTCGCCACCTGCTGGCTGGTAAGATAATAGGTCACAATCCCTGCCACCTCCATGCTAGGGGATGACACAAACTCAAAGGTCACATCTAATAGAAATGTCCAGAGATAGTTTCTGTCATTTTAGTTTCATTTTATTAATTAATTAATTTATTAATAATTAATCTGTGTTCAAGTGCTATTATTTTCTCTGCTAAATGCGGTTTTCATTAGCTATTTGATGTTGTAAAAATGGGGTGAGACATCAAGACTGACTTTGTATACAAAATGCAGGTCACTACTGTGCAGACTTACTGCTGCTCTTAATGACATCACCAATGCATGGGAAGAAGTTGATACATTTTTACATACAGTCACTGGTGGTCACCTCAGGATAAAACAGAAAAGAAATTAGATAAAACTTTAAATCCAACTTTTAACTTCTAAGATATATTTGTTTAACACATTATGTTCAAGTCTAATTATCTTTGAACAAGTTATCCTAAAGTTACGACTGATTTGCTATAATCATAACACACATTATCATCAATACATGGGGTTTCTACTGAGAGGTTTGGAGCCACTCTTAATGTTACAATGAATATATTGAGATGGTGTGTATGCACCTGTAGTATGGACTCTATGAGGGTGATTGTCTTTCCGGTGCCTGGAGGTCCAAATAGCACATATGGAATGGGGCGACATTCTCCTTCCAGGATGCTCTTCACTGCATTTCTCTGAGGGGGGTTCAGCTCTGGGTTAAAGAGGTGCCCTTTGCTTGGAATGGGTTTCGACAGCAGTCCTCCACCTAAGAGCAATAATGCTTTAGCTATTGATGTGCAGAAAGGGACCTGATATGTAAACGAAATGTTAAAAACAAAACTGAAAATCGAAGTAACTTGTACTTTTAGTCTGCGTGGCCTTTGACTTCATGTCGATGGAAACCCTCGACACATTTCTGTTTTTCGGCCTTGGAGCCTGGTATAGATACAGATACAATTAATGAAAAACTAAACAAAACAGACATTAGCGATTTTCTTTCTTTCACCTCATTGTCATCCATCCACTTTCCTGTCCACTGAGGGGTCTGAGGAGTCACTCTGGAGGGGAAGAGAACTGCACAAGAATAGAGAAATTACAGCAATTTAAACCATTTAAAAACAGATGCTATTAAAACTTGCAGACAGTTTACATTTGTAAACATTTAATTATGGATCATGTCTATTAAACTATTGTGGAGCTACTGTGTGAAACAGATTCTAAACATCTGTGCACGCTAAGATACAAGTGTACTAAAGGATGAGGTAAAGGACAAATAGCGTCCTCTGGTGTCAGTTTTGTGTTACTGAAATGAGGACGAAATATTTACTCTTTTCTTTAACTTTGCAAACAATGCGTACTCTATATTATTAAGAATTAACTCTTTTACCTATGTATTTACTATAATATAAAGACTTTTACATAACTTGTATTCTATTATTTCTTATTTTATATAATTTTGATATTGACCTTTTTGAAAACAATAATCCCTAAAATGTCAGGAAACACATGCTATAAAGAGCAGAAAATGCCTCAGCTTACTGCCTCCAAACTGCTTCGTCAGGAGAAGTGCATTATGACACCGCCTCGAGGTGGTTCTGTAAATGCAAATGGTCAAAGGACTCATGTTAAAGGCAAACTGAAACAGATTAACCACAAAGCATTATGTGCAACAGAAATGTAAAAGCATCATTGAGAGAAGAATTTAAGATGATATTAAGTCTTCTTTTTTCTCACCTGTTGTAAGAGAACTCAATATCAAGCGGCTCTCCGAGGTAACTGCGCTGAAACTCTGAGTTTACTCTCAAACTAACATCCTCATCCTGGATCTGGGTCAAAACAGAGCATCAGATTACATCCACATTTTATCAGCATTTATGATCGATTGAGCATGATGCATCCAAGGTCCAAAAATTCATGATTTTCACATTTGATTTCTTTATTTAGTTTATGTTAGTTCACAAGGTGTCAAAACCAAACTGTTTACCATTTACAAGGTTAATCTGAAATGCTTCTCTGTGAAATGTGACCTCCTAAAGCAATTTTAGCAGCCTTGTCCCCTGTTCCTGGCCATGATGCAGCTGTCCTCCAAGTAAGACTTTGTGCTATTCTTCTTTTGCGGATTGTTATAGCAGCATGGCTAATTTAATCTAAAAGAGAGTTCAGATTAAATCTTAAATCTGTAGTCATTGGGATGGATGACAACATGATTCCTTTACAATCAGATTTGCAGTTTTGTTACAGTATAATAAAGATAATTTGGATATGCTCTTTTAAAATTACATGTTCGTAGTTGTGGCTGCTACCATTGCTAAATAGCTATCATCTATGGCCGTCCAGAAACACACTGCATTATTACACATATTGTTACATAGACCTGGGCCAGTGGTAATAGAACAGGACCCGACCCGAATAGTGGTGTAAAAGGTGGATCCCAAACCATAGATCCGGGATAACATGTTCTTCAAAGTATAAAATATCTCCGTACCTCTGTAACGAAACTTATGTACTCCATTACCGCACCGTCATTCCGTGGTTTCTTCAACACTATTCTGTCCCCTGTAGAAACAGCTGGTCAATATTTCTTTTGTTGCATAAAAACTGACAAGATAAATGGCTGCAATACCTCAGCATTAACAGAAAGACACTTATTCACCTATATTAAGACTGGGTCTGCCTTCAGCCAACCCCAGGACCTCTAAGTGCAGGTGGACAGCTCCCTTCCTGAGAATGGCTCCAATGATTGTGAATTCTCCCACTTCCCTCTCTGCATGCAGTTCTTCCAACCAGAGAAGGGCTGAGAAGCGTGAATACATGTTGGATGGTGACAGCACCTGAGCAAAAAAACACAGCAGGAGAAGGAAAACAGGATATTTCAAATTATTCCTGTAAAAGTTTTTTTCTTTTCCACACCAAAGGTGAAATAAAACACACAACAGGAGAGTCTGGAGCAAATGCTGTGCCGAACAGTGTTGACCTAGAGCTCATCTTCTTCCTTAACATTTAATCTATACTTATGGTAAGTAAACATTGGTAGACTCCATCATCAAAAATCCAAAACTACACTGCTAACCAACACGTGTTGATGAAGTGGCTTTTTTTTTACTTTTCTTACATTGATTAACATGACCACACTACACATCATCATGTGCCTGCTCACCTCGCCGAGGCTTGGCTCAACCACCAGCACATCCCTCTGCGCCTCCACACAGTCTCTCAAAGCACGAGGTGCTGGAAAGGTCCCCAAGAAGTTTGGCAGCCGCCGATTAGTAAGCCTGGTGGAGGAAAAGTCAAGTCAAACAAGAGGTGACATAAACAATACATTTTGGACAAATGACAGCCTGTGTTGCAGAGATACACAGAGGAAGATATCTTCATGGTCAATTGGGCACAGCAACGTACACGTATAGTATTTAGTACTTATAATAATAACAGACATCTATGACAATCCTGACAGGGTTTGCTCTCGGATTCTTTAACTGTGAGTGTGTGCGTGTTTGTCTGCTCTTCACACACAAACTGACAATCGCATTCATATAGTTTTTAATCATTTTTATCACAAATCCAAATTGTTTCAATCTGCTTTAACCTGATGTCCTGGCTGTGTGCATCTTGTGGGGTGTGTGGCAGGTGAGTTGCGTGCGTACAAAATGTAAATTTTTTGGATGGGAAATGCGTTCCCCATTAATTCTAGAGTGAATCCACAAACAAACAGTAATATATTCAGAACTGGATGGATCCTTATATCTTCATTAGTGTTTGTGTTCACTGTTGAAGTACAAACTGAGCGCAGGCCAGTGGGGGAGTGAGGATGGGATGCTGCTGCAAAATTATGTATTAAATCTAAATACCAGAGCTCTTCCTCAGTGCATGTAGTTGAGTGGATACCTTGGTGGGCCTTTTGTAGCAGAGACAGTGATCACTTCAGAGGGCACTGCTGGGAGAGAACAAGCGTCACTGGGAGCGTAGGGCAGCGAGGGCTGCAGCAGGTTCTCCTCTTCACTGCCCACTGTGACCTCCAGGCGCCTCCCAATGGTGAAAGAAGAGAAGTGCAGCAACAGCAGCTCGGCACAGCTTCCCAGGCTCCTGAGCAATTTCCCCATGAAATTCAGACACACTTGGCACCTCAGTGAGTGGAGCTCATTTTTCATGGCAGCAGAGCAAGACCCGACAGAGATGAAGCCAAACACTTCTACAGTCTACATTTATCTTTTTGACCCATTACTCCTACAACTGCTTCTGTAATTTATACTATTGCCACAAGAATTTAAAAAAAGTAACTTACTTTGCTTGGCAGGCTACTACAACAGCCAGCCTCCCTCCTGGTGGAATATCCAGCTCTCTTTCCTGGATATGGATATTCTCCTTATCCCCATCACCATTTTCTTTCTCTACCTCTTTTGAATCACCGGCTAGTTTTTCAGTAGACACGGGAGTAGAGCCAGACCCTGAACTGTTTCCACGCAAATGTTGTTTCTGTCCCTGTGGTGCGGAGTCTCTGACAGTAACAAGGCTGAACTGTTTTTCAGAGTCCCAGCCGGCAAAGTCACAGCATTTCAACCTGTGGTTCTCTGAACCCTTATTTCTGTTGTAGTAGAAAGATGAAAATTAATAACAGTATAATGTGCAACATCAAATAAAAATTAAGGGCAGCCCTATTTTTAATAAAAGTGCCAATGATTAAAAAATAGTTCACTCAGAATGTGATTATTTTCTTGTTTTTATTGTGGTCACTTACTGTATCCAGAGCACCAGCTCTCGTCTCTCCCCAATCCTCAGATCTCCAAACTGTCCATACTCTGTTACGTTCAGGCCTCCTTTGTTTTCAAGGAGGCTCTGGAGTTCAGTATCTGGGAGAATTGCAGCAGGAAGACTCACACTGCAACACCAACAAACAAAAGGGGAAGGCATCAAATTACTCATCTGCATCACCAACATCAAAATTTGAACACAGTAAACTGAATACCACGACCTTGTGAACTTGTCACAGGTATTACAAAGATCCAAAGATTAAAAACAAATCAGCAGATTAATCAATGATGCATCTAATTGTTTGCTGAAGTCCTATGAACAATAGAAGTCAAAACACACTACCTCTGAAGGCAGGGCGCCATGCACAGGGCTCTCCAACTGTAGATGGACTGATTGCTCTCCACCATTACCAGGTTCACCAGGTGCCCTAGCACAGGCCGGTATTGGGCGGGCAGTAGCAGAGAGTCCAGGCTGAAGAACACTTTGTCCTCCACCACTCCATTGTTACCAAACACGCTGGTCACAGGCACCTGGGAACAGAGGATCATTCAAATAAGGGGAAAGCAAAAATAAAGAAGTAATTAGATTTAGAACTTAACAAGGATTTGAATCCTACATGAACATAATTACTTTTAAAGCACTAACACTTCATTTTCTTTTCTGTATCTAGTCCTAATAAGCCTAATAAGTCTGTAGAGCCTAACAATTTCAATGATGCAATTACCTGGTCTAGGCGGCAATAGCGTAAGGGGACCACAGAATGAGCCTGGGTGGTCCACTGGGTTGGATTGATAAAATATTTAACTTGGACCCAGTCTCCCTTCATTGGCTCATAACCTAAAAGAGAGGAGAGGAAATACACTGAGTGTGCCAGTGGGCAGGGAAGTTAACATCAGCCTTCATCCAAGTGGTAGTAAATTTTGATGGAGCTGCAAGTTTATTTAACCCACACTCGGTCTTAAAGCTAACCAAACATCAACTGTAAAACAAATTAGACGAAAAATGCTGTCTGGGGCTCCATGGCTACTGTGGGTGAATGTGACACAGTAGGTTAATGCAAATCATCATGGAGGTTAAACAGGCTCAAACTGTTGGTGTGTGAAGTACAGTAGCCGTACCTTCCCAAAGACTGCTGCGTGGGAAGTATGTGGTCTGGTTAATGTAGCCGCCATCTCTGTCAAATGACGTGACTGTGCCGATGAGAGGCCGGAGTTGCATGCAGTCAGCCTCTAGTGACGTTCCTCCTCCGTCCTCCCAGGCATCGGCACTCTTCTCCACCTGAACGACAGGATGAAACCGTCTGTGTATTATAAAGCCCGCAATGGACGTCCATATCTAAGGTGGTACACAACCATTTGGATTCTGGCACAGGATCAGCAGGCTGTGCATATCCTGTACTTACGAAAACAACCTTTGAGCTACTTTACATTACATTACATTTCATTTAGCTGACACTTTTATCCAAAGCGACTTACAATAAGTGCATTCAGCCCCCAGGGTACAAACCCAGAACAACAAGAATCAAGAAAGTACAATTTCTTCAAAAATAAAGCTAAACTACAAAGTGCTATAAGTAAGTGCCATTTAAGTGCTACGAAATTGTTAGTTTCAAAAATTGTTAGTGTTTTTTTTTTCTTTTATGCAGGGTATTGTCGGAAGAGGTATGTTTGTAGTTGGCGGGGGAAGATGTGTAAACTTTCTGATATCCGGATATCAATGGGGAGCTCATTCCACCATTTAGGAGCCAGGACAGCAAACAGTCGTGATTTTGAGTGTTCAGCTCGCAGTGAAGGAGCAACAAGCCGATTGGCAGAAGCAGAACGGGCTGGGGTGTAAAGATTGACCATGTCCTGGATGTAGACTGGACCTGATCTTTTCACAGCATGGTACGCAAGTACTAATGTTTTGAAGCGGATGTGGGCGGCCACTTGTAGCCAGTGAAGGGAGCGGAGTAGTTTGAGTGAATTTAGGTTGGTTAAAAACCAGTCGAGCTGCTGCATGCTGAAGGAGCTGCAAAGGTCGGATGGCACCAGCAGGTAGACCAGCCAGGAGGGAGTTACAGTAGTCTAGGCGTGAGATGACTAGGGCCTGGACCAGAACCTGCACTGCCTTCTGAGTGAGAAGGGGGCATATTCTCCTGATGTTGTACAGCATGAATCTACAGGAACTTGCAGGTGAATAAGGACTCACCCTGACAGCTTTCCATCCCCCCTGGGCACCATCTCTCACTGCTATACAGTTCACCAGGTCCCCTTCTTTCAGCGGTATCCCGCCCAACACCTGGCCGCTGGTGAAGTGCACATCACCGTCTATCAGGCCGTGGTCGAGGAAGAGCTGGGTCACCACACCGCCCCGCAGGTGGCGGACGTCCTCCGTGCCTGACCACCGTGAGAAATAAGGGCCATCCGACATGTTAGTGTGTTTGTGATGCAGTGGTTTCGATGTGCAGAATGGCGGAGACGGGTTTAGGGTTGTGACATTGACCTGGTGCACAGGGGTAGCTGTCTTCTCCATCCACCTTGTCGGTCCTCCACAGTGGAGACACCAGCTTGGACAGCACGCAGCGCAGAGCAGTCAGCATGTCTGAGCTCCTATCAACAGAGAACAGCTTGAACATTACATTACATGTCAATTCGCGGACGCTTTTATCTAAAGCGACTGACAATTAGTACATTCAACACCTGTGGCAACCCGATTCATTTAGCCTGAGTTATTGGAAGCTAGTTAGCTATAGGTGAGCTAGCACCGTTAGCTGTTGGACTTCCTGCGCTAGCTAACGCGTGCTGGAGCAGAAAAAACAACAACACAGAAACTATATTTTTTTAAGTAAGCTAGGTCGTCAACAAATGCAGGTTTTTGTTCTTAGCGCGTTAGCTAGAACGGCTTCAAGGCTAATGTTAGCTACAGTTACCTGAGCTGCAACACAACGCACAGCGTGTGGACAGAAGTACACGAGGTGTGGAACAGAGAAAGTGCGCAGATTATTTAAAATTACCTTTCTCGAGACTAACTATGAAAGAGCAGGTCACGTGTCAGGATCCGGAGCGAGCCTTTCGTGCACGCTCCTCACGAGTGCGAAGTGTTTGACGGGCACGCGCGGGGGCGCCAGGTCACGGCTGCGGTGAGAGCAGGTGTCATATGCGGCGAGATATTCCGTGAACCCACAAAGGTGTTCTGGTATCCCAGAATTCAACGCGAGGAAACTCAGTGGTGTTCAGCTCTGTTTGTGGGATCGAAAACAGATTAAAAATCCGTTTTTTAGATATAGATATATGGACATATCTGTGCGTTTAAAGGCCCAAATCTTTAATCAGAGACCTCACAGAATTACTATGCATTCCCACTGTGCCATCAGAATAATGCAAACATATATGTTGATAACTCAGGATAACCTTTTTTTGTTTATTTGCCAAAGTCACACATGTTTGTTTTGGCTTCTGCAGTTTGACATTTTATTCTAGTTAACCATACATGCATTTACATTTCTAATTGATTATGAAATCTTTAACTCTGCTGAAAAGACAGGGAAACAATATTCATACAGAGTCCATTGTGAAACATTTTATTTGTTAAAAACTTGTTAAGTCCAATGCAGTATGAAATGAATCCGAAATTACATCCATCCAGTTCGCCTTTTAGAAACATATGAGTATAAAAGCACCAACTGGTTCCTCCTCACCAACTGTCCCTGGGCCTCATTCACCTCATTCGCCTCTTGCACGTCGACTACTTTTTGGCTCTTTTTGCATTTTTCCATAGAAAGAAGCCGGTGGAACACATTTTGGCGAGATTGGATACATTAAAGGAAAACATCTACTGTGCTCTTTCTCTACCGCAGCACATTCTCACAGAACCATCACATTCCCATCTGTGACGTTCCTGGTACAAAGTCTCCATGCTGCATCACTAAACTAATGATAAACTGAACCAATGAGTCACCATGTCGGCTGTCATCTGATGACGAAGTGTGAAACGTGTCCTTGTCATTATCCTCTGCTCTACACTGTCAAGGTGAACCACATAAAACTCTTCATTTTCGCTCAGTTTATGTTTGATCCCTGCAGATGTTCATTGATGTCAAAGAATCCCAGTTCTCTTTGGATTCTCACTCCGTCAAATATGTGGGTGTCGTTTCTGTGTCAGTAACACTGATACTAGCAGCACAAGATAATTGGAATATCCACTGGTAAATCATTTTCAGTGGTTCAGTAGTGAAGACTTGCGGAATTTTATGTGCTGTGAATTTAAGTGTGAAGCGTATATCACTGTTAGCTATAAACTTTTGCATCTGTTCGTTTTACTGTAGATGTGCAGAGCTGTTGTAGCTTATATCATCCAAATTCATTGATAGATATTAATAATATTAACTGCATTACCTGGTAGTTTCAGTTAAAGATACTAATTTTATATCACTGCCAGTCATTTCTCAAATTGTATCATATCTTCTCCACAATTTTTTAATTAAAGTTCAGTGTCTTCCAGACAGGACAGTAGCCAGGAGTAAAAAATTTTTTTTGAGGAGCCACCCAAAATATTAAAAGAGGAAATAAAGAATATCATCCATTTATTGCACCTCCCAGTTATATGTTCTGTCTTTGCTCCCTACCTGGACTGTGGTCACCATGTTTTTCTTTACGATCGGGTGATCTTTGTGGACACTACATCCTAAATTGTTGTTAAATTTACTGACTAAGACTTTCAAGAACCAGCCTCAAAAACTGTGGAGTTTTTGGTTCATATCACACAGTCTTTATCAGCAGATGGAGTTTGTTAACATATATTTATTGTTGGTTCTTAAAATGGGATACAGCACATGGTCCATTTATTGGATGTTCTGTAGATTTAATTTTTTTTTGTATTATTTTTCATTATTCAGCACATCCAAGTTATTGAACTGGTAATATTTTTTTGCAATATCCTGATTTCACACTGCCATATTGTTGACTTAAAGACTAAATATCCCAACTAAAGTCTTACATCAGCAAAAAAAGTTTTGCGATAGAAAGTGGCCAGCATTTAAGGGTGGTATAAGTGATTTATAGTCTGTGGAAATGCAAAATGTAAAACATGCAAAAACTGTGACATGTTATATTGGCAGAGCGATAACGTTGATTTGCATCTGCTGCCACAAGGCACTTTTATGTAGTGGGGTTTAAAATGGTCTGCCTTTAAGAGACTGTGGCAAGTGATAGGACATTAACATTTATATAAGAACCATTTGAAGAGTTTCCACAGGTGCTGCCCAGAACTGTTTCAGAAGCACAGCGCAGTTACACTTGTGTTTTTAGCTGTTTCAGTGCTGAGTACATTTTACTGATCTTGTCATATACTTTGAGAGAGGTGATCTTTTACCCTGCCCGCACCAAATTCATTTGCTTTTACACTCTACATCTGACATTAACAGTACCTAACTTTCACCAGAAGAGAGCAGTGGTTGCCCTCTTTGCTCACCAGACGACCACAGTCTGTGCTGCAGGGTGCAAATGAGGCCAAGGGAGAAATCAGATCAGATACTAATCTCACAGTCTGTGTTGCTATAACTGGACACTCTACTTACCCTGTTTAATGGCAACAAATGCCGCGAATGCTTAGAAATTAAGCCAGCTATTGTGCGGCGCAGAGAGGGAAAACAGATTTCCCTGTTTAATCTGATAGTGTTTGACAAGGGCCTAAACTTCCTCTTCTGTAATTAGCGTCTTAATACACAAGCATGCCGGTGACCACAAGAGTCAAGAGTCTGACTGTTGGACAGGAGTTTGGCCACAACAGGTTGGTTGCTCAAGAATTTGAAGAAGTGGCTCCCTGCCTGTTTACAAAGATTAAGCATGTCAATTTAAAAAACATTAAAAGACATATTTAAAATCATTCATAACTGACCAAAGAAGCAAATATTTGCAAGTTGATGATGTCAATGTGAAATGCTTTCAGATGTCAAAACATGTGGTGTTTAGAGAAAAATCTCCACAAATTCAAGCATTCTTTCTATGCCACATAATGTGTAATCCCGTGTTTACCACAACATTATATTAGTCCTTCTTTTGTACATAACATTTTAGTCTTACAACAAATGAATATTCCTCTATGAGAATGATACAGTGCTCCTCGAACAGAGGTCAATGTGAGGTCAATATCAAGTCCCACAGACCCACAATAGATCCTCCTGAAAGAAATAACTATAAACTCTACACTGGAGGTTCCTTTGAGTTATGATCTAACAAACACATCAGAATCGGTTAGAATCGTTTTATTGCCAAGCAGGTTTACACATACAAGTAATTTTCAGTGATGTGTTTGTGCAGTTATAAATATAGAACACATAAAAATAGGAAACAAAAGTTTAATATAAAAAAATGCATATTTACTATAATCAAATAAAAAATACTATAAGCGGGACTTAAACAATAATACTATATATATGGACACATGTAGCCTACTATGTATATGTATAGTGGAGAACCAAACAAAACTGGATTCATAAGATAATCCCTTCTGACATCCATCTCCATTACCGTCCAGTATTGAAACCAGATGCAAATAGGAATTCATTTGTTTTGATAAATGTGTGTAAAACACAGGGGGAAGTGTAGGAACCTAGCACCGGCAAACAGAGCCAATGCCTCTTTTCATTTGGTGTCTGGTCTTTGTTTCTGTTGTTTGCATTGAGATAATAAAAATGCAAATAATTGAAAGAAACATTGAGGCAGATGTTGGGATATATGTGAGAATTTTTTCTTTCACATCTTGCCATGTTAAGATATTTGAGATGAGATTCCTGGTTAGCATGTGGTTTTTATAACATCTTGCAAACTATTGGAAAAAACATGAAGACAAAAAATGAACAATGTTAAGTAGTGCTTGCACACTTTGAATATACATGTCATTGTCAGTGTGAAACCCTGCAGTATAAAATGTTTTATATGGTAGCTGCTAGCGGTAACAACGGCTGTCATTGATTGATGATTAGCATATACAATTCTATTCTCTTGATCAATACTGTAACAGTATTGATCTGTTTTGATGTATCATTGTATTTTATGTGTAACATTAGATACCAGGAGTATCAGTCATTTAGTCAGTTATCTAAAAGAAGGTGTGACGTTTAATCACTCATTCCTGATGTGGTCAGTGTGCTTACACTCTCACCTTATTGTTTAGGTCCAGATAGCCTTTTGACTAATCTCTATAAACAGCTTTGTGCATATGAATGCAGATACATTAAAATACTATTAGCCCATGCATTCAGATCAGTCAATAGGACAATATGGGAAGTTCTTGGGAGTTTTTGTATGAACAAACTGAACTATCTATAACGTGTTTTTCTCATCAGCGATCGTCTGATGGCAAATTATCCTCTGGGGGCAGCGGCCGATATTTTGGGGGCTTCTTCTGTTCACTGTTTAAAGTCTGACGAATCCACGTGATTTGAATGTTTCTCAACATAAAACATAAACATCGATACTTTTTGTAAATATTATATCTCTTTAAACATCTATCTACATATGAATGCAGAAAGGCAATATGTTCCTCCTCCACACAGACTATTGACCAGCAGGAAACCAACACCTGCTCAAACGTCATTGGTTAAACTGGAAACAAAAAGCAGAAGGCTTCCAGCCCCAAAATCTTACACCACCTACATTCACATGCAGAACTGGTTAATGGATATTTATAATATGCTAAAACTATTAAGCTTTGGAGATGCTGGTATAGGCTGATTTGGTTATCTTCTGATAAAAGCAAGGCTTATTTTCCCCATGGGTCTTTCGTCTCAATGCTAAATCAATAAGCTGATAATAATTAACAATATTCACCGAAAGAGACGAGAGTGCTATCGACTTGTTTCTCAGTGTATTTTCTAAAAACGCTTGATTATTGGATGTCCATGTGCCTCTCTGAGAGAAGTAAATAATGATTTGTATTTGAGTTATGAATGGCTGACGCATTTTTTTGGGGGGGGGAGAAAGATGACGTTGAAGTGTGTGTGCGTGTGGGGGGGGCACATGATTCCTGGCTACGCCCCTGATAAACCAGAGATGGCGAAAGGGAAGAGAGAAGACAGTGAAGGAGGAGGAGGAGGAGGTCTGCGTAAAACCCCGCCTCCGCCTTCGGATCCTTGCGCTTTCCTTATTCACAGCCTCTCACGTTGAGAATAGAGAGAGAGAGAGAGACAGAGAGAGAGAGAGAGGGAGAGAGAGAGAAAGGAGAAGAAGGGCACAACACAGGAGAAGCAAAAAGGAGACGAAGGAAAAGGCAGAGGACGGAGAGGAGCCCGGGGGGAGCAGCGGAACCACCATGGCCATGTCCACAGCGCCGCAGCCCGAGCTGGTGTCCGAGCACAGATCGCCTCAGCCCGGGTCCACCCCCCCACGGAGCCTGCAGTCGCACGAAAGACAGAGTCCGGATGAATGAGGCTCCGCTGCACCTGGGCCGCGGACACTATGCGGGTCATCTTCATCCTAAACGCCGGTGTCGTCGCAGCTCTCTCGGCCCCCGTAGACGTGAGTCGGTGATGTCGGCAGCGTGTAGGATGACAGACGAGCCAGAATCAGACAGATCACTGAGAGAGTGACGAGATCAGACCCATTTATCCCATTCTATTATTATTATTATTATTATTATTATTATTATTATCATCATCATCATCATTATTATTATTACTACCGGAGGAGGGACATCGTTTTTAAAGCAGCCTGCTCCGCAAACCTGTTATTACAATATTGGCACTAGAGTCCATGTGTATCAGGCTCCATGATTATGTATCAGGTTATTATAGACCGGTAATAGACTCCTCGAGCTTAATCCATTAGTAGATTGATTATATATCGATAATAACATGACGAGGTGGGAACCAGCTGTGATCCAAGCCAAGTGATCAACCAAGACAATCTGGAAATGTTTCCACGGGTTTTAACATGACTAGCAAGCTCTGCGTTATTCCTTGTAATTTATTTATTTATTGTAACTATTATTAGGCCTACAAGTATTGTAGCATCAAGTAGGTAGTTCGAAATATATATTTTTTAAAACAGCAGGGGTGCGTTGTTAAAACGCTTCCCCCATATAGTTGAGATGGAAACCGCATATTTATCGCCCCAGCGGGGGGAAACCCGGCCCGAGGTCCCGGGAGGAGCCGGTGACCTCCGCCGGTCTCCACCTCCAGCTGCCCCGCGGCCCGGCGAGGAGGTCCCGGCCAGCGGCGACGGGCGACGCGGCTCGGGCGTGAAGAAGCACCACCACAAGCACAACCTGAAGCACCGCTACGAGCTGCTGGAGACGCTGGGGAGAGGCACCTACGGGAAGGTCAAGAAGGCCATCGAGCGACACTCCGGCAGAGAGGTGAGCCACTCGAGGGGAAACATCTGTCATGACCATATGATGACATGTGGTTCTCTGGAGTTGCACATGTGGAAGTAGGACTTGTTGGCATTTCACCTCTCATCCAAGAGGCTTCTTCAGTGCTTTCTTCACGAGCCTCTTGGATAAAGAAGAAGCATTTGATAAAAGAACTGAAGAAGTCTCTTGGATGAGAGGTGAACTGTGTTCAAGAAAAAAAAGTCCAGATGCTCACATGCACTTGTGCAACTCCTGCAGAGCCAGTCCTTGTGTGCAATGCATGTTTTTGTAAAGCTCCCCAGTCCCCACTGCAAACACCAGTGGTCCTAAAATAAGCGTTGTTGCTCTCGGAGGCGTGTGCACCTCCTGCCCCCACTGGGAGTTCCCCTCATGGTCAGAAATGCTCCCATGGGGCCAGGGAGCAGTTGCTGCACATGTCTGCTCCAAAGCAGGGCCACACGACCGGATGCTGGAGTGCAAATCCGGCTACTGACTGACTAATGCGACTCCAGTGGCCCCAGTGAGCATGGTGTAAAGCCAGCCAGCAGTCCGCCAGAGTTACTACAGCTTCCCACTCTCGTTTTCCCTGCAGTGTTTCGAAACATTTTAGACCCAAGTTTGCTCCTTTCGGTTTTGTTTTTGTACCTTTGTGAAGGCGTGTGTGTGTGTTTGCTTTGTGCAGCCCACCACTGTCTTTTTCTTTCATGAACAAATTATTGGCACACTTAACCATAAAAAAGCCACCATCTGCAGATGTCTCCAAAACATTTTCACATGTACCAAAGTTGGACCCCCGTGCCCAGCCTGGCAGGACACAAGGTATTTTCCATGTGCTGAGAATGTCAGAGGGGGGGGGGGGGGGACGACTTAGTATAGGTCAACAATGTCCCTCAGTGGTTTCATTGCTCCTGGTACGCATATGTACTTGATAGGGGGAGCATAAATCCTCTGGTAGTGCTCGCTGGCTCTCTCTTGGCACATTGTCCTTTTCTTCTGTATGTTTTCCCCTGTTCATTATTTCCATGGCAGCAACACCAATGTGAAGTATTTCGCTTTCAGTTGCGTGGTAACGTTGCACAATGTTTAAGTGCTGCACAGGTCAAAGTTTACTGTTTGGACATGAGAGATATAAAGACACGGTTTCCCTGTGATAGCACTAGCTGACTCAAAATGAAGTTTAAAGGAGTAACAATCTTTGACATTAACTCTAGATCTGTTTACATTTATAATGTTTCTAACATCATGCAAGAAAGCACAACTTGTTGGCATTGATGCTAAAATTAGCCAAATACCCAAAGCACACACACACACAAATGTTGGTCAGCACTCAGGAGCCCAATTCCTGACATTCTCCCATTATCTGCATCACTCCTCCAAGCTCAAGAACCAGATTTAGAGTTAGAGCTCAGTAAAGTATGGGGCTTCCTTAGATGACAGAGTTTTACGTGGGAGTTTGTATATCTCAGTTAAGGAAGCCCTGGAAAATCAGCACCTCCTCACATTGAGCGAGTCTGTCGGCCACCTCACGGGCCACGTGTGTCTGGCACTGCAATGCTCAAGTTTACTCGACCTCTGACCCAGTGGAAGTCCCTTGCGTCCATATGGCAGATAGAGCAGCGTGGCGAGGCCGTTATGCAATCAACTCGACTCCCTGAGCCGTTTCCTGGCTCGCACCAAAAAACCAAATGAGAGGAGCAGAGATAACCCGACGAGGACGCAGACTGAGGAAGTGCTGTGCGTGACTGTGCTCACACGAGTGTGGAGTACACCGAAAGCACTGGAGGATGATTGATTGGATGTGGGCACATTCAGCGTGTCAGTGAAAGTGGAACAGAGTGACTGTCTGCTTTAATCTGCAAAGCCATATGTAGGGCCACTTGGCAGCCGCATGGAAACCCAGCATTATGTGAAGTGCAATTGATCATAGAGATCATAGAAGGGATATGTTGAACATGCACAGGCTCATGTGTTTGTGCATGCCTCTAGAAGATGTGTTTCATGTTTGTCTACTAGTGAGAGAGATAGAAAGAGACGTGTGCGTCGTGGTGTATTATTTGCCATCTAGATTACGATAATGAAAAGGTTGTGGTGGCAACCAGGCCTAAAATGGGCAGTGACACATGAAAGGCCATCCACAGCAGGAAATGAGATTGGAGGGGAAGGTTAATATCCTGTATGGGTGGGGGGGGGACCCATCGCAGAGAGGAGGGGTGGGCAGCACAGAGACACAGGGAAACCCACCACCATAACAAGGGAGGGATGGCCTCAGTTAAAGTGGTCAGGGAGTCGTATTAATATGAGCTTAAAGCACCAGATTACATCATTCCCCAAAAATGGATTCACAGGAGAGGTACGCGAGAGGTGAAAACACAGACATTCTTCAGCTATATGTGGTGCTGTTGATGAGGTATTATGACTCCTGGCTGTGTTGGAGAATATATAGTTTCCTGGAAGAGTTCTTACCCTTTCTATTTCCCCCCCTCACTCTGACTCAGGCACGCGGTCACCACAACAAATGGTCACGATCTTTAGAAAATGCAGGGATGGGCGAGAGCTTGTGATGAATACTTCATCTATTCTAATGGCCTGAGAAAGCTGAGGAAGACGTCAGGCTCCGCTGAAGCGAACATGGACTTTCACTTGAAACTAGGTCGGTTGTGAACAAGGGCGTTTTGGGGGGGGGGTGGGGGGGGGGGCAGACGAGACGGGCCCCATACCTGGCAGTGGCTAGTGTGGGCAGTAGTGCGGCGCCTGTTGACTGTGACTGACAGTAATAGGGATCCACTTAAGGACAAGCGTAGCTGTGTCAGCCGGCCCGGCCAGCTGGCAAGTGGCTGATCTGCAGTCCTGTTTAATGATCCACGTTGGGGTCAGGGCAGGCGAACATGAGGAGATTCACAAGAGATACCTGGCTTTGTCTCAAGCCCTATGTGGGGGGGGGGCTGGCTCTAACAATGATCATGGAATTAGGATCGTGGCTGTTAAAGATTGACTGTTACCCTTTTAGGAGACAACATCATTTTTGGTTTCAGGCAGCAGTCATACAGACATTGTTTTTACCTGCCTGTGCTTGAAACTTTCTCACGTCTTAACTATTCCTGACTTAATTCCTGCATTAAGCCCAGGAGGATTTACATTCTACTTCTCTGATGAGCATCCAGGTCAAAGATGTTGCTCACACTTTGGAAAGTAAGTGCTGATGATTGCAATGAGGTAAAGGAAAACATGACTGTTAAGGCACAAACAACTTTTAGCAATTCTGAACACAGCATGTTGACCCCCACTCCAGACCCCAGCTTGTTTGTTATTGTATAATTTCTTTGAATTCTGTTTAATCAAGGCATGCTCTGGAAGGGAACTATTCCGGTTTGGGGTTATTTTTATTGATGTACACGGTAATTAGCTTGGCACTCTGCTACTGCCTGTGGTTTCGGCTGCGTGGAATGATGCTGGGCTCTTCAGAAAACACAGCTTAGCTAGGAGAGGACAAAAGTTTAAACTAACAGAATTTAGAGCGGACAGACTCTATACAGGCCGGATCAAAGCAAAGCCCAGGAC
This sequence comes from Limanda limanda, assembly GCF_963576545.1. NCBI lineage: Eukaryota > Metazoa > Chordata > Actinopteri > Pleuronectiformes > Pleuronectidae > Limanda > Limanda limanda. Next base: position 20,291,078 of record NC_083643.1, read on the forward strand.
TCAATCCAAAATGTTTAGGCTACAATTATAGTGACATGTGCTGCACTGTGCTCTCGATCAGTTTATTTGGAGAAGGCCGCTAACCTCTCATTTAAGGAGTGCACAGAGTGGAAGTTTGAATGCATGCAGTTGCGGTGGACTCGTACTCCGGTGGCATTGCCATGACAGTGAGAAGCTGTCAAATCAAGTGCAGTTGAATCGGCTGCAGCTAACCCCTGTTGGCAAGGCAAGGAGACTGAATGGCTTCCCCAAGCCCGGCTCACCCTCCTCTGATTTCTCCATAAAACTCCCAGCAGGACAGATTTTCCAAAGTAGGCCATTGGCCGTTCTTAATCAGAATAAGTAAGAATAAGAGAGCGGTTGGTGATTTAGTGTCCTCTCAAGGCCTTTTGAACAGCCGGGGAAACACATCTTTGCAGGTTGAAACTGACATCCGATTTATGGAGGAGGTCTGACCTCGAGGCCTCCCTGCCTTCCCGTTAGAAATCATGACCATTTCACACCTTTCTCACCTCAATTTCATGATGGTCATGGTGCTCACTGGCGCTCTGGGTGGCAACGTTGCTTGAGAGGGTTCACTACTATGGTTCAGACTGAAACAAAACTAGAATGGACGTTCATATGGTTTCTAATTAGAAACATGAAAGAAAAGAAGAAAATGGTGAACAATATACCTGATAAATTTGCTGACATTAGCATGTAGCACAAAGCATGTGTGTGTCTGCATTGTAGCAGAATACTCTTCTTGTTTTCTAACTACAGCTGCACCCGGGTAGACGGCTGCTAGGGAAACCACTGGGTTTTACCATGCGAGTCTGCCTTCTGATCTCTCTGTTAGAGAAGAGTTGGGGGGTCAGATCATAGGTCCAGCCCAAACACTGACTAATACTTGGTTAAATGTAGGCTCTCGCCCTGAAAGAGTACAAAGCAGGCCTCCATTATGGCTCCCAGGTTGTTTTTCTCCCCTTCATTTCGCGTCATCCAGAGTGGAGACTGAGTAAATTACACAGTGTGAGAAGATGATACCTCTGCTTGCTTGACTCATCTGGCTGTCATGTCAGCCAGGCTTGGTGATGAGGTCAAAGGTCGCTCTTCTGGCCCTGTAGGACCCCTGAGAGGGGGAGGTAAATGAGGCAGATGAAGCACACAGAGTTTATTGGAGAAAGAGATGAAGCAATAAGCTACACACTGAGCCGGCCCACATGTTTATACAGATAGAATGAATGTGTTGTCCTGTAGTATTTTTTCACTGTTTTTATTTTAATTAAATTTCCCAAATTTAATCAACTTATCTCAGGGGAAAAAGGAATGTGTTTCACATGATGCACATACGCTGTGTGTTACTGAAGATTTGGTGCTGATCAAAGTCTCCTCTTCTGGTTCCAGGTGGCAATCAAGTCCATTCGGAAGGAGAAGATCAAGGATGAGCAGGACATGGTTCACATTCGCAGAGAGATCGAGATCATGTCGGCGCTCCGCCACCCACACATCATCTCTATATATGAAGGTGACTGTCACACACATACAACAAATAATACATGTTCCTTTGACTGGAAACGTGCATAAACAAAAAACACACACATGTCCAAAATCCAGCCCTCCCTCAGCTCATGCAGCACTCGCGGCTTAAGCTGCAGGATTGTCGTGTTATGACATGCAGATGTCATAATAAGACCTGGACTGCAGTTCTGGGATGTTATTCATCTTCTGTCTGGCCGCCCGGGCCAGTAAAAGTCTGGATCGCTGTCAATGCATGTGTGCTCGTGTGTGATGAAAGTTTGTGTGCATAAGAGAGGTGGTATTCTAAGGGATTGCCTCTCCCACATCTGAGAGGTCTCATCCCTTGTCTCCTCTGGTCTTGATCTCAGGGCCAGACATCTGCGGATACTTAGGGACAACTGCAGCTGGGAACCAGACTCTACTTGTCCGGTGTGTGTGTGTGTGCGTGTGCCTTTGTACGTTTTGTATAAATATGTGCCTGTGAGGTGAGCGTGCATTTAGACATTGGATTGACCCCAGTCACCCAGACCTGCACCCTGCCTGACTCTGGTCCAGTGCTATTCAGAGGGAGGAAAAGGTTTTAAACTCTCCCTGGAGCAACATCAACGTATCTCTACCCTAGGAAGCAACTCTTTAAATGTCAAAGCCCTTGAGTCGGGCTAAAACAGCACACTTACTTACTCTTTCCGTTTTCGATACGAGCCCTTTCAAATGACCTTAACCTTACTAGAGGAAAACATACAGTTTAAAGGCTGAACAATTCCCACTGAACTTTTTCAACATATCGCTCGCTATTAATCATCTCTTATTACGTAGCCCGGGCCTACGTGCAGGCAATTAAAATCACAAGGCGCTGCAATGCGAGTCAGTTTCATATGATTTGTGACTCGTGACAATTTTAATGCCTGTGTCAACAGAGCAACACTCTCAATACCCTTTTCAGGCTAGCTGCCCCAGCACAATGTGTGTGTGCGACTGCCCAAACTGGCTTACCAACTGTCCTTTGTTCAGTAACAGAGTCCCCAGGTCGTTATCAGCAACGTATATACGTGACAAACATCGCTATTTGTCATGGGAACTTGCCGGTAGTCAACTGGAGGGCGGAAGTGCAGCCGGGGGTTTTATGCATTCGTTAAGAGAATGATTAAAAGAACACCCAGTTTTATAAACTTGGAGGATCCTTTTCCTGTGTGCGCTGCCGCCCTTTTAAAAACGCCGCACTCCACCAACACACTCAACCAGACTCATTGCTCGCAGTCTTTTGGTGTTTCTCCTCAAACCCAGCGTTTACTGTTGTGGCCTGGCCTCCGCCCAGTCGCGCTTTAGAGATATATAGGAGGCCCCGAGATTTGTGTATCTGGCAACACCCTCTTCAACAGCCCCTGCTAACTGCCTTGTGTGAAGCAAAGCTGAACCAGATGTGTGTGTGAAGAGAGATTTTCTACCACTCCCTCACATTCTGCATCCCTCAGCATGCTGTGCGGGGCATTTAAAAAGCGGATTTTGCTCTTCGCTCCTCAGGCATTAGCATGTAGCCCCGGTGCCCCCCTCTTAAAACAAATAGTCAAACCCGAAGAATGCTGTAAATGTGCAAATTGATACAGCCAAATAAAACATTACTGGCACGTTCATGTTTGCAGAAAGAGATGGTTTAAGTAAAACTACGCCCGACGAGGCAAAGACACGTTAAAGGAATATTTAAAAGTGTCTGACACATAACCCTCTCGAAAAGGAGAACTTGTTGTATAGTGTGTAAGCTTTGATGGTGCTGGGAGACAGACTTTGTTACCTTGGGGCACAGGCTAAGCTAAGCTACACAGCAGCTGGCCAAAGCTTCACATATTTACCAAAGAGATATGAGACTGGTATCAATCTATTCCTGAAATTCTTGGCAAGAGACAAGTATTTCCCCGTAACGTTGAACCAATTCTTTTTGGGGAGTGAAAGGGGGAAATGAGATGGACACATAAACTCAGAACAGACATAAAACCATTCACCCTGCTGTGAATAAAGAGCCACATTTTTATTTATTTTTATTGTACTCATTATACTGCATTCTCCAAAGGTGACATACACCTATAGTGAGTTAAAGCCTGTAGATCTTTTGTAATGGTAGTTAAGTCCTGAAAATGCACCAGTTAGGGGAAACAACAACTATTCCTACAGTATTAAAATACTTAAAACCAGAAAAGTATTCAGCTTTAAGTGTCTTTATGGTCTGCATCATTAGTTTACTGCACTCTTCTGGAATACACTGTGTAATAATACTCGGCTTTTTGCCTCTTAAGCAATAGCTGTCTATCATCAGCGAAGGCGAATAGGACAATAGGTGCTAATTAGTCAGATTTGAGGGCCTGACCTCTGAACAAAGCCCAGTGAGTGACAGCATGGCTGTGGCGGTGGCTGTTGTACCCAACGGACCGTAACAAACCCAAGTTATGTAAGCCAGGTAATTACTTCAACACCAGGGGTCAAGGGTAAATGGGAGTGCAAGCTGAGAACAACCCCAACCATGGATCACCGCAAATGTCACCCGAGGTCACCGCTCCGTCCACCAATCGGAGGGCAGGATGGACTCTGCCCTCCCACGCTGCTTGGCTCACGTCCCGTCTGCTACTTCTACAAAGCGGCCAGACAGTCACAATCAGGGAGCATTACCATCACTCAGCAACTGTGTGTTTTTGTAGAGGATTATATCTTTAAAAGGACCCTGGTGGAGGTAGCGGAGGGGGGGTGAGGAAAGTAGTGTGACAAACTATGAAGGTGCTCACTCAAGGGTGCAGAAAGCAGAGGCCCTCACCCCGGCGACCCCGCTGTGTGGGAAAATCCAGCAGCACAATGCAGAGCAACATGGTGGACTGTGTTGTTGTCATCTCCTCAGTGTTCCCTTGGCCTTTCCCCCCCTCGCTCTCCTTCCCTCTCCTCTGCCTAACCACTGTCATTCCCTTCATGCCAAGGCACTGGGAGAGAAAGGAAGTTGCCAAGTTGAAATTATACACTACAGGGCTAAATACTGACACAGAATGATGTGTTTGATGAGCTGCAGCTGGATCGTAATGCATCACAGTGATACCAGTGTAACAACACTGATTTCCCCTTAGTCACTGGAAGCTTAACAATTCACCATTTTAATTGAAATGATCCAGTTAAACACAAAAACACAACTTATCATGCTGTTGTCTCTTTTAAAAGCTAAATGGAAGTTATATTATAGGATTGTACAATTATGCTTCATAATTAGTCAGTACTTTAACTTTATATATTCTTCATCTCATATAAATGTACCCCTTACTGTTGTTATTGTAACAACCCCTGTTTATCTTCAGATGCCATCCCACCCATGACAATAAATAAATAAGTACAATTGTTACAATCAAAAGTCCTTATGTGGGTTTTATCTCATTAAGAAATTTAGGTAACAAGAGAAAATGAAATAAATGAAAAAGTAATAATAACAGTAACTGAAAATGAAACAAGAAGACAGAAAAAAAAGAAAGCGAGGGTCAAAAAAGGAAAAAATAAGTGGAAAAGGAAAGATAAATAATTAATAATAAATCATAATTATAAGCAAATGTGATCATAATGGAGAAACAAAAAAGGAAATTACATAGTTTCCGTTATCATTCACACACTGATAATTAGTTTTAGTGATAATCACCCGCTGTTGTAATATTGATGTGACAGACTTGAGAGTGTGCGAATGTGTTGTGAAATGTGGTGACATGCTGCTGGGAAGTGAACCTGGGATGTGTCAGGGGCCATCGCGTGATCCTCCACGATGATAACTCCTTTCTGTCCTCGTCCCAGTTCCTGCCTTCTCTCAGTTGTTTTTTTTTCACTGGTCTCTCCACCGACTCCGGTCTCCGAGGAGTGGGCTTGATTGAGTTAACAGCCCCTCCCGGCGATGTTGTGAAGGAGCCAGACTCATGAGGTGGGGTTTGGGGTGATGTAACCTTGGGAGAAGTGTATAGATGTAATGTGCACCTCTGAAATCTGGATTCCTGCTCCAAAACTTAAGCAGGGGTGTGTGTGTGTGTGTGTGTGTGTGTGTGTGTGTGTGTGTGTGTTTGTGTGTGAGCGAGCTGTTTCCCCCTGCATTTTACATAACGTCTGTTTGTTATTGTAATGTGATAGAACGAACATGGCCCGACTATAAAGATTTTCCTCCCACCTCTCCTGCTCTTAATGTAGATGTTATTTCCCTGAAAGTACATATCAGTGAACTCCCAATTTTTTTCTTTCATATTTCCTCAGTGTTTGAGAACAAGGACAAGATCGTGATCGTGATGGAGTATGCCAGCAAGGGCGAGCTGTACGACTACATCAGCGAGCGCAGGCGCCTGAGCGAGAGGGAGACGCGACACTTCTTCAGACAGATAGTCTCCGCCGTACACCACTGCCACAAGGTGAGAAAACCCATACTGTACTTTACATACAGAAAACACACACGCACATTAATTTACTGCTCACCTTAAAAATCTGTTTTCCTCTCTCACACAAGCGCACATACACACAGTCTTTATTTTCCAGGCTTTTTTTGTTACATTAACCATGCACCTCTGCACTCAGTCATATAGCCAGTTAATCTGCAGGCCCTACTCCGTATGCTTTTCTTGGCGTGCTGGTCGAAGGGAGTCATCTGTTCTGAGTGGAGATGAAACACAGGCCAGTTTAATTCATGCTTATGCCCTCTGCACCAAACAAGCCTTAATTCTGCGCCTCATCTGTTGACACGCTGATGGACGTCCCAAGATACCCCCTAAGCTTTTCCCCCTGGAGATGTCTATCCAGCCACACCCTGCCTCAGCCCTCGTTCCACACCTCACTAATTCCCATCAAACTCCCAAACTCCCACGGCCCTGGTAGGACAGTCCCCCTCTGCCACACTCTTTCCCAGCTGGAGATAGAGATGATGTCATGCTCCTAAGATAGGAGTCCCAAACTGCTGTGCGCGATGATTCATCACTACCATGCACATCCTCCCGCCGGGTGGGGTGATGTGAGTCACTGACACCACAAGCAAGCTGCTATTTCTTCTTTTGTATCCACCAATCAGGGTGAGATCCCCTGCTAGGCCGTAACCAATAGGAGATGCCACGCAGGGGGCTAAAGTGAAGTCAGTCCACATATGAGCCGTGATCTGTCTGTCTGCTTACCACAAGTTAATTATTATTATTTTATTTTTTTTACAGCTCAGTTGTTTTTTAATCCAAAGATGCTGTGAGAACATAATTCATCCATGATGGTTATTGCAGACTCAACTTAACTTGACACATGTGAGTGGATTTGAAAAAAGAATCGCGGCATGTCAGCATAAAGACCCCAGAGGGGACAGGAGCAATTAAAGAGAACTACACCAACAGACCTTGATTTCCCCCGAGAGACACAGGCTAACACTGCCAGAGTAAATCATCTGTTCACACAAAGGATCCACTCCACAATACTTGGATCCATCTCTCTTGAATGAATACATTGATACATCCATTAATCATTGTGTTGTTGTTTTTCTCTGTGTGTTTCAGAATGGAGTGGTGCACAGGGATCTAAAACTGGAAAATGTGCTACTGGATGAAAACTGTAATATTAAGGTTTGTCCTAGATCTGTGATGCGTTGGACTGAAATACCTCACCTCAAATGCTCTTTGCATGAGATTAGCTATCATGAGGCTGGTGTAAAAAAGGAAAGAGAAATCACACGTACTCCTGTCTCCACAGATTGCTGACTTTGGGCTGTCGAACCTCTACCACAAGGACAAGCTGCTGCAAACCTTCTGCGGGAGCCCGCTCTACGCTTCGCCAGAGATCGTCAATGGGAGACCGTACCGTGGGCCAGAGGTGAGGCCCGCTGAACCCAACCGGGACAATGACTTAATCCCTAGAATTTAATTTCCAGGACCTGCTCTCCTTTTGTGTAGCCATCCTTATCATAATCGTCCTTCCTGGTTCACACCGTATGTAGCTTTTACCATCGTTTGTGATGGTCGAAATCTTCAGGCCGTACACAAAGTTGCGGGTCAGATTTAGTTTCTGGTTCTTTGATGGGATTACTGTTCGTTTCCAGTCAGAGGGAGGTCTCTCCGGCAACCACATAGTGGGTCCGCTCAGAAACCCTCCTCATCCCTCCCCAGTCCTCCCCTTCCTACGCCTGGCGTCTTTGAAGTGAGGAACTGGAGGATAGTATTTGCTCATTTTCCTCCTGTGCTTAATGGGATAGAAATGAGCGCCACGGTCAAAGTCAAATAGCTTTGGTGAAAGAAAGAGTGAAAACATCTCCTCAAAGCCACTTATCTGGAAATTCTAAAGTCCCTCTGAAGGGCGTCGTCTCTGAAATCACATCAGTTCCATAAGACAAAGCAGCGGAGGGAGGAAAAAAAAAAGATGCATTTTTAGATTTAGATTTCAAGTCCAACCGTTCAATTTTGCGTAATTCACTATAATTTACTATAGAGTGCTAAAAACGACAGCAGTCCGATTGCGATCGAAATTACAGAACCTCAGTTTGGGGTGAGGCCACAAATTACAGCAAACACAGGCAGCAAAAATAGAACACAACAATAGTGCGTGCCCTGTCTCGCCCTCAGGAATGGACCAATCGCAGCAGGAGAGTGAAATCATTTTTTGATGTGGGTTCCAGAGCCTTTTAGAGGAAGTACACTAGCTCCTTAAGTGGTCCTATCTGATTTCCACTTCCTAGACTGTCTTATAGCCTCAGAGCTGCCATCAGCAGCACATTCCTCAGGACATCTCATCCTCCCCTAACCGCAGTCAACACACACATGCACACAATACATCTACAGCTCTGTCACACACACACACACACACTCAGTAAGATGGGTCATCTGCTGATCACTGAATTGCAGCCCGTCTCTGCTCAGTCTTCAGGAGCTCAGGATATCACAACGCTGCCATCTCTGCTGGACTCATTACCCCGTGTCGTCTCCCACCCGCTCCCCCCACGGCTGCTGCTCCTCCTCATGCCCCAGACACAAAGTCTTATGTAACCACTAACTTAGAGAACCTCACTGCATTAGGTTGGTGGTCGGAAAGTTCTTGCTTTTGCCTGATGGGGCAGGAGAGAATGGGAGGGTAAGAGGGTAGGGGCTGGGGTTGGGTGAGTGGATGTGTGTGTGTGTGAAAACGAGACATTTCCCACCAGAGAACTGGAGTTTGTCATGATTTCTATGAAAGCCAAGCCAGAGAGTCTCTTTAACTAAAATGTTCTAACATGTGAGATGTAAGTGTGAAAAGGGGTTTATAGTGCTGAGCAAATCGAATGCAATGAATAACTAAATAAAACAAGACAATCTATTATTTTCTGTTTGTTCAACAGTATATACACCTCATGCTGTGGGCTGTGTATGTTTTGTGTGTGACTGAATGAACAACCTCATGACCATGTTTTTCTTGTCACCAGGTGGACAGCTGGGCTCTGGGCGTGCTGTTGTACACCCTGGTCTACGGGACCATGCCATTCGATGGGGGAGACCATAAGAACCTCATTCGCCAGATTAGCAACGGCGAGTACAAAGAGCCCACTCAGTCCTCAGGTAAGACTGGAACCTTTGACTCTGTGTTTTTAGTCATGGCAGGAAAACACATCTGCCCTTTATACAAACAACTATACATGTGAGAGTGAGAAACACCATTTATTTGTATTGCATTACACTAGAATTACAGAATTAGAAACAGAGGAACTATAAAACTATTTTCTTTTCAAGCTTTTATTATTGAGTTCTGAATGTTGCTAAACCAGCATAGACACGTGGATGTCTGACTTTGTTCGCTGTCATTGTGTTGTCTTATTTTACTTTGGATTTTGAGGTTTACACAAGAAAAATTATTAAAAGTAACCATGAAAAATATTGAGGGATTTTTTTACCGGGGTAAAAACACTATGCAGCTGCTTTCAGACATGCACTGAACTTCACAGTCCCTCCGTATGTCAGCGTGAGACTTCTCCACTCCACCTCTCCATTCAGTGCTCAGTAAAGCAGTATATTCTTATCACATTGCAATCATTTTAATGTCAAAAGTTGTGTTGTATGAGACGATATACAGATGTTTTTGTTGTCTGCCGCCAGATGCCCGTGGACTGATCCGCTGGATGCTGATGGTGAACCCTGACCGCCGGGCCACAGTGGAGGACATAGCCAATCACTGGTGGGTAAACTGGGGCTGGAAGAACAGTGTGTGTGACTGCGAGACCCAACGTGACCACGGAGGCTCGCCCATGCTGGCCCGCTTCATCGACTGGCAGAACCGCACTGAGCCACGTGGTTCTGGAGCCAAAGCTGCGGCCATGCCCCAGCTGCTGCGCCAGAGGCCCAAAAAGTCAAAGAAGGAAAATGTTGAAGCGGGACAGACGCACTGCGGAGCAGAGGACAAGCCGGGTCTAAAGAGACCCAAGGGCATCCTGAAGACCAGGGTCACTGAGGAGCAGCAGGCGGCCTGTCTGGATGAAGTGGAGTTGGGCCAGACGGCACTGCCTCAACAAGCTGAAGGGGGTGAGGAGGCCTCAAGTCCAGACCCAGAGGAAGAGGAGCCGATCCTGGGAGGAGGCTCACCAGCGAAGATAGTGCCCTCTCTGCCCAAGAAAGGCATCTTGAAGAACAACCAACAGCGGGAATCAGGGTACTACTCCTCCCCGGAGCGTAGCGAGTCCTCCGAGCTTTTAGGAGGGGCCAGTATGTCTCTACTCGCCACCTCCCCACCCAAGAGAATGATGGGGAGAAAAGGCATCTTGAAGCGAAATGGCAAGTACTCCACCTACAGCGGGCCTCCGTCAGCAGCAGCATTGGCCGGAGTTCATGGCGAACCTCCTCCATCGACTGATTCCGGCCTGTCACGCAGTCAGAGTCGGCCCTCCAGCATAGTCGGGGAGGACAGCTCTGTCCTGTCCCTGTCGCCCACCTCCCTCAGTGGGGCAGAGTGGCATCCTTCCACCCAGCACCTCCGCCCGAACATCAGGGCATGCGCCTCGGCCGAAAACCTGCTGCAGCTCGCCAACTTCAAGGGCTTCCAGGCAGCCCCGCCCCTCCAGGGACCCAAGTTCGGCCGCTGCGCCAAAACGAAAGGCTCCCCGACAGACAATGGCAGCTTCTCCTTGCTGGGGGACCTGGAGGACATGACTCAGGTGTACCAGCAAGCCCTGGACATCAGCGGCAACATCACCTAACACTCGGGTGGCAGAGAGAGGAGAAGCAGAGGGTGTTAAACCTGAGTGTGTGCGTGTATGTGTGTGCACAGATGTATGTGGGCGGCATTAACGACCAGTGCGTTACTGGGATACACCTTTTTTGGAAGCTGCGGCTTCTCGAAATAGGACCGAAGTCTTGAAGGAAATGATGTACATCTACACACACACACACACGTGCACACACTTAGGTGCACTTCTCTGGCCAGAGGAAATTCAGTTAGGGCTTTGTGAACAGGAGAGAGGAGGAGAGGGAGCTGGCACGGGAGAATGCCACCCAGTCTGCTTTCTCAGCCCGCCCATAGACTTTGCTGTGTTCAACATGTTTACATATTCAGCAAGAAGGCAAGTTAGAATCACAAACGCAGCGACCATGACACTGGTTGCCTCTCCTTGTACACCACCCAATCTTTGAGTTTGAGTTTACAAAAGCACCTTAAAACTCACACAGAGCACATGCTTTCGTGATCTTTACTTCCTTTGAAAAACAAACCAGGGTCTTGTTCCAAAAAAAAAAAAAAACTGACATTGCTGATTATTTATTAATAATGTTTTGCGTAGCTTTTTACTTTCATGTGCTAAACTGGTGGGCGCTGGCTGTTACTGGAAGAGACTCCAACTCCAGGTGTGGAACTGACATATATAATTATGTTACTCTGTGATGAGAAACATATATATACTCAGCATATATAACTACGTCTGTGCATGTAAGACACGCAGGCGATTATACCTTCATAAAAGTGTATGTCCTATATATGTGTATGATACTATGGACTATGTAGGAAGTGCCTTTTTTGATTCATAATAAAAAAAATTATGTATGTCACTTCCTTAAAGTGGAGGGAAAAGCCAGGCCAACCTGTCACCAGTTGTGCTTTTTTTTTTTTTTTTTCATGTTGTTTGTGAATGTGGAGAAACCCAGGGCCTTCGCCGCACAGCTGACTAGCTTTACTTATGTTGTGGTTCAAAGGTCAAACTGAGACAGTTGAGATCCAACGCTCTCATCTCCTCCAAGCCCCCCACCCCCCCCCCCCCCCCCCGTCCCTTCCCTTCCCGTGCCTTCACACACTCACACACAGATATGCCAACATCTGCAGGCAGCCTCGGAACAACCTCCTCTGTGTTCTTTGTCAGTGTCTAAGCCCATAGTTGGGTTTGTCAGCAGTTTAGGTTGCTTGGTTGAACACAGATTAGCCGACAGCACCAGAGGTCTGCAGGGACTCACCTACATGTGGTGGAGGGAGATGGCACAGACACCATCTCACAGTCCTGGAATGTGCCTGGTGCTCCTTCAACCTTTCCACATTTACAGGGCTACCTGATCAAATAGGATCTTTTGTGTGAGATTTTTTTTTTTTTTTTTTTTTTTTACCAAAGATAAGTTAAGGTGTTTTCCCATTGTTGGACTGGTTAATATGTCACCCGGAGCGTTTAGAGAAAAGCCAAGTAAGGTTGTTTTTTTTTTTAGCCTGCTGATGACACAGCGCATTCCTCAGACAAAAGGCTGGAGACATGTCGGTGCTCGAGATCGCTATCAGCTCCAGTCCGACTCAGCACAGGTGGGATCTGCGGTCCGCTCTGAGCCCTCCAGCTGTGTATACTAGTCCATTATTCTAACCGAGCACAATTAGCCAGCTATTGTTTTCATTTGTGAGTAAGAGAGCAGCAGAGCGTAGAGATGGATAGCTAGAGGGAGGTGAGAAAAGTGTGAAAGAGGGATGCACGGAGCAGTGCTGTGGATTAGAGAGGGGTTCTCCTGGAAAACAGGAGAGGTCAAGGAGATAGATTTCTTTTTGGGAAGGAATTGTAGTGAGAGTAAAGAAAAGTAAGTAGAAAGAGAAGATGAGGGAGAAGGAAAGTTTTTATGTTATACCAAAGATGTGAGGAAGCTTTGACAAGATTCAGGGGAACTAATATAGGGACTAATGAGATCCCTTTGGATTTTAATTTCACGTGTGACGCCCTGGCGGTGACTGAAATCACCGCCAAGTTGGCTGCAAGAGGCCGGAGGCTGTTGTTCTTGAGGGTCAGTGTGTGACTTTGTGTGTCCTGCATGGCCTTACAAAGTGTGTTACGCTTTTAAACAGCAGTGACAAAGGGAAGTGGGAAAACGGTGCCTGACATCCTAGATATCAGATTATGTGGATTTAAAACCATGCAGTGAATGATCCTCGAGGAAAACCGGATCACATGTTGAATGTTTTTTCAGTGGTCGGCTCGTGTGAAGGAAAGGTCCTGGGTAGTCAAATGAAAGACCCGCTGCGTATTATATTGCATTTTATTGCCTTTTTGTATTGCATTTTTATTGTCAACTGGATTTACAGTGAGAAAATTATACTATGTTAGTATTTTGTTTTATTATGCTTCTGTTTTTGATTTTCCAAAATATAAGAAACTTTGTATTGCTTTATGTTATGGCAGAAAATACTTCCTTCCTCGAAGTGCTAAAATTTCTCTCCAACAAACAGGAAAAATTGGCTAAACTTCATTTCCCCTCTGTTTCGTTTTCGTTAGTGAAACCCATTAACCACATCCAAGTGGTAAAAACGGACTTTTTGGAATTCAAATTTCAAATGGAATCGGGGAAAATGAAAACATATGTACCCATATGTGGACAGGTGACCCTCTGAAATATTGAAAAAATTGAATTTCAACATCACCTCTACCAAAGCACAGGAGATCCAAAAAGTCCCAAATGCTGGAACAGCATCTCGAGAATGGAAAAAAAGTGAAGATGAAACTTTAACTCTGCCAAACTGGAAATGGTGCATATCTGTTAGTTAGCAGAAAGTCTAATCATAGGAAAACTTGACTGGATATTGTTATGACAATAATAATAAGTTAGTATTATTATGTTATTTAAGTATTATTATTTTTGTTATGGCTCATTACTTTGGTTGGCTTTGCCACACTTTTCTTTTTTTTTTCTGTTGGTGATTCTGGACTGCCAAGGTAGATAAGTTGTGTGCCTTTGGTATCTTTTATTATCTTTTTTTTTCTTTTTTTGATAATGACAATTATTATCAATGTGTTTTTATACTTGTATTTATTGGTGATCAAGCCATTTAATTTGTTAAGTGCTCCGTGTCAATGCTTCGGCCAGCTTCAGGCAGTGTGTTGTGTTCAGAACGTACTCCACACAAACACGTGTTTGTTCAAAGTTAGAGTGGTATCATCTCATCGTGAAGCCAGTGGTCAAGTGTGCATTTTTAAGAAATAAATAGGGGTTCCTCAAATCTTGTAAATTGTCTTAACTCATCCATTTTGGGTGTATTTCTACTCAACACAAAGCCTCTGTAGTACTGTATCAACTCAAATAAATGGATCTTGAAAGTTACACGTGTTTGTTTTTATGTTTTTTTTAATGTTTTTTGTTGTCCTCTTACTCCAGAGCTTTAAACATTCACTAATATGAGTAACATTTCACTTTAATTAGGATGTCCCCTTGAAGTGGCAAAGGAAAAACTACTTTCCTTTTCATTTATTTCCAGCTAAACTTCCAATGGTCGCTTAAAACTTGGAAGACGCTTTTATTATGAACCATATTATTTGGACAAGTTATTTCTGGTTAGATCCAGTGGTTGAATTGGATAAACTACTCCCACTTTCCACTGCTCCTCTTATTACAGCAGGACATGTGCAGGGAAAACTAAAACTGGAGAGATTGTCCCAATTTCTTTTCCGTTTTAAACATGTGTGACCCAAAAACCTCTATGGATGCATAAAGGAGGGCAGCAGTGCTGATACAGATTTATAGATTGTTCATCTCCTTACTCTAACATAATGGATTCAATTTATTCGTGGGGCAAGAGGGTTCGAGGGAAAATGCAAAACTAATAGAAAAGTAATTTGACTCCATTTGAATAGCTTTTGTTAAAACCTTGTGGTTTTAAATAATATGGCCCTGAAATTAGCCAATGTTTCCACACAGCTACTGTAGTTAAAGTTGAATTAACTGATACTCCACCCAAACTCTTTTTGTAAGCATTAAAAAGTCATTCTCTGTGGGTTTAAGAGGCAGCTTTAAAATACTATTGTTCCTTACAGATCACAGTGGCTATGGACTTTATTTTGGTTCGGATGAATTCCAGCAGGGCGCAGTTGTAGCTGTGGAAACACAAATCTAAATATCCACAGAAAGATTTTAGATAGTATCAGCAGAACAATCAAGTTCTCGGCTCTCCGTTCGTTTGACTGGTCTGTTCCCAACACGGCATACTCATCTCCAAATGTGGTTGAAGGCACAACCTTTGCACACATTAATTTTCACAAAGGCACCAACCTCCTGCTCTTTCACTGGTCAGGGGAAAAGGTATTTTTTAAGGTTGTTGTTTTGGTTATCAAGGCAGTCATGTTTTGATGGATGTGTGACTCTTGAAGGCTATCAAAGTGTGAGACTTTGTCAGGAATCGAGGTGACAGAGTGTGAGGACTGAGATGGGATCAATGTGGTTACACAAATGTAGCAAATGGACGGGAGTGGTTTATGATCACAAACTGTAAACAAAGATGGACGACAAGTCTCCACCTCTATCCACTATCCAGAAATCAAGCCAAAGTAGCCTGCATACGAGAGATGCCATCTTGCATTGAAGACGTCATTTGGAGCCAGAGTACTAATCGTGAAGTGGAGTTGTGCGAATGAGATCCTATTGCCTATCCTTGACCTATTGCAAGTCAGTGTCAGCCGTCAATCATGATATCTCACCCTGTTTTTACAGTATTAAGTTAGTCATTTAAACCAACTGACATGTATTTTGAGCTCTTAGTTTGGTCCGTGTCAAACCCACTAACACGGACGAGGCAGGGTTTATGACCTATACTGCAGTCAGCCACTAGGGGGCAATTAAATTGCTTTGGCTTCACCATTGCAGTCACGTCGTCCATTTTTATATACAGTCTATGATTATGACACAGAAAGTGGAGACATATTTCTTAAGGCCTCTTGCATCACTAACTGCTTGGCTTTGGTTTCATTTGATTTAGCTTAGCACATAAACCGAGACAGAAACTAAACCAACACGCTTAGCATGACATCATGACGACTTTCTTGCTCTCGTGTTTCTCTCCTGTTCACCTCTGTTTTTCTCTCATGGGCTCACATTAGATGAGCCCTGCTTCCTTGGGGTTCGGTGGCTTAGTTAAAAGAACGAAGGACTATCATTTAGCTGTGACACTGTGACACACAAGCAACTGACCTTGGTCGCTCTATGAAGGATAAAACTACAAACATTTTGGAGTGCTTTCATACAGCAGAAGAAAAGGGCCTGTGTTCGCGCTGGAATCCTCATGGACAAGAGGCACACTCAGTTTTTCTGGGAACGAGCACCGAGCAGTTGATTGACAGCCCAGTCCCAGCGAAGGAAACTGCTGCAACGGTCAATCCCAATCAAGAGCGGGCTGCCAGTTACATGATGGACAACTCTGAGCACTAATGAGACCACACATGCCAAAACCAACAGGTACATGGTGGTTCACCTGACTAAAGCCGGGAAAAGTGCAAATATAAAACAAATCCTCAGGGCGGTTGTGTGACAAAAGGGTTAATATTGCCATTCCAGCGCATGGTATTGGGTTTTTGGACCCTGCACACCTGCTGGTAATTAATGAAAAAAGTCGACTACAACAATCCACTCTGTTCTCCGGAGAGGAGCAATTTTTTTGTCATTAGGAAACTGACAGAGTCAAACAAACAGCAGCAGACAACATGGAGCAGAGAACACAGTTCATGTCTGGCTCGGAGAAGAAACAAGATTCTCTGTTTTTAGGACTTGGAGAGGCAACTGATTGTCGAGAGAGAACATTGCTGCCGCTGGGTTAATTTGATCCACATTTTTGCGAGGCGGGGGGAGCGGGTGTGTGTGGTTGGAAGCTCTGCATGTCTTTCGGGGATTAGGTACTGATGAGTAGGACAGCACCCCTAGTTCGTGCTGGCCAGACACAGACTGCGAGCCTTGGAAGACGACAACATCAAATGCCTCTACAATATGGTGCGGAGCAGGATTCAGGTTTCCTCAATCACACATTGAAACTCTTATACCTAGTCTAAATTTGGCCTCTGCGAGCTAGTCTGAGCTATAAAAGCAGCATTTAAGCCTTCTATTTATAAATCCCTCCTACATCAGCATTCATTTTTGTCATACTGACAGTGAATAACAGAAAATTACATCAATCATCGTCTGAAGCCTTTATTTCTTTTGGGAGATTTCCTCAAAGTGAGCAAGATAATTATCCTTGGAAAGAGTGCAACTCTCCTTTCATTCTAATGCAGATTCCAGTTGTCTAAGTCAAAGCTGATCTAATACTACAAGCTGAGGACAAACAATAAAGGAGGAATTGTGCAACCATTCCAGTGCTTATACAGCTATTAATTTTCAGTCATGTGCTAAAGCTGGTGCAGATGGTGCTATGGAGAAAAAAAACGAGAACTTCTGTGGAGACATTGATGGCTGAACTCCTGACTGATATGATCTGAGTTCAAAGGGATTTTTTTATGTCTTAAGAACAATTTCTGTTTCACTTTTTGACCCTTAAATAAAGTCCAGCTGCTAGACCCTCTGAACTGCTTCCCTCCACTACCCTCCTCCCTCCATGTGCAGAAGGTGAGCCTGGAGGGTGGAGGGTGGGGGTGTATTGATGGAGGCAGCATATACCAAACTACACATTCAAAATGCCCAACCGCCACAGACCCCATTCCTGAATGCCCCCATCCGGTCCTTAAGCATGACCCTCAACTCTATATGCCTTGCGGACATGGAAGTCTGCATAATGTAGGAGGATATAGGCTATTCTCTACTTTGAGCTTGAAGCATGGACTTAAAAAGAAGGCCTCTCTATCTCCAGCCCACTTGAGCTGCATCGGATAAAAACCATCACACGAAGAGGGATCCGGGACCGGAAAGTTGAGGAACTGACATGCGCTTCAAATCAGTTTACAACTCCTTTGGTCTCCAGCGAAAATTGCTTCAAATGATGAATGCAGGGGGATATTCTGCAAATTGAGCAAAAAGCAGTAGAGGATTTTGGCAAGGTTAGTGCTGCCCTGGCGCGTCTGGCCGCTGTTGCAGGCAGGATGTTCCACAGCAAAGGTTTAGGGTGGCTGTTGTAAACTGAGCTGCCCGTTCATTGCAGGAAAAATAAACAGAGGGCCAGGCCTGAAGAAAGTCCTGAGTACAGTGGAGCGTGTGTTCCCTCGGTTAGCTGACACATTGTTTTAGAAATAACAGTCTGAGAGGCTGCTTTCCATGCTTTTGCACATTAAAATACACACAAATGCATGAGCACACTTGCACGTGTACGTTTTTACGAGTGCTCTCTGATTCTCTCTCGCTCTCTCAGAATAGCACTCACGCAGGTTCCCGAACTCACATCCCTGCAGGACTCCTTTTCCTCTGCGACGCTGTGATAACATTGTGACTGGATATGGAATGGAATAAACCACACTCCTTTCCTGCGCAGCTTCCACTCCTCTATCATTCATCCTCCATCCAGCGGCCCCCTCTCCGCACAACCAGCTCTCCATCCTCTCCTGTCCAGATGACTATTTTTAGCGACAGCGCTGCTATTCTGGAATTTGCTGCTGACTGGCTGCTGCTGGGTGTCTGGGCGGCGATCTCTTCTGGAATGTCTGGCTCACTCTCAAACCACTCAAGAGTCCCAGCGCAGAGCGGACGGCTCTGGGTTCTGATTACAACTTTCAGCCCACTGTAGCTGTAGCTCCCTCTTCCCTCCTGCAGAAAGGCTGGAGCCGACGTACCTATTGCACTGAGGTACTTGTCTGATCTGCCTTTGTGTGCGATCATCTGTAAATGTTCCTTTTTGCAGTAAGAAGAAATCTGTTTAAGCAATGACTTTATGAAAACCATAAACCATTTGTTAAGGTAGGGTTTCCACTTCCTCCCACTATCTAACAGCCCGTTATAGTGGCACAAAAAAAAGAGTGGAGATGGAGAACCATCTAGCCTTGCAGACAAAATCTGCCCACTGGCACCTTTAGAAATCTCTGATTAACATGTTATATCTTGTTTGTTCAATCCGTACAAAATCCGAAGTGTAAAAATGACAACTGGTGTTTTATTTGCTGTCATGCCCCAGACTGTATCTTGGCTGGGAACAGTTGTTTGGTAATCAGCAGTTACTTCTGGAAGTTATTGCTCTCAGGCAAATAAATAGTCCTCGTATCCCCTCCTTAAAATTCAGAGTAACAATTTTAACTCTTTGTTTTTTTTTCTCCTGATTAAACAAACAGGAAGTGAGATTTAGAGATTTTGATTACCTTTGGACTGAGCCACACTAGCTGTTTCCCTCTGTTTCTAGTGTTGGTGAAAAGCAAAGCAAACTGGCCTTTGACTCTATGTGTGTTTATATTTTTGCAGACAGACATGAGACTGGCATCGACCTTCTCCATGACAACTTGCAGACAGAAAACAAATAAGAATATTAACCCAAATGTCTATTTAACTATTCCATTAAGGCACAGGTGAGTTGGGGTGAGGAATGTCGTGGTTATGGTGAAAATAAGACTCCAGGAAATGGATGAAAGTCGTGTTGGCCTGCATGTTTTGGTATGTTTCAGTGTGCGTGTTTGTGTGTGCATTTGTGTGTGTGTGTGGTCCATGGAAGGAAAATAAGCTGCACTAATGGGAAGTTTTTCCTGTCTTGGATCAGGCTTTAGGGGTTTCAAAGCAAAATTGTTTGCAGCGGAGAGAGGAACGCCGTCCAAGCCCACCTGTTGCTCATGATTGCAGAGATCCGTTTGAGCTGGGCCTTGTCAAGAGACATTCTGCAGTATGCCACTCCAAAACATCCGTGGACCAGACAGGCCTGTTCATTCCACAAGATTATTCAAGCAGACACGATGCACCACACTAGAATTCAATAAGTACTTTGTAGGCACGCCTGAATGACGGAGCGATGCGTTTCTCTCTCTATCACCCAAACACTCAGACATGATGGAGCTATTTAGGACCATACTGCAGCTCGTCATTCCAGTAAATCACGCCTCTGTTGATGTTTCCCAATAATTTGAATCCACAGGGTATATTTTACTTACATCTTCATCATATTTAATGGGATAAACCCGGCACTTCCAAATGGCAATGAGAGCTCACCCGGCAAGGGCGTGGTTCACCCCAGGCAAAGTGATTAGGCATGAACAGGAGGGTGTAAAAATAACATGATGGGACAAAGCCAAGTCTTATAAAACACATTGTCATGCACACTTTGCCGCTTCAGAAGCCGAGTGGAAGAAATACCTCTGTGGCACGTAACCCTTTCATTGATAATCACAAAATCACAAAACATCACAAAACATCTTGTTCTTGTTAGCGTTGGGATGTACACAAGCGCGTATGAAAAGCGAACAGTCAGCACAGTGAGCATGAATGCAGCTAATTGGCCTTGGCTCCCAATAAGGGGATGTGGGTTTAGCTCTAGTGTAGTGGGGCCGATTCTAGGCCGTGGAGAGGGTGGAATGGAGACTGGGAGGAAGCCCGTCAGATGCTGTGGCCGAGCAGTCCGGCTAACATGGCCAGTCAGGTAATTAAACAGTCTTCAGTGCTCCGTGCCACAGCCGGGTCTCTCCGGAGTGTGAAAGTCTGAGGAGAGGGCCGAGAAGCAGGAGTCGTTCTTGGCTGCAGCTCAGAGACGTGGGACCTCGGCTGCTCCCGGACCCGAAGCTCACACGGTTCGCGCTGCTGGTTTAAGCTCATCCCTCGGTTTGGCCTTTTTGTTTCGGAGACTTTTGCTTTTACCAAGTCCCCCCCCACCACCCCCACCTCACCACTACCCCAATCCAATTCCCTCATAGCTTTAAGTAGAAATGCAGCAGAAAGAGCTGGATGGATGGATGCATCCCCCAGCTGGATTACATTCCTCTGGTTTCCACTTGTGTCTGCTTCTCCTTTTTTTTATGGGTCAGTGTTTCTGTGATTAAAGTTTCTTTTCCCTTTTCTTCTCCTTCTGCTTTTCCTCTCTCTTTCCATTCATAGCTATTTTCCCCTCTGCATTTTTCGTCCGTCCATTTTTCATATGTATTTAAATAGTTCCTTAAAAACTTGACGAGGGAAACGCCCATCCAGTATCGTCTTACAGCCACTTCACCACCAAAATGATTTGATATATCGTTTAAATACAGTAATTTGAAGGTTTAATATGTTGATTATTCCACTGTATTTGTAGAGTCTGTGTTGTGTGTGCATCACTGTCACTCTTTCTCACTGTTTGACTTAACTAAGTCTTCTCTCGTAATCTGATCATTTATGCCAGCTGACTGGTCGTCCTCAAACTGACGTTACAGTGATTGATAAGAGAATGGGTGTGGACTCCCTGTGCTGCTTCCTCTTTCCTCCGTCGCTCTCCAGAGGAGGCTGTTTCACACGGGGGGGGGGGCCTCCTAGATAAGACTCAGCGGTGAAAAAACAGAAAACACTGTGTTGTATCCAGGTATGTGCGTTTGCATGTTGATAAATCTGGATCCAGACAAGTAGCCTGTTTCCGTTCAGCATTGTGTCCACAGCAGCTGGATCTGTGCACGATCAGAACATCCACACACACACTCACCTCAGGAATTCCCACCTAAAACAACTTCATCGTTATGAAATTAATTTTTTTTTTTTTTTTTTTTACTTCGTCCCTTCAATTTATCCTGTTAAAGAATATAAAATCCGTCAGGTCTCGTGTTTCAGTAACATGTTTGGAAAAGTATTCCAAGTCAGTTATGATTACCTAATCTGAAGTACAACTACTGTATATGTGAGCAAATATCAGCGTGAACAGTTTGTTTATCTGCCTCCTCACTCTGACCCTTCACTACATTCTGATAAGTTGGTAGTAAAACCCAATGACCCCCCCCCCCCCCAAGCCCGCCACCCCCATTAATCCTTGTCAGGGTGGTCCATTTACTGGTGTCTCTCTGTTAAAAGGAAGAGGGAGGGGGAAAAAAACTTCCCAAGAGTACGTGGGGCCTGACATTTGCGATCCCATTACAGCCCACCTAAGACACGGCCGTGCACATAAAACAAAGTGAGATACAAGGTAATGAAGTGCTAACCACTGAGGTAATCGCTCTCGGAGCAGCGACCCCTTTCCCATCCTTTCTCCTTCTTTCACCCTCGGCAAGTCTCGCCTCCGGCCCCTCCTCCCTCCCTCCCTCCCTCCCTCCTCGCGTGCTCTTACAATGGCACATGTCACCAACAAGAGATTTCCATCAGATAAATGAAAATCAGTTTTGGTCCCAAACATGCTTGTGGGAACGGAGACAACTATGAGGAGGTTTTTTTTGCGGTTCTTCACATGATGAGGGGGGATTACAAGCAGCCCTCGGGGGGGATGAAGACACGCTTCTTGGTTTGATTTAAGAGAAGAGGAACATCTCAGACAGATATCAAGGTCTGTACATCGCCTGCCAAGACGAGGGGTGGGGGAAGTTCTTTTGGGGGAAGGGTTGAATTTCATATAAAAGAAACCGCTCGGCGACTACAGGTGAGTCCTGTTTGATGCTCACTTATGGTGACATTTGGATGGGAGGGCTGTACTTTTTTTCTCCCAGGTAAAGATATAAATCTGGTAATCATTATAATCCACAGTCATTTAAAGCTTCTTCAGTTGTCTCAACCTTTCATGAGATGCAAAATACGTGATTTAAAGATTGACATATAAACCAAATTTCATTTACACAAATGAACTCAAACACAGAAAAATGGAACCGCAATATTGATACAGTCCAGTGACTGACAGCTCACTGGAAGGTGATTGTACGATAGCAGGTTTCAGTGAAGAACAATACAACTTGAACAAAGAGCAAGGACCAAGAAATGGGAAAGAAAGTGCAAGGAGTTGGGGAGAACATACACGACCATGGAAACAAAATTGTGTGTTTAGACGTACAGGTGAAATAACCGGGTGTAGAAGCGTGAAGGAATGAGAGAAGATTAGGGGGTTATCAGACAAGGAGTGTATAGACACAAAACAGGGAGGAGTGCTGTGCTCATTTTGGGGGTTGTCTATTGGGGTGTCTTGCCTTAACATGGTGGAAACGCTGATGAGTCGTCCCTTAAAGATTTCCTATATGAGTGATGACCATCGTGGCCATTTCTCAGTGTGTGTCCTTTATTCTTGTTTCCCCTCTCTCCCCTTTTCTTCCTCTCAAGCAGCAGTGAAATGTCGAAAGCAAACAAATGAAAAGATAGGTCCTTTGAAAATGGATCTGTCCCAGCAGCCCTCCAGCGCCGCCGCCTCCCCCTCAATTCTGACCCCCTCTTCCCTCCACTTGTGCAGGCTTGACGAAAGAGTATACCTCTCCTCATCGCAGGCAACTCGGGGCAGGAGGTGAAATTAAAAGAAAAAATAAATGGGAGGGAGAAGAAAGAACTGAAGGAAACGAGAGGAGGAGAGAGTAATGGTTAGAGGAAGGTCTGTTTGAAGGAGGTGGTGATACAAAAAGGTGCTGCAGAAGTTGCATCTAAGAGGGAGAAAAGAAGAAAGAGTAGGTCTCTTGCTATGAACAGATGAAGAACATGGGGGATCTGTGAATGCCACAAGAGCTTTACAGGGGACAGTGAGAGGAGGAGCAATGAGCAACATGGCTCACAAAACTGGAAGATTAAAGAAGAAAAGAGCTTTAATTGAAAAAAGCATTTCAGGTCACTAGAGATTAGCAATATGCATTTTTAGACAACAGAGAACCAGTAAACAAAGTCATCGGTGATCTATTTATACAACCGAAATTTCAAGAAAATATCTAGAATGTCAGTTTATTTCTGAAAGCCACTTTACTAAGCACACATTCACATTCACACATATACTGTAATTGTTTGACCTTCTCGTAAGTATGGCCTAACCACTAAGTTAATTTTGGATATCTGTAATATAAAATTGTATGATCATTATTTTAATTTAACTTTTGATATTTGTAATTTAACGTATGTTTTAAATGTTTGATATTGGTATCGTAATGTATGTTTTAAATGTTTGATATCTGTATGTATGTCTTAAATGTGGACCCCACTAAAAGTAGCTCTGTCTTAGGGTAGAGCTAATGGGGATCCTTCTAAACAATAAACAATAAACAATACTTCTAAGCCTTGTTGCTTATAATTAGATGGAAGGATCAATATGGAGCTCACGTCTGCACCAGTGAATATGATGACAACTTAGTGCTCTAAACCAAGATACAGTCAAGGCAGAAGCTGTTTCCAGTCTTAGTGCTGAGTCAACCAGCTGGTGGTACCATCA
The DNA here is from genome assembly GCF_963576545.1 of Limanda limanda. Taxonomy (NCBI): domain Eukaryota; kingdom Metazoa; phylum Chordata; class Actinopteri; order Pleuronectiformes; family Pleuronectidae; genus Limanda; species Limanda limanda. The sequence continues at coordinate 20,315,003 of NC_083643.1, forward strand.
TGTTTACTCTTCACGAGAATGCAATCAATCTTCTCATCTATCTTTCAGCTAAAAGGCAATTAGGCTACCTGTATTTACCAAACACTAACTGTTCCTGTAAGTCCAATGTTCACTCTCTTAGCTCCTTAAAACCCGAAAGAAAAAAAATGTTGCTCTTTAGTTAGTTTGACATTTGACCTTCATCACCCCCTTGTCATTCTCTGTGCCCAGCTGCTTGACAGTGGGATTTCCCCACGTTTTTCTTTTTGGTGAAAACAGCTGTTTGCTGCTGCTGAGCAAAGAAGACGAGAGGAAACATTTTTGGTCATAAAACCAAAACAATGAACAAAAAGTGGCTTTAAAAAGACCATCTAAAGTTGCAGGGAACTGCATTGTTGGCTGTTACTCATTAAAAGTGACACCTTTCATATCACACAGCATAATTTGATTCCTTGTTAATATAGAAACAGGATAAGTGACACCTCAACAAATAAAGAACAAGACTGACGCTATGAGCTGTGATATCTTTGAAGGGATGATTTGCATTCTTTTGGGGGAAAACAGAAAACAATACCATCAAGTCAGTGCAAAAATATTTTCCACTTGCATTTTTCCATGACACGGTTGAGAATACGACTCTTATGATGGGTTAGAAAACATTTATTCTGAGATTAGTGAGGAGCTGCCGTAACTTGCTCGTCTGACCGCTGAAACCAGTCACGCCGAGACATTCAGTCCCTGACAACTTCAAAGACACAGACACCTCCCACGCATCTTCTCCTCCAAACACAAATCTCTCATTCGCTAATGACACACTATAGTGTTGAGCTATGCACTGAGCAGGGTGGGAAAGATTAGCGAACTGACAGACATTCCTAGCAGCTGATGTCAACGTACCATCGCAAGAATATGCTCAATATGATGTTACGAACCAAAATATGAACCCCTCGGAAAACGTGAGAGCTGATATGTTTGGACGAGGGGTGGTCCCCAACTGGCTGACCTGAGGGGTCGGAATCATAACTCCTGCGGTAGAAATTCCTCACGCCTGGTCCAAGGAGAACCCCACAAAGGTGAGAGGTGGTCCAGGAAAGCCTTTGTTGCCAGACTCTGGAAGCAATACTCGCTAAATGACTGGTTCACAGGTCTTCTGACCACAAGGGCACATTCCAGACATTCTATCCGCAGACAGTGATGTCCTGGTGAGTTTACAGAGGGCAGATGTCCTCTTCACAACCTGTGTGGCAGGAGGGAGGGGGGGGAGCGATATCAGAGACCGAGCAGGGGGTTCTTTTGATATCATTGTTCTTTTCCCACTTCCAGACTTGCTGCGGTTTGAACTCGGGTGAATCACTCCTCATGAGATCTTGTGTATCTCATCCATCCAAGAGCCGCCAGAAGTTTATTTAGACTCTGATGTCGGACCAGGAAAAATAACTTCGGACCCTGAAGACTTTGCAGCTTGTAGATTCAAGGTCAGGGCATCTGAAGAATATGGAACAGAGGTCAGTCGTCCCGCTGTAGTGTCCTTGAGCAACAGGAATCAGAACGAGGCCTCTTCAAATTACATAAATATATATCTAGATGTTCTCATTACTAATAGAAACCCCGCCTTAAAGAGACTTTGGTTTTATTTGCCATTCTCTGACATTTTTGCCTCTACCCAAACAATCTAAGAGAATGGAAATGAATCTGTGATGGTTTAAGCAGCAATGCCACAGATTCCTGAGTGTCCCAGTTATTCTAAATAATCCACAAACCTCACAGTCAACTGTTTTCCATTGGAAATACCATGTGAATGGTCTACAGTGTATTTTGTAGATTATCGAGAGCAGTGTAAACTATTGTTTAAGGAAAAAGAGCTAACTGTATGAATAACTCTGTATGAATATTTTATCAAATGACTACATGTAGTAATGAAGTTGGAACGAGAGTTTATCAGACTTTGTTGTTCATCTAAACTCTACGGGGGTTAGCATATTTCAGCTTTTGTTTGAATCTTGCTGCCCAAAACTTTTTGGTTAAATATGCATATGTTTGCTGCTGTCATTTCTTCAACTAGAAGAGAAATGTGTGCATGCTCTGCTGCAGCCAAACAAATAGATAAATAAAGTGACCCAAAAAAGGTTTGGCTGAAATCGTTTTTGTCATTTTTGTGTTAACCTGCTGACAAATAAATCAACAAACAGACAAACAAGACGGACATGGGTGTAAACATAATAACAAGAAATCCCGACTGAATCAAGCCCAGTGTACCTTTTCCTCCACACAGCCCTTGCAGGTGGTACGAGTCCCTTGAGAGTCTCCCCTGTGATCTTCACACATGAAATTAAATCCACCTCTATTGACCGGAGTCAAATTCCTTGTATGTGAAGGCATAAATGGCCAATGAAGATGATTCTGATTGTACTGAAGTGGGGGTAGACAAAAAACCTGATTAAAATAAATAGCACATCTATATGTGCCAATGGAAGAACAAACAAAATTATTTAGTTTTTATTTTTGTATTTCAATAGAATGGGCAGTTATAAAAAAAGCTTCATATTCATATTTCCACACTGTGAGCGTGCATTAGTGCAAATCTGCCAAGTCAATTACCCCCCCTCCTCTCCCCAATCTTAGAATTGTCTCTGAGGGTCAGCACTCACAGAGCTTTGATTGAGTCCCACCAGGTGCACACACAGTATTTAGACAAGGTATTTTCCTTCATCTGATTCACATCCCGCCATGGCTGTTTTATCTGGAATTTTCTCCCAATAAAGCAGCTGCATAAACAGGAAAAGCAATTTGTGTGCATGCGACGCTAAGCACAGCGGCTTCCACTGACACGTCTGGCTCTCAGCGAAATGTCAGCGACAGTTTAGAGTTCCACTCACCCTCCCGCAGAGAGGAGACTCTCATTCTGGGGCTCGCTGAAGACAATTGCACTCCAATTAACCCACGGGCCTGGAGGATGGAGATAGAGGCTTTGTGCAGCACGTGTGATGACAGCAAAGCCTCACATCCCCAGTGTAAACACAGCAATTATTGGAGGGATTTCTGCACAAAGCCCCTCTGCAATGACAGACTAGAACAGGGTTTTGTCTCCTCGGCAGGGTGTTTGACTTCCTTTCCTGCACACATGATTTGTCTTTCAGTCAGGCACGACCATGGGTGGAGCGGCTACTTCCTGTGCAAAAGGCAGAAAAAAGGCTGAAGGGGTTTAAAGGGAGCCCACTGACCCACATAAACAAGCACTCTCATTCATGGCCTCTGTTACTCCCTCATTGCTGAAGCCTGACTCACAGACGTTCAAACACCACTGAAGTAACCCCCCCCCCCCTGCCCATCACTACCCAACTCCCACACAATTCACCCCACTCCAGAAAAGCTCTCTCTTGTATCCTCCCCTCGGTTTATAAATCTGCATCCACAACCTGTACACATCACAGAGTCATATTGTGTCACAAAAGCACTTGATGAACACACACACACACACTCACATGCGTGCAGCCACACACTCCAGTCTTTCTTTCACACACCCCGGGAGAGCGAGAGGAGGTCAGGGTAACTCTTCTCTGAAGAATGCAGAAAAGTTTATGTTGCCATTGGAAAGGGAGAGAGGCATCTTGTGTGAGCTCAGATGAGCAATTATCCTTTTCAGAGCTCAGACGAAAAGGAAAAAAAGGAAAAGAGAAACGGCGCTTTTTCTGGGAACGTGCCTCCCACCAATATTTCTCCCGACAGCCGCAGGAGTACAGCAACATTTGGACTAAACGGGCAAACGTCGATCTGTCACTCGGCAGGAATGTGTTATTTTGACTGTGACTATTTTTACCTCCACTTATTTCCATGGCGCCATGTCATAACTTTTTTTTTGTTTGCACACATAAAAGTGCAACCAGAAAAAAGGTTCCTGAGGTAGTGGTTTTCACATGTTATTGCACTTTGCATGCAAGCGGCGTCGGTCTTTGTACTTGGTGGCTATTACAATTTTTTTAAAGCTCATTTTGGTTTATGGTCCCAGCTCACTAAGATGTGGTGACATAACATGAAAGCATGGTATTATAAACACAGTAAATGAAATATTATAGGCCGTCCAAATAGAAAAAACACAACTAATAGAGCTGTCTGTCAGTGCTAATTAATGATAGTAACCTATCTCTGTTTGAAGAGGTTCGCCGTTTTATTGCTGTGGATTTTGGGGGTTGTGTAAAGAGAGCTTCTGCACTGTAACCAATTACGCTTCTATCGACTTTAAAGAGTAGAAATAAACATTCAGGGCTTCACCGGGGCCTCACTCGCATATAACAACACAAGTGTTTCTATGTGAATGGAAGGATGTTTTTCAAATGCAACAAACAGAAGCTTGCAACACACATGCAAACACACAGTTTGGCACCAGCAGCCATTCCTCTCCCTGCGCTGATAGACAGTGTTTACAAGTGAATTCTCACAGCCGGTCGATGATGCCGTCCCGGGCTGACGTTTCAGCAGCCGGTCTGTTTATATGGTCCTAGTCTGTGGCAGGTCTTCCTTTACGATCCCTGTTTACATCCCCTAATCTATCCTCTCTCTCTCTCTCTCTCTCTCTCTCTCTCTCTCTCTCTCTTTCTCCCTGTGTGTGTGTGTGTTTATCCTGTCCTCCACACACTTCTGCTCGCGGCCAAAGATTAATTGAATTGTTTTCTGGCATCTCCGCTCACAATGGGAATGAGCGAGAGAAGCACGCAAGTGGTTCGTTTCGCCAACTGGCAACTCACACTGACTTTTGTGTTTTGCTTCGCCTCCGCAATCCCTAGAAAGAAAATAAGGGAGCAGGGATGAAAGTTTAGAAGCTACAAATAGGATTCTTTATAAGAAAAGCTGCATGTTGACTTTTGTCAGTTGCTTGAATTGGTAGTTGAGTAGAATGTGAGGATAGTGATATAAAAATAAGTTTTGAATCAAAGGACCGTCAGACTCTTCATGTTTTTGTGGCCATCGAAATATGTTGGTGCCAAAGACAAGAGAGTTGTGATACAACATTATATATTTCTTAAGACTACCTGACTCAAACCTTTCCTATAATATAAACGTTATGCCTACAAGTCATTTCCTCAAACTCTTGCAACATTTGAATAAAGAATCCTACAAACACTCACAGCTACTTTGAGTTTGTCTTCACTTGTGGAAAGATGCATTGCCTTTTGGCCTCCTCTCCCTTCTCAACCTCCCTCTTCTTCCCTCGGACCATGTTTGTGGGATGGTTGGCAGACGGAGCTTAGTGTAGAAAGAGACAAAACCCCTCCAGACAGGATGGGAGCCCTTATTTACTTTGCAGATAAGGATTGTGGGTAGTGGAGGGAGTGAGGCGTGCTGGCATGTTGGCTTGTCTTCGGGAAGCTTCTGGGATGTCTATGATAAGGACACAATTTGGGAAGGAAGGCTGTTTTCCAAACAAATAAAAACAGCTTAAAATCAAGTGTTCTATGGCAGTGAATGTTGTTGGCCTGTGACGCATATGAACTCAGCTAACCTACCTCTATAACTGAGACCACCTGTTGCGTGCAAAATGAACTGAGTTTAGATGGATGTTAGTTATATAAAACAACATAAAACGATAAAGTGCGGTCTTGCAACTGAACGATCAGGGCTCAGGTTGCTTTAGTAAAGTTCACATTTGTACTACGTTTTGTTGAAAACTTTACTGTTGAGGGTTAAGCAGGTTACGCATTTGTCTTTTTAGCTCACTAAAAATCATTCATTCCATCCGCAATAACCATCCTGAACAAACAGATATAGACACAGCACACCGACCATCCATGATGTATCTTTTATATTTGTTCCTTAACAGTCCTTCTCATGTGTAAGTGCCATGTGTTTTTTATGTATTTTAAGTGTTAATTGTTTATGTTGAGCCCCATCGAAGACAAATTTTTGTCAGACAATGGACAGATAATAAAAATTACATATCTATCTATCTATCTATCTATCTATCTATCTATCTATCTATCTATCTATCTATCTATCTATCTATCTATCTATCTATCTATCTATCTATCTATCTATCTATCTATCTATCTATCTATCTATCTATCTATCTATCTATCTATCTATCTATGCTTTTAGCTGTTTCCCTCCCTTTTAGCAAACTATTTCAACTGTTTATCTCTTCTTGTATCTTCAGTTTTCCCTTGTAGTCCATTATGTTTTGCTATTTCCACTGTTTGTTAACGTATTTAACAGTTTATCCCATAGACTGTATATAAAGATGCACAACGTGTCTCCACTTCCTCCCACGATCCAGAAATGAAACCAAAATGTCCAGGATACAAACACTGCCATCCAGCACATTTGGAGGCAGAGTCCGCACAGTAGCTGGAGTTGGAGTCACAGTTGAACGCGCCTCATGAGTGTGATAAGAACTACCTAAATTAACAGCAACCTACTTTGAGAAAATTTCGTTTGACGTGTACTTCACTTTCCACATTAAAATCCACTAACATGGAGGAGGTGGGACACCAGGTGGCAATAAACCCATCTTGGTTTATCCACAAGTTAACCTGACAACTGTTAACTGTTGTAAACTTTTTAAGTTTGCAACTTTAATAGTTCACGCATATTTTAATTAATTAAATAATTTGTACTTTACATTTAGTTATTTATTTTTAACCACTCAGTCATTAGTTATTCATATTCATTGGATCATAAACAAATTCAACCATATATATATAACTTTCATTACAATGGTTTGTGTTAGCTAACTGTTGTGCTTTCTTGCCACTTGCTGTCTGTTACTTTCAAATGCAAAAAATATAAAGTATTAGAGCATTGCATCTGACCTAATACGTGAATATTTGTTGTACTCACAATCTAAGTAGTATTTTCTGTAAATATGTCTCTGATTTTCCCATACTGTATATCCCTCTGGCAATTGCAGAAGTACCCCTCGGTTGAATCACTGTTAGCACCAGACTTTATTGCGTGGAAACACCACTCTACACTCCACAGTACGGACAAAGACACGTCAGCCACGAAGTGAACACATTAAACGGCTCTTTAATCTTTTCAGAGTAGAGCAGGAATGCGTATTTATTGGTGTGGCGTGTCTATGCCAGTTGAGCAAGACCAAACTCAAGTGTTAAGTGTGTCGAGTGGGAATTACAGCAGTGTGTGATCATTGTAATTACAAAGTTCAGGGGGGCTTGCATTCCATTCATCATCCCTCTGAGGTGGCTCACATCTTTACACTGAGTGATTTGGCTGATGAATGTGTCAGGAGGGTGGTGGGGTCGGATGTGGCACAGGTCAACTTTTTTCAGAGGTGGATATTATATTTATTTTTTTGTGAGAGCATGTGCTTTTACCCAAGACTGTGTGTCATGTAATGGGGCAAAAGCAAAGCAACTCACGGCATCTTAATCACAGGCCCTGAACACAGATGAAGCAACTGAGCTGTGAATCACGAGTGTGAGTTAACTCTTCTTTTATTTTTAAAACTCACGCTCACATGTGCCGAGCACTGGAGCATGCACGTGTTTGAGGTCCTTAAATGAGGCGTCTTCTAAGCCAATATCAAGAACTCTACTATCTGCTCTCCAGAGATCCATAACATGAATGACGCTGTGTTGATTTTTTTCCTGCAGGGATCTCTTAGGGCCAAATATAAATCCCAAATGATCAAAGTAATACTTAATCTCTTCCACTTCAAGGGGAGTTCTGGTATCTTTCAACCTGGGCGATAAATGTAAGTGGATGGCACTTTTGAAAAACTTTTGGATCTCCTTTGCCTGCAGCCACAACATGAAGGCAATGTCCACTTTTTTTCGCCAATAGGCTTAAACTGTTATTCTGGATCTTATAAATATAAATAACTGGATTGCTATTAGAAAAAGACAGTTTTGAGTTTCTTGAGTTTTACCTTATTACTCATGGTTCGCCACTGGTTTTGCTGTCGCCTGCCTTCCCATCATTCCCCATTCGTAGTCACTCTTACTGCTTCAATTGCCGCAGGCATCCTTTGCAGGCGGATCCATCAACAAAATGCACACAGAGCCTAGATACCTCAGTGCAACTGGGATGAAAACAAGGTCTTTGGCGTTCCTAAACATCCTGCTCTAGTCCAGTGGATTCCTGGATTCCTCCAATCGGTGATTCATCTGCACGTTGACAGACGAGATGAGCGAGATAGATGAAAACACCTGTGAAGGGAGGAGCTGTGGAAGTTCATGGCGTGACTATCTCTCACAGCGCGTTGGTTATCACGACTGAAAGTACGGTCCATCTCCACTTTCTCTGAACAGCGTGGAATGATGGTATGTATGTGTGTGTGTGTGTGTGTGTGTGGACGTGGACACATAAATAGGGAGAAAAAGCAGAAACGGACAGGGTGAGAGAGGTTATCATGATCACTCTCATCCACAATACATTTTCTGTTTCTATTTCATGATGGTGCGGCTGTTCCCCTCACACAGAATAAAGAGCCCTGTTGTCCAGCAGTGTTTCATTAACATCAAAAATGTGATTCAGGTGCTCTGCAGTTTCAACCTGTGTTGTACAATAAATCAGCAGTCTGCACATTCCTGTGCTTTGGCATCATTATCATGATCATCCTCTCCGATTTAATTTTAACTTATGTAAGAGTTTTCCCTGAATGGCTTTGTTTGGATGCTTTAGCGATGATTGTGTGGGGGAAACTGACCTTGTTTATACCCTGTGGTGTTTACATGTTTACAAGGGTGTGTTTACAAGATAGCGACTGTGATCACTCACTGGGTTAAAGAGAGAAGACGGCAGTAGTTTATTTATTTATTTTTTCATTCCACTTTCCTTAAGCATGACAGGGTGAGTTTTTGTGCAAATGAATCTGTACTTCATCTGCTGATCTATTTGGAGCCAGCTCAGCATTTAAAGGTGTAATACAGGATGTTTTATTGATTGTGTGCACAGTGTAACTACATATATATACCAGCAGGGGGGTTTAAGTGTTGCTGATCAATACCAGTTGTCCCTCTTTACCTCAATGACTGCATTATTTTCAGGCTTTCAAACATTTGCTTTCTTAGTTTCTAAAATCTGAGAGAAAATTTACGAAGTTTTAAACTTGTGCTCATTGAGACTGACACCCTATCTCCCAATGTAAAAGAAAGTGAGAAAAATATTCCTGAATCTGTTCTTATATATACAGATCCCTTACCGCTCAGTTATATTAACTTAAATCTTTTTAGAAATGTTTGAGTAATCCTGCAAACAGGCTGACAAACACACAGACAGACAACTGACAGCCTGAGCTCCTTGATGGAGGAGGTCACGCTGCTGGAGGTGGAGACAAGGCACAAGGCTCAGTCACTTATAATCCTCCATGCTGCTTCCTCATGACTCCCACGTTGGCTTGTCTTTGCAGAAAAAGGACAAACGTAAGCATGAATGAAGTCAATGTCCCTGAAGGTGCACCAGTACACTGTGCCAGTGAATCAGCAGACACAACATCAGGGTCCTGGCTCTCAGACACGTGACAGGAACATAATCATGTTAATTACACACACACCATGGAACCTCAGCCTGTATCATGTCTTTTGAGCAGATAAGCTAAACCAACTATCTACCTAAAATCTTTTGTCATTTGACTTGCTAACCGCCACATCATTTATGTGACACATTAAGAGGCCCCATGTCACTCTGTATTTACTGGAGAAGTGAATCCAAGTTAGTGAAGCAGGATATATAATGATATGACGCCTTAACCTAATGTCATTTACCGAACACAAGCGCTATTTAACTCACTAAAGCTCAAAAGTCTGAAAAGAAGATTAATCATTTTATAGATTTCATATCATCTCCTAGACCGAATATGAATCTTGTGTGCAAAAAAGAATTTTTATCAAATACTATCTAAAACTAGACTTTTGAATATGTTATAAACGTTACTTAGCATAGCTTTTGTAGTTTTATTACACAGCCATTACTTAATTACCCAGATTCAAGCTCATTTGTGGGTAGACACCCACCTCGCTAAAGTTCTCTCATGTATCTCTGCTCTGTGACTGTTGTGGTCCAGTAAGATTCCCACTGAATGCCTGAATGACTGACTGATTGACTGTTATTGCATTCGTCTCTCTTAAAGTCTCTGTGTTTTTAGCATGAAAAAAACAACTGACTCCAACTGACTGATAGAGCCAACATCAGGCTAGAGATATAACGTAGAGAAACCTGCGTGAGGCAGGGAGGAGCACAGTGATTAACCATTCACCCTCACTGAAACGCAGAATTTTAAACACTGCTGCAGGCTGGTTTTAAACCATTGCCTTTCTAACACTGGAGGGGAAGTGGAAACAGTAAAAATAACAACACACTTTTTCTGCGTTGAGGATGATGGATTACAATTGATCTCAAACAATGGGTGTGTAAATCGTTTATGGTATGAAAACTGTTCTAAATACACCCTTTAATCGATTTGATGACAGATTAACTACCTTGCATGAGCTCATGTTGTTGAGTTCTGCCTTTACAATTATCATGTGTGAAGATGGAGTCAGTTCATTATTGAAGGCAGATGTTCATTTAGCTGACAACGCTAATTACCACTCTCCTCCTGTGTTCGTGTGTGTGAAAGTAAATGAAAGTGTTTGGGTGTATGCAGGCGTGTGTGTGTGCATCTCTATGTGTGTGTGTGTACTCAAAACACACAGCAGGCAAGAAATCTCAAAGAAAGCCAGGAGTGATCCAATCTGACTCCAGGCCATCTGTCTCTGCCAGAAGAAATGATAGAGGGAGTAGTGATAAATTATTTCTCTGCTTGTGATCTTCAGGGCAGCATTCTTCCTTTTCCACAAGCACATGTGACCCCTGTCTTCCTTTTTTTATAAAAATATGAAAATATATTGTCATTCCTCCAGATTCACGTTTTATCCTCTTCCAAAAGTACCAGCTCCTCATTCTTGTTCTGGGTCTCTTTGTGTGTCGTGTGCCCGTGTTTCAGATGTCCTGCATACAGCAGCTGATTGGTATAACGTGAGCGTTATTTTTTTTTGCTCCGCAATCATGATCATGTGATGATGTGACACCCAAGGGACAACAAAGGGAAAGACTGATCTCATCCCTTTTCCATATTAGTAACCTCCCTTGTTTAGGCTGTGTAAGTCTGGAAAAAAAACAGATGCTGAAGAGATTTAATGCGAAGTTTGTGAAGAATTGGGGACGGGAATTCTCTGTGGTGGCTGCACCCTTGAGCCAGACCCACACTGGTCTCACTTTGCCAGACCTGTCTCCACACTGCAATTGCACTGTGCCAGTGTAGAGAGCGGCTGGCACAACCCACCATCAGTGGTGCTGTAAGTGGAAATAAAATAGGCTTTCTCACAGCTCATTTGCATAACCAGTCTGCAACTTGCATATACTACTTTCTCATAGATGGACCAGGATACTATTGAAACCATTGCCAGATGTACCATCACCACTTTAACGAAACCCTACAATTTGATTTGATGTTAATTCCCCCAGTTCGAGGAATATAATTTGTTCCTGCACCAACTAGTTTTCCATAACAGTAGTTGAGGTTAACAGCTAAACCATCCACACCAACAGTGGTGACAAACCATGGCCACCAACTACCCTGCGCTTCAGTCATCTCATGTGATAATCTCAGATTGAGAAAGAGTCTCTATGTTTTTCCATTTTGCTGTGGGTTTACACACTTACATATTTAATTTATGTCTGTATTAATAGCCCTGAATCTGGTTTTGGAATTATGCAGAAACATATGAATCTACATGATGTGTACAGTCATAGCAGTGTCAAGGTTTTGGATGATCTCTTACCAAGGGTGGAACTTCGGAAACCCCATAGACAGAGCTGAGAGATTTAGGTGTAATGGCTGCACTCGCCAGTTACAGGTACAGGTGATGTGATATATTTTTTCCCATACACATATCATTGGCAAAGTAGCGTCTGTAAAACTGGAAATGCATTTCCTCTGAGCGTCACAAACCCTCAGAGAGACTTTATCATTTAATTCTGATCAATTCATTTCAATAACTTTTGGACACTCTGGCAGAGCCTTATGATAAAATCATTTCACCCCATCCATGTGTGCAAGTATGCACAGGCTGGAGACTGGAGATGTCAACTTTTTCACATGCTCTATTGTCCCAAATAAGTGAATGCATGAGGAAGCATATGTGGAAACATGGCAGAGGATTTTTTTTTGTAGCTGAATGCACCCAGTGAGCCCTGTGAGCAGAATAAACAAGCTGGCTGACGGGATTATTTCTAATGATAATGATCTTAAGTAGTTTATGTCATTCCTTCTAAATACCACTATATCAACTTTAGCAGTATAGAATAGCAGTATTTAATAGTCCAACATCAATATGGGCAAACCTTTGTGCCATACTGGGCATATTCTACATTTCTTGTCTTTATTTTAAAAGTAGAAGATAAGATAAGATAAAATAGGATAATATTTTATTAATCTCGAAGGAAATTCTTGTGCCAGTTTGCTTCAAGATTACTATAGAGTTTAATATATAGTAGAATAGAATACAGTGAATCAAATAACGAATTAAGTCTAAAGGGAAAATAAACATGTTGACAATATGCTGCATAAATTGTGCTTAAATCATGAATCATATTACAATCATATTACATCAATCTAATAATTATAAAAACTATATATTTGTCGGTCTGTGGTTCACATATGGGTGATTCATCTGTTCGGCTACACATGGGGCATGTTTATTGTTAAGCGCCCAAGAAAGTACCGTGCCGAATTTGGTGTGATTTGGAAACGGGATACGGTAAATATTATAAACAATAACGAGCGCTCTTTTGCATCGGCGGCTTGGACTCGTCAATATATGTGATATGATAACACTGCATTGTTGACAACGTCATGTTCACCACAACAGGGGAATCAAGAGGTGGACGGCTCTTCCTGCTGTAGCGGTGGTGCAGCCTCAGGGTTCTTCCGCAGCTCATTCCAGGCCTGCAGGTTAAAAACCGGCATTGGGCTTGTTACACTTAACAAAGGTATCGCCTTCTTAAGCTCTTTTTCATGCTCCAGCCTTAACTTCCCCACACCACCAGTCCTCTGTGTCCTTGATCCTGTCTTATGCTCTCCTCCTTTATTCGGCTCCCCCCCATGTGCCTACATGAGGTCATTCAATCTTTGATGTCCAGGTATTTGGAGTTTCCACTCATGAGCAGGAGCGATGCTGCCTTTAATCGCAGTTTTATGTAAGTGATGGACCGGAGCTTATGTTGTAGCTGTCTGCTGCCATCCTCCACCAGCTCCCTCACAGCTTGCTCTGCAGCTTCCTCCTTCCCTCTGACACCTGTGTTTGTATCTTCTGACCGGTTAGTCATCACAGAAAGCTCGCATCCAGCTCACACTGAACCACTGTATTCCGCCTGACCCTCATACCCTCCATCTACGTCTTTCTCCACCAACCCCTGTCAGCCGGACCCAGAGATCCTACCAGTGATGAAATGGTCTGTCCCTGCGTACAAGCATTACGACTGGGGAAATGAATTAGGCCAGGGAACATGGGGGTACAAGTAGGTGGAGGCATATATGACTATATGTTCAGCCAGAAAAGTTTATGTGGGGGTTGGGTAATGGAAAAACATACACGCACATTGACGTTGTGTGGACGTTCCATGTGCCATAATGTTGTGCTAATGAGTAAAACAAGCTGCTCTGTGCAGCAGCTGTGAACCTCAACATAAACACACACACGCTACACATGTACATAAACACACAAACCACATGTGAGAACAAGCAGCAAGTGACGGAGCAGGCGAGTCGGTGACTCACACGGACACGGCTCACGTGTTGACACATATTCTGCTCCTTTAGGGTCAGGTCACATGAACACCTGCACACATCACGGCACCAGCTCTTTCCACTTCATCATCTCCGCCGGATCGACTCCTACCATTAGCTTTTGACTGAGCGCCTGTTAGACACACACAAGATGCCTTTCAATGGAGACAAAAACAGCAAAGGAGGCGAGCGGGTCTGGGCTCTTAAAGATGGGATGTGTGAGGCTCCGTGCGTGCAAAGCCCCCATTCATCATTGCCAGTAGCCCTGTGTTGTCTGGCCAACCCCAAAAAGGTCGGGGATAAACCATTGACTCCTGTAAAGAGGGGTTTTCACTTATCCGTTTCTCAATAAAAAGGGCCAATGCACTTAGTGTGCTGTTAATTACCCCATTTCAAGTGAAGCAGAACCCCTGTTAACTTCACATAATGGACTCTGTCAGCACCTCTGCAGGGTTAAAGATGGGGTTGTTTTCAGTGCAGCTTTAGATACTTATCTAAGGATTATTGACAGATAGTTACAGTATGTGAGGATTAGTTAGAAGAATGTCTCATTAAAAAGTTTTTTTTTTATTATCCTCTGTGTCTTACTAGGTGGAGTTTGTTGGATATTTCCACTGAGGGTACATTTGATTCAGGCATCTTTATGTTCTTAAACATTTCACAGTTAGCCAAGTATTACCTATTTTTTTACACTCTCATCTCCATTCACAGTTCTATGAGGCTGTACCATAGACAGTAAGTAAAGATGGATGACACGTCTTCAATTCCTCCTACTATCCAGAAATGAAGCCAAAATATCCTGGATACTGAATATGCAGCCTTATGCATCCGGAGCCAGAGTCTGTGTAGAAGCGATCAGAGAGTGAAGTGCTGGTGGTGAAGTTTTGCCGAGACAGGCACTTGACCAATGATGAGTCAGTCTCAGTCAATCATGATATTTCAACTAATTCAAAATGACCACTTTAACATAACTTGTTACCGTCTTTGAGAAAAATGATCAGGATGCTTTGGCTTCGCTTTAGGGAGCAGTCATGTCCTCAAGCTTTATAAATATAGTCCATGCTCATTACAATTGATGTATTAAAAGCTGAACACACCCTCAGTTGTGTTTGCACTTAATTTCCCTGGATAATTATGGGCTGAAAGGCTGCTCAGGCTGAAGTTGGGACGAGCGACACTGGAAATTCCGCAATCAGCAAATTAAATGAACCAATACTAATGATGAAGGTGTGAGTCTGCAACCTTTTCAGGTGCATCAAAACTAACAGGTAAATCAGAGTGAAGTCAGTCGAGCAAAGTCAGTACACACACAGTCCCCAGAAGAGCTAATCAGCTGATTATGCAACCGTAAGAGAAAACAACCGTGTAAAGTGAACCAGAGGTGTGTAGAGCAACCAGTTAGTCCTGATGCCAACATATACAAAAAAGAAAATCAAACCTTATATGGCTTGAAAAGTGTGGAAAATGTTGTATTAGGAAACATGGGACTTTTTCAATTTTCATTTACAGAGGCAGGTAAATTCGAATGCCGCCATGCTAACATGTTCACATTGACAATTTAGAAAGTATTTAAAAGCCTGTATACACTATTGATAAGCACTAGGTGTTGGACCGAAGTGACAAAAACCAGTAGAACTCTCCACACACCAGTTGAGGCTCTCATGAACTTTTTAATCACCTCCCAGGTAACGTTTCAGGCGCAGGGACTTCTTCAGAGGCCCAAAACGTTACTTGGGAGGTTGTTAAAAAGTTCATGGGAGCTTCAGCTCTATTATCTAAAGTTTGTTGGTATAAAAGTATTTCTTAATTAGGATGGCACTCAGCTAAGCCGATATCTCTGCCAAGGCCCAATAACCCCCCCTTAAACCCAGTCAAGGTGAACACACTCATAGATATCAGTTTCCTGGATATGTTAGATTTTTTAAAACATTCATTATTTCCCGGAAAATTTAGGAAAATGTAAAAATAAATCCATCCATTTGACCGGATCTGTGCCAAAGTATAATCACTTCTCTCTTGGCACATGTCCCATCCTTCCACCAAGTTTCACGGAAATCCTTTATGTAGTTTAACAAAAAAACAGACAGGAGCAAGAGGTAATTAGCATTGCAGGTATTTCTTATGAACTTAAACATTTCAAAAATGTAACATTTGACTGGATGCCAGGTAAAAAAATCTCCAACTATTGGGGTTTGGACCAAGATGTGTGGTTGTCAAGATATTTGAGCCTTGAACAAATGTTGGACTGACCAAGCCCGGCTGGTCCAAAAAGCCCCAACACCAGCATGGCTAAAAAGGAATAATATGACCTGCCCAGATTTTTATAGGTCATGAAAACACACAAATAAAAACATGTGTTCAGAGGACTGGAGTGTGACCTAGGCTGAGAATATCTGGCCTATATTCTGTTCTAGCCCGCTCTAAATCAGTACACGTCTCTTAAGGGCAGCTGACCTCAATGCTTATTGGTCTTTTCTTTTTTTTAAACAAATGTGTCTGTGCGAGTGTGAGTGAGAAAGAGAGAGTGTATGAAAGTGTGTTTGCATCCTTGTGGTTTTCCACATGACTTTGAAACAGTTATTATTGCTCTGCTGAGGAAGCGGATGAAGACTTTTGTTTCTTCTCAGCTTGAATGTGAAGTGAATGATGTAGCAGCTCACAGAGCCAGCACTGGAGAAAAATGCTAGAGTCAAATTCAATTACTGTAAGTGGACCCGACTCGAAATGAGTGGGTCTGTTTCAAATTGGGCTCGTTTTTCAAGTCACAAAACACTCATTTTACCTCGGTGGATGTAACATGAGCGCGGCGGCAGTGCCACTGAGATTGAGACTGCTACAGACAAAAGAGGAGGAGGGGGGGGGGGGCTATCAACAGTTAATCTTTATAACTCAACACAGCAGTGTCACTGTAGATGCCAAATTATCGCCAACTGTCAATGCCCTGTTTTGCGGGGGATCAGGATTTCCTGCGATCGCTCTCTTATTGGATAGTCGCCGGAGTAACGTTTCACTTTGAACTCCAGACCAACGCACTGGTCATTGTCCCGCGCAGACAGACGCTTCTGGAAGTCTTCTTTTTCAACCTTATTAGCCATTATAGAAAAAAAAATATTACCTGTAGGAAGCCGAGGAAACCCAGACATCCATGTGTCAAACAGCCCCGCCCGATTTAATATCCACTCGCTATTCATCTGCCCGCTTCAGCCAAGAGCTTCATCCGTCTCCGGCGTGCGAACACACTACATCTCTTTATCTCATGTGAAGCCATTTGTCTGATTGAATTTGGTCCATCGTTTTCAGAGAATCACATGCGCTTTTTGTCAGTGAAGATCTTCGTATAAGTACACGGAGGGTGAGTTTAGGAGAGAGAGGTAAATGACATAATGAGATCAAGGGCCAGAGCGTTCGTGTGACCCACTTTGACGAGCAGCAAGCAGACGCGATCTGAGAACCATTATGCACTCTGACAGCTCCAAATGAATGGGCCATTTCTCTAATGTGGAACAGGGATGGGGGGCCTCGGATACTTCAAATGTTTCAAATTCAGCAAAAACACTGACCTCCCTCCAGAGAGCTGCAAAAATAAATCCCCAGTCACACACACGCCGACCGCAGGAAGGAGAAAAATGGGCCCTGTCTGCACGGCCCACTCGCTCGCTTTCTCACCAGCACGTGAGACAAAGTGGAAAAGTATGTGGCGCTCTGCTTGCATTGTGTTGCGTGTTTTCTAATGTGTTTCATGTTTGCTACGTGCGTGTGTGTTGTAGTTGTAAAGAATACACACTCTATATGGATCTTTGGAACGTGTGTTTATGGAAAACAGACTGTGTGTTTGCGTGCTTTAACGGATTCCACCGTAAGACCATTTGTAATTCTTGTGTGTGTGTGAATTGTGCAGAATTGTGTCTGTTTTCTCCATTTTCTATCCCCCTCTTGTTTCGCCGTATCGTCTCCCACTGTGAGTCTACCCACTAGGCCAGTGTCGCTGGACCTCAGCCATGAAGAGGCCACTTTCGGGCTCCAGTGGTGAGTCCTGAAAAATCCCAACTTGAACTCGGCATGGAAAACCCAGGTTTGCTTTGCTCAAGAGCTGCGGCTCTGAATCCCATCGTTGACCAGAAGACGTGTAATGCTGTATAATAGTGCATACAAAATAATAATGCATACAAAATTGTCACGTGCATCATGTAGCCCCATGGATGACATGTTAGCTAAATAAGTTATGACACTAAAATATATAACCGCTGTGGACCGTCAGAAGACTAAGCTGCTGCCTAAAATAACACGTTTGTAATCTCACAACTGTCCTGGTCACACCCCAGAAATCTACAATCGGTTTGTGCAAAGTTGTTTAAATTTGGGTTTGTGGCAAATGGAGGTATCTGGAGAATGTGAGCTTGTTACCAAGTTTGGACATTTCCCCCTTATGAGAATGTCTAACCCATTTTTACTCTACGGTTAAGCTTTATACAAACACATGTCTGTTTGTAGAGGAGATGCTTTGATTTCCATTCGAAAGATTTTACAAATCTGATTTTATTTAGATTTTGCATGTGGTGTCTGGTGTTCTATTTCTATCTTATTCATAAAAGAAAGATGCTGGGAAATGGAATAAAAACACTTTGCACCAAACATTAGAGAAAATGTATTTCGGAAAGTAAGAACATTTTAACTAAACAGTTTTTTTGACACACTTATGGATAAAATCACAGTTTGTTTAGAACATGAATATTGTTCCTACAATAGAAAACCCTGATTTGTCTTGTAGAATGCACATATGGCTCCAAATATGCCTGTAAAGCAGCAGCCTCCACAGCAAACCTCCTCTGTGAAAATAAAGGTTAAAAAAGTTCACAACACAAGGTTCAAACCCATAACTCTCTTTGTCTTCCAAACTCCTGCTCGCAGGTCACGCTTCTTAGCCCTTGTCACTCAGTCTGCGAGCGCCTGCCGAGACAAGGAAACCATAAAACCGTGAAGTGCTTCTTTTCCTTTCCTCCGACACATTTCTCTTTCGGCGAAGCTTTTTTAGCGCACTGACAAGGCAGCAGCAGCGACCGCGGCGGCAGCAGCAGGAAGAGGCGGCTGATGTAGAGGGCCACCTGAACAAACCCAGTGAGGAACCAGGCAGCCAGGACGGCCGATTTATGACCCTCTACCTCTCTTTTCCCACACGGAGGCCCCTCTCTGGAGCTTCTGGATGTATTGGACCCTGTCTAATACTTTTTGTCACCTCTGTCTACCTCTCCTTCCTCTCCCTCTCCTGTCCTATTTTCCCTTTTTTCCCCCTCATATACAGCACATCAATCCTTTCCCATCCTCTATTTCTCTATCTTGGTATCTCCGTCTCTCTTTCTCCCCCTCCCTTTCTCCCAGACATCCTGGCCAGCTGTTCATCCAGACAGGGTGTCTACAACTGTCTGTGCGGAGCCGCGGTGCAGTTCCAGAGGCAGGTCACATAGCCTGGAGCGCCGAGCTCTTTCCCAACACCTCTGCCTCCTCTGTTCGCAGCATCCATGACCTGAGAATGACCTTGACACAACAACTACATGTTTTTTTCCAAAACCACCCACACAGTGCGAAGAGGTAATGTGGGGAAGGCTGCGCGGCAGAAAATGTGCTGTGTGTAATGCGTCATACAAAAGTACAAGACATACTAAAAAAGAACATGTTGCTCCATAAAATTGAGCGCAGCTTTGAGGCGGAGTTATTTACAGACCCTACATACTGTGAAGAAAATGTACGCTCAGCATGTCTCCCTCTTCTTCACCCAGCAACACTGAAGCCTTGGCAGAGGCAACACATTGCCCCTAGAAAAAAACAATCTAACCACTGACAGCAGACATTCACTGAGAAGACATTCACAGGGTGGAACATTCTCCCAGAAAAGACCCCACGAGACAAGGGGCAGTAAAACTAATTGAAGTACGCAGCAAATTAGCCCTGCTTTTGATATTGCAACAATGAATCCAGCCCCTGCATGCTTTTCTGCTGCGGTATTGTACCTTGCTGGCCAATTCGATCTCACATAAAGAACTCTCAATTTACTTTGTTTCCAGGAGAAGAAAAGTTTAAACCATTCTTGCGTCCACATTTGCTTTGGGAACTGGGCTCCTCCGTGATTTGTCATTATTGCAGAGAAAAATGTCTCCTGAAAAGTTTACATAGCTGCAGCGGTGTTGTTTTTTCAAGTTGCCGGGTAATTGTCCAGATAGGTCCAAAGCAACATTCCTCTCTGTTTTAACAAAGGAAGAGTTCGATTATTGGAGGCAGCAGCTGAAAACGCTCGAGGCAACATCATGCTAAACTGCGAGTGAACTCAAACACTGCGTTCCCTGTGATTGCCACACAGCGCTGGCCAAATGTTGTAAATTTTCCAAACCGTGGGTTTATTACTTATGGGGGGGCCTCCAGTGTTTCTTGGTCGGTTGTTACAGTAAATTGTGTTGCCATTCTTGCTGCCTGGTGGAGAACCGAGACCTCGGAGATGGACGTGTTTATTCTGCAGTTAATCACCATGTCTG
Organism: Limanda limanda; assembly: GCF_963576545.1. Classification (NCBI taxonomy): domain Eukaryota; kingdom Metazoa; phylum Chordata; class Actinopteri; order Pleuronectiformes; family Pleuronectidae; genus Limanda; species Limanda limanda. The sequence goes on from NC_083643.1 coordinate 20,335,289, forward strand.
ATGCGGCCTCTCTGGACGTGTGACGGAGGAAATGCCGCTTAAATGCAGTCACCACGACCTAATGAGGTGGTTTAGCTGCTGTAGCGCGCCTTCAGCCTTACTCTGTAATTCAGACACACCGACTCCACAGTTCCCCCGGCAAGCCTGCGTCACAAGTGCGTTCGTCCATACTCGCCATGTCACCCACAACCCCGTGAAACATGCCGTACGGCTGCTCAGGAGACCAGGGTCCAACGGGCCGTCAATCAATGAGGAGTGTGTGGTTTGAAAACGGGGAGAAAGGGTACAGTGTGGAATGGTAATGGGGGAAAAAAGGAATTAAAGTTTGACCGATTTTCGTGGGGCAAGCGTCAAACTTTGAAATGAATGTCAAGTGAGTGTAAAATCTGCTGCCCTCACCCACATACTGTGTACGTCTTTGACAAACAGAGGGCATTGCAGTCCTTGCTGTTCTTGGAAGCGCCTGGTGCCGTAGCTCCACTCCTCACTGATGGTTAAACAGCATGCCCGTGCCATGCTCGCTAATGACAGGCTAGGCTTATTCCACTGAAGTGGCGCTTTTCAGAGTCAACGGTGCACAGAGAGCCTCGCAAGCACCTCCCAAAGCAGCTGAGGTGCTGTGAGGACACTGTGTACAGGCACAAGAATGCACACGTGTATTAACAAACACTCTTGTCTTATGCTGATTTTAGTGGTGACTGATGATGTGGACTGAAAAACACAAAGCCTCTGGTTTTTGTTTTCCAGCTTTTATCTTCTGACAGATATCTCTCTTTGATATCTCTCTGCAGAGGTATTAACTTTCAGTTTGGCATCAGTTTAACTCTGTTTCATCTGAAGTATGTGATTTCTCTTATTGGATACATTTATCTTGAGTTTAAACCTTCAGATCACAAAAAGTTGACCTCTCCATCCTGATTTCTTTCTGGTAGAGTCTCAGTCAAGTGTCCCAGAATGAACTGTATATCTCACTGAAACATTTGCCTATGAACGAGAACAAGCAACAACTAAATCCCTCCATGATTCTTGAGATGGAACATCTGAGTCTTTACCCTCCGTACAGAACAGTCCACAGATGACAGAAAGTGTGCGCCATTTGTTTGTCTTTAAAAACAGGGGGGGGGGAACCGGAGCACTATTGTTTGACATGCCATTTGTTTAGCAGTATTATTAGGACAGTAAACTTCCGAGCTGAGCTCGTATGTGAACCACATGTTTTTTTTGTTTTTTTTTATGTTTCCCATGAGACATCTAAAATGTAAGAGAACCTCCACCTATTCCCACTGAGAGGTGATGCAGGGGAGGTAAAGTGTAGGAGAATTTCATGCACATCATCCATCATTTCCAGAGCGCAAAGCATGAATATGCGTGCACATGTGTATGCAAAGAACAACTTTTTTTTACATGCGAGTGTGCTTAGGCATGTGTGCATCGAAAGGTATGCATTCACTTTGGGATATCGGACCCTCAGCCCCTAGAGTTGCTGGATCTGTTTCTGCCCCATAGCGAAGCCCACTTCCACATTTTCTCAGCATAAAAGAGGTGGGAGCAAGAAGAATGCGTCTTTTCATCAAGACTGGCGCTGCATGAATATTTCAAACCGGCAACATGATTCTTCAGTGCCACCCAACACAAAGGAAAAGGTCTCTGGGTGAACCCGAGTTGGAGCAAGCGGAGGTGAAATCTCAGATTGGAACTCAGCTTCCAGGCACCACCTGCTCAAAGTGAAAAGACACAGAGATGAGGCCCTGGGGCTGGGACAGAGGCTCGGTTAAACCCTATCTGACCATGTCTGCATGTACCGGTGCCAAGTCTGCCACTGAGAACTCACTTTGCTGTGGAAAACCATTAGGACAAGCACAGGCATGTGCTTGCATTGTTTATTGTGTGTGTGTGGATGGAGAGGATGGGTGTGCCTGTGGACATACCAGGAATTCCAGTACGGCAATAAAGCCAAATTGAAGGTGGGGGATAAAGCCTGGATGTGTTGAGTGATACCTGGGCTGCTGGGAATGAGAAGGTTGGGACAGAAAGGTCTAGGGTGATTGAGATGTGCTGGGTGAAAAGTGGGGAAAGATTAAGCGGAGTGAGGACTTGGCTCCATTATGTGGTCAGACCAACATTAACATGGTTGTACTCCATTTTTCACTCAGGAATTGACAGCTCTGCCCTGAAAGGTGCGGGAATGTGGAGTTGGTTCAGTCGTCCACTTTCCCACAAGCTCCAGAATTGATTTAATAAGACTTGAGTGGTTTTGCTCCATGTTGCATTGAGCGAATGTGTATCAAACATTTCTGTTGAATGGTGTGGATTGGTGCACTGTATTACTGCCAACACACTGTCACATTGTTATTGTACATGTTCATGGTGGCGACCCTGGATGTCACGTTGGTATGATATCTCCACAGTTGTTTAGGTTTGGAAACCTTTCCAATATGCTGGTTAAAGCATCGGCCAAACAGGCCCTGCAGATCCAAGGCAGATAGCAGATGCATGGTTCTAAAAAAAATACACATACTTTTCAAACACAGGAAACAATGATGTTCTTTCAATCACACTGCGAAGAAGGAAATGTTCATTATGTCAACAGCAATTTTCTACAATGGTAGTTCGCAACCTTTTGGCCTGTGACAACTTTAAAAGTTTACTCATGAAACCTTATCACAGGCTGGACATTTAATATGAGATGTGAGCAGCTCAAAAGGGTCTCCCACTGCTGGAGGCTCACAGGCTGGAGAGGAGAGAGGTCAAATTGTGCTATTGGAAAACTTAAAGTAATTGAGCAATTCTAGCAGCTGTGATACTGTTCTTAGCACATCTGTACTTTGTGCAACATTTTAACAAGAGCATGTTCAGTTGTCATGTTTGCTTACCATGTTTGTATTTTCAAATGAGCCCTTAGTTAATACAGTACAGCTGAGGCTGATGGGAATATCATTAGCATTGCACATATTAGTCCAAAAGGCAAATTATTGACATGTGTTGAGTGCACGAGGTCACAAGTCTCTGTGTCAGAGCAGCAATATCAATGTGAATGTTCAATTTCTACCACATTTTAAGGCAATCCATGCTGTAGTTATCCTATTCAAAGTAATTTCTATAAACGTAAACCACACGGTTTCACTAAGCGTTAGTTAGTTGTCGACAATTTATTTTATAAAACTAAGTCTAGCTACCAAACCATGAAAAGTTTTTATTGTGTCACAGCCAAGTGATAACACCACTTCCTGTTATTGATTTAATACCATTTCCTCTTATTCTACATATCAGATTACCAGGAAATGTTGAATTTCCACTTACTGTTAAATCATAGCTTCACGTGTTGAGTAACGGTAAATGTCGAACACCTCTGGTTCACAAATTCCTGCACAGCTTGAGCTCCGGTATGCACAGTTCTCTGGACAGCACCTTTTGCAATGTAAATTTATTTGATACAGTTCCAGATCTTTCTGCTTGTGAGCGCAGAACACGACCCAATGCACAGCTCATTAACCCGCAACACTGGAGCAATTAAACCCAATCAAAAGCCTGTCAGGGAACCCAATGGGCTCCCTGCTGAGACAGCTCCTGTAACATGACACGGGAGAAGAATGCAGGAGACAGGACGTCCAGGCCACAGACACTATGCGATCATGCAGGTCTCACAGGGAGACAATGTTGTACAGTGTTCAAACTGAGCTCCACTGACATGATTAGAGCCTACTGGACAGATCCAAACTTTTAAAATGTTTTATAAATTCAATTGTAACCTTTCCGCCTGAAATGTTTCACCTGGTGCTCCCCTCTCTACTTTAGTGGAGTTTAAATCTGCAGGGTTGGGGAAAAAATACAGCCTCTATTGTTCTTTTCACACACTCTGCAGTCCCTCACTCACACGCACTTTGTTGTGCCAAAGACATGGTGTTCTGGTGAAGCCCAAAATAAGCCTGCGGCTTAAATAAGGTAGCGTAGCTAAGTAATAATAACTCAGTGCCCTCAGTGGAGGGTTGGCAACTCCGACTCCCCCTCCCCTTAACATGGCACGGTCAATACAGGCTGTGATTCACAAGACAACAGAAGAGGCTTTTGTCTCGCAGACTTCCAGGCTACATGTGGACGGGGCAGCCATTTCACTCCCAAGGTATCTCCCTGAGAGCGCTCTCTGTCCCTGGACAACCTCATGTGAGCAAGATTGTTGGTGCTTAAGGGGAAATATAGATCTCATGATTACCAACAATTGACCAATTCATTTGAGACCTCCTTTGACATGGCACATGTGCAGCTGCGTTCAGGATTGTGGTCATCGTGTGCCTGTGTTTTTTCGTGTGTGAGCGCGTGTGTAGTCTTGATCTCTCACAATAATAAATCAAAAGAAGCTGGTAGCCTTTGGATCATGTTGGGCCCCATGTTTTGAAGAACAGATTGGCACTCTATATGAGCGCTGATTGAGCCACTGAGAGGGTGTTTGGATTAGAATGAGCCTATACATTACACAGATGGGGCTCTGCCTAAGTGTATGTGTATATATAGGTGTGTGTGTGTGTGTGTGTGTGTGTGTGTGTGTGTGTGTGTGTGTATGTGTGTGTGTGTGTGTGTGTGTTTCAGAGTTTGGGTTAGGTATAGAGTTCACAACAACACGACATCAGCGTCTGCCTTCATCACCAAAAGCTCTGAAATCTCGTTCTTTTAAAGTTGAGATCTTCATCAGAGTCTGTCCTCTACGTGTTTGGCTCCTCTTTTTCATCCTGTGGTATTTGTTTTGCGTGGTCGAAACGTCAGAAACACAACCATCCATAATCACAAAATTTCCCTCTGTATTCTCACATGAGTTTTTAATTGGGGGCTGGCAGGAGAAACTGACTTGGCCATTTGTGTTCTCACCCACAACCCCCTTCGAATCATTTCAGGAGATTATCTGGAGTTCAGTGCATGTCTTAAATTATCTTATAACAGCTAGCATTTTCTCACTGTCCTGGTTTATCGTACTGTAAAGCATCATAAAACCCAATCATATAGCATTGAGCAGTGGAATTATAAGGTCCAAACGTTGTGGGTTGAACGGTTTAAAAGTGCGGCTGTGATCACAGACTGTTGTAGCTGGCAGTTTCCTGCCCAGATAACTTTAGATGAGTTGCCATAAAAGTGGTTTAGAGAGGCTAAAGGAGGCAATAGAGCGACTTCACTGGCTTGAGATGAAGTGCTTGTGTACAAAGGGATTCCAGAAATGTCAGGAGAGATGGAGACTGCCCACGGCCAGGTAGCTCTCTGAAACATCCTCCTTCCTATCACGGAGCCATTCACAGCTGGCACACAGCTGCTTCTCTGCACCGCACGGCCCTCAAACAACTGGCTACAGTACGTATACAGAGTCTGATATAAAATGCATGTGTTGGGGAGTTCTGTAGATAATAGTTGAGATAAATCTAAAGCTTACTTTTGTCTTTTATCTTAAATACATTTCATCACCCTGACGAGTGCCATCTCCTTAGGCAGTTGAAAAGAGGAAACCACAGAGAGCAGGGAACAGACAAAAAGGTACATTTCCTAACACTACAGCCTCTCCCTTTCAATTCATATGATATGAATTGATATGTTTTGAATTATATACAGTACTGAGAAAAAAGTTTTATGTACTAAAAGTAAAGTGGACATGTCATCAGTTTCATACAAGGTGGAATAAACAGTAAGGAAATCTAAATCAAATCCATATTCGGTGTGACCACCCTGTTCCTTTTAAACAGCACCATTTCTCCTGTAGTTTCCCAGGTTACTTGGGAGGTAGGTTGCTCAAAGTAAATTGGGGAACTTGTCACGGTTCTTCTGTGAATCCCAGCGGCCTCAGTGTCCTCTGTTTCTTTATGTAATCCCAGATTGACTCCATGACGTTGAGATCAGGGCTCTGTAGGGACCACACCATCTGTTGCTAAAGAAAGTGCTTGGTTCTGGCAGAATGAATTTGGGACCAATGAGATTCCTTCCTGATGGTATCGCGTGATGGATAAGAATCTAAATATCTAAACTTTTAAACATTGTACGCATAAGGTGAGTTCTGCATATGCCCATGTATAAACATATTTCTCAGTTGCATGCTTACAGTGATTAAATTAAGCACATTTCCATTGCCTCATCTTGGGTCAGTGCAGTATCAGGGCAACCTTTGTGAAAAATGAAGGAAGTGCAGTTTTGACCTTCTTAAGTTAAATATAAAAGCCATTAGCTACGTAGGTTGATCCAGCGTTAAAAAATAATACAGCTACAATAACTAAGACAAATGCAATGCCAGGTATAATTAACTTTCTTGTATGCTTAGCTACAAACGTATGGTCCTCTCCTCTGTCACTGTGGTTTTCTAAAAACAATCTATGCTTTCGCTCTACTTTACTCTGTTGTGTTGGATGATGTGTTTTGAGTGCACGTTGTTTATTGCATGACATTTCATACTAAAAGTTTTGCTTTCCCTTAGAGTACCCACTTTCAATGATATAAAAGGCTGCGGAATAAGCCACAATTTTTATTTTGGTCAGTTTCCCCAATTGCCCAATTTGTGGCCCAATTTGCCACACCCATTAATGTGGGAGTGGGGCTTCTGAAGGAGCACTGGATTGAGGAAGGGGTGTATCTGTTGAAACAGTTTGCCAAAAGTGAAGCAAAATGATTGTGATATCCCCCTGGTGGCTGGCTTCAGTAAAAAGCCCCGCCCCTCCATTATATCAAATTGGACACAAGAAAACTAAAGTAATAAATAAAAAAATATTTTTTGAAACAGGTTCAGACAGCTAAGAAGCAGGAGGAATATGTTTGATACAGTGGAGAAAGTGAAGATGAATCTTCCATTTTGGTGTGGACACAGCCAGGCTAGCCCCCCTGGCTAGTTCCCACCCCATTTGTTTAGCCAGCTGTATTAATTCAATGCGGTCCTAATAACAGTTTCATTGCAAAAGTCTTATATTTAATGTGACTCCTCGATTGGTACATAATAGGAACCAGCAATGATAAGGAAGCTTTCATTTTTCAAAGCTAAAGTGTTCATTTTCATTGAGAGAATGCTGGCAGCTGGTTTAACCATCTTGTGGGGTGTCATGACATAGAATATGAAAACAGACACGGTTCACATTTCATGGCCTGAAGGAAGAGATGGTCTGTGAGAAACCAATAACTGTAATTGGGATGTGGTAAGGATCTTACAATGAGTTTTAAATTTTTTTTTATTGCATCAAGACACTTAATATTGTGATAGACACACATGCACCAAACGCTCAAGCAAAACCACCCACCCCGACAACCTTAGATAAGAAAAAGTTGCATGGTGAGCATCTTTGTGTGAGTCAGAAATACAACAGAGTGTAAAGATTATTTACACACAACTGTAAGTTAAACATGTACGGAGAAGTATATTTACACATACTGTATACATACACACATTCAAGGAAGGATGCCAACATATCTTGAAGTGGCCTATTTCCCCCTAATGGAAAATAGAAAAGTATATCTCTGATCTGTTTTCAAAGTGAAAAAAGATAGATGAACTTCTGACTGTGGATTGTATATTGCAAATACCTTTTGTGTTGATTTTCTTCCCCGCAATTTTTTTCCTCTGCACTTAGTATTTGTTGAGTGAATTCAGACTCTTTTGATGACAAAGAGCTTTTATCAGTGGTACAACTCTCCAGTCAATAGAAAACAATCCTCCATGAGCATCCCAAATGTTTCCTACCATTTGAACGCTTAAAAGATCAGAACCCCAGCGCCTGCTGTTCCAGGGCCTGTTAGCGTGCGATTCCTTGATCCCTCTGTAACATGAAGCCCGTGTAGCGAGCCGGACCACATGGGGAGTGCGATGTTGTGAGGTGAGGTATTTTTCGACTGGGAGACGGATATGTAATGCATTCCAGACACTCGGGCCGCACACGGCTCTCTCCCCTGCTACCTATAGGAATCAATCCTCTCCCCTTTCGCTAGAACAATAAACCTACTGCCACTAAGGAAGAACTCATACAGACCCCCAAAAACACAACTACCTCTCCCGTCGCTTCCTGAGGCCTGTGGAGAGGGAGCCCAACTTATAGTCTACATTGGCTTGGACTCGGTCTCTAAACACTAAACATCCTCCCTGACCCCTAAACATCAGCCCTTGACCCAGAATTTAACACCAATGTCCAAAGAGTTAGGACCGAACTTCTTGCTTTTGACCTTTAGCTCAACCGCAAAGCTAACCAGGACACTAAATCTTTGAGACGTTCCCGAAAACAGGTAGCGGTGATCTTCTAAAACGTGACCTCCTGGAGGTGGATGTGGACGATCACCTCATGTAAATATGTTTTGGTTGATTCTCCTGCTTGGAGGTCTGAGCTGGTTTAACTGAGTTGCATAACTGGGATGATACTCAGGTTTCTCTGTTCAATGAGGCCCAGATGGAAGATGATGTGCGTTTTCAAAAACAGAGCCCAATGGGATCTGCATCTGTGAACCCCCCTTCCCTTCTTCTCTTCATCCTCTCCTCAGCTCCACCACACCGCATTAAGGACCTCCAATCAGGTTTCAGCCTAAAACAACAGCCGGCGCCTGCGACAGCATTGTTTTTCTTGTCTCCACTCGGACTGGGATGCAAAGATGTATGGGAACCCTGGAATGCTGAGATAATGCTCATAATGAATGTGCAGGGGTAGTGAAAGAATCAGCAATGTGAGTTTTGCTATCGGCGTGCACGCCCTTTCCCCCTGCATGCATTTGCAAAGCAGCTTCCTCTTAATGTCATTTTGGTTTCTTTATTAAATCAGTTAAATTGAATGTTATGTCAGGGCTGACTCACCGAACACAGCCAGAAGCGAGGGAGGGAGTTACATCTCCATATTTTTATTTCAATAAAAGCAGACTCCTGTAGTTGTGCTTTGTTAAATTGCCACCAAAGACCAACAGATTGACAGCACTACCTGGGTGAGACCAACACTCATGCTTGGTCTTTATTTAAGAGGAATGCACAGGCGGAAGTATTTCTGCATGTGTCATGTCTCAGCTTCCCTGTGCCATTTCAATGTTCTCCTTTCTTTCATCCCTCCTTTTTTTCGTTTTAATTCCTCTCTTCAAGGCATCTGATCCTGTGGACCGTCAGACACCTGAAAGCTGATGGTGCATTACTCCGGCCCACGCTGGAGAGCCATCAAACTAAACTTAGTTCCTCTGGGATTGATTGTACCTGAATTATACTTGTGCATTAAGAAATCACTGTAATCATTATCGGCTACTATGGAGCCACAGTATCATTCATTTGGCTATTTTAGTCGTGTTTTGGGTTTCTACCAACTCCAGCGGAAAATACTTTATTCTTTAGCAGCTGAATGCCCCATTAACTTTACAAGACACTATGAGAGCTGCTATAGTGAACCAGAGCAGTAGAGTCACAGGCCGCACAACTAATCATAGATTACTCTCTATTATGAACACTTTCATTGTCATTTGAGACATTATTATAGAAAACTGTCTTTTCTTGCAAACCATGAAAATCCTAAAATCAAGTTAAAGTGTCTAGATTGTCCTCTAGTGGCAGGCTGCAGTATAGGTCATACATCCAGCCTCCTCCATGTAAGTGAATGGGACAAAAAATTCAAGATGATACAATTTTATCAAAGATGTTTCTATCATTTTAGTTAGTTCTTTATTTGTTTATTGACTATTATATACACAAGTCAATAACAATGAAAACAGTGTTTGGGTTTGTATTAGGTTTTTGATGCTATAAATACAGGTAGAAGTGTCATGATTGAGACTCAGACTAACTCATGATTGTTTGACTGTGTTTATCGACATGTCTTTGCTACAGTGGCTAAATTCCAGCAAGCAGACTCAAGCCTCATTTCTTGACTGAAGTCTCACCTGTATCCAGCTCAAAATTCAGCAGTCCTGGTTTTGAACTACGTGGCCGTGTTGCACATTTTTTAACGCATTTCTTAAAAAAACTCCAGACAGGAAAACAAACTTCTGAAAGCAAAAGTGTTGCTATCTTATTCACCAGCCTGAGGTGATCCCACATGTAGTTTTTTTTTTATAATTTCTGTCACATATCCCTCCATGTGTCACACAATTTCTAGGCTAGATCCAGACTACTGCATATTTGTTTGAAATCTCATCAACTCTGCCACGGATATACGCCTGTAATTTTGTAGACAGTAAAACAGAGGTTTGGAAAAGTTGGTGGCTCCGTTTTAATTTGAAAAGTTCTGGGCCTACTGACCCTGTTGTCTTTGCTAATGGTTGTGTATTAAAAACCTGTTATCTACTCATATGCGTAGGACCCAAGCTATTATTTTAAGCAATCTGTTACAATGTCCACCAGGAGGCTCATTTGCCTCCCTTCTTCACAACCATGGTGGACGTATGAACGGGATTAAAACTCATACGGAGCCAGAACGCTTGTGTAACAGAGATATAGCCTTAATATTTTTATTCCAAAAATAAAGCCACTCCTGAAAATCAAACTGCTCTCCTGAATCAACATCTCTGTCACTTATCTCTGTGATTTACCTGCTGTATTTTTGTACACATTAACATTTCATGTCAGCACGAGGCTTTGCGTTTTATTTGATAGTGTGTGCATGCTAAAGAAGAGGCAGCAACTACAGAAGTTTAGTTCCTGCAAGTGCCTGAAGTAAAAAAGTAAAACAAAGAACATCTCCAAGTGAAGTATGTTTCCTTCCGTTCAGAGCATGGCCTAGAAACATTAATGCCGCACTAGGCCAGGTCATGTTCACTGGCCCAGTCCACGCTCACCTCCAAGATGTCCCAGTTTAGTTTCTGAGAACTGCAGTCCAAACTCTCTTTTTATTGACCTACTTTCGAGGTGGTGCACAGATGATATATGGCGCAGGCCTTTTTGGAGAACAGGGTTAAGCAGGCGGTGGGGGCTTTGAGGAACTGCAGCGTTGCATACCTCTGTGTATGTACATGGAGTAGCCTTTCACCTCTCGGGCTCTGTGCAGCCTTTGTCTCAGGAGAGGAGGACATAAATCAACGGCAAAGAAGGTCGAGCACGGAAATCAAGAGTCACCGAAACGTCTAAATGCAGGAGGAAACGGGAGAGGTGAGGAGAGAGGTAGAAGTTCTGCAGGAGGGGGATTTGTTCAGTTGTTAAAAACAAAGATTCATTCTGAAAGTAAGAGCCATTTCACAATCCCTCCCACTTCCACCCCTGTATGTATGGGAGCGTGGCGGCAGGATTTTTTTCTTCATGTTCAGCTCAAGAATCTGGCAGGAAGAGAGGTGTCGGAGACAAAGATAAAGTGAGATAGAGAAGAAGGAAATGATCCAGCTCCTCTCTCAAACCCATAACTCCAATCAGCTCTGAGGATGGGAAACACGGACAGAGGAGAAGAGAATGTGTGAAAGTCCAACTTTTCAAAGAGAAGCCGGTTTCATTAACCGTTATGTTGCACAAAGGTGCAGAAGTTAAAGGGGATTCATCTTATGTTCCTGACCTTTAACCTTTTCTTCACTAGTATGTCAGACAACTGACATGTACTTCTTCCAGCTGTCAGCAGAAGACGGGAGAGTGTTGTATCTTTAACTCAAACACACTTATGTAAGATGATACTGCCTCCAGGGTCCCAAAGTTACACAAAAGATCGGCGGATTTAAAAATCTAATACCAATTTGCTTCTACAAATCTTAAAGGATCTTCTATATTGATCCATGACACATTGTTCGAGAAACACTGTCACATTTTATTTGTCTTATTTAATCAATCAATCAAATTTAATTTTATGTACAGTCCAAATAAGTTGCTGCACTTTAAAGGTGACTTATCACTAAAAGACCAATCATTAGAGATAATTAGTAATTAAATATCATACTTATAAATTCCAGATAATATTTGTCAATCATTTTCACCCCATATCTATAGCTTCCTTTAACGTGTTCTTGGTCTTTTGAGTTTTGTCCATGTCCCATCCACTCATACGGAGGAGGTAGGGTTTATGATCTGTACTGCAGCCAGACACCAGGGGCAGGATCAAGATGGTCTCTCTTTACTTTTGAGGGGGAATCAAGCCGTCCATCTTTATGTTTAGCTTTATGTTCATTTATAAAAGCAACTCCTTACACGCTGTCACACTATTTTCAGGTTGTCATTTGATGATGACATTATGGATTTTGGCATTTAGTCCCCTTTGTATTAACTGCTGTATTACTGATTTATATTCACCCTTTATATACGTGTAGTAAATGTGTATATGCATCGGTAATATATTATCAAAAGGGGCCATGTATTTCATAACCTGTCAGCATTAGAGCATGTAATTGCTATTCGTCTACCACAGCCGCCACTCTCTGAGCCTTAAAGCGATGATGGTCATCAGCCATTACACACAGGCAGACACACATACAGACACACGGTGTAACAACATGTCCACACAGGTGTAAATCCTGTGCACTGTGAGTTATTGGACGCTGTCACTGTGCCATTACATAAGAGTTTTCAGACGAGACTAAAACATTCTTACAAGCTGATTCACAAGTGTTGAAACATTAGAAAACATGGAAATAAGTAGTCTGCCGAGCCCTGCGTGGAGCACGGGAGCGAATCGGGAGGCCTTAAATCAGTTTAAGACCTGAGCGTGGCTGAGACAGGTGTGAGCAGCGTCCCAGGTGCACCTCCACAGGCCATGTGGCACCGGTAATCAGCAGTGGAGGGTGGTAATGACAGGGTGCTGTTGTTAAGAGAGCTGCACACACACACACACACACTCGCACAGAAGCACAAATACTTGCACGCACACAGTCAATCTTAGCCCCGTTTTATCACAGCAGGCATTTTGCTTTCTCAATCCTCTCACACGTTCATGCCTCCGTCTGCGTCTCGCTGTCAACATTTTAGCACCTCAACTCCGATCTTTCATCTGCTGTTGCACAGGTCGTCTTGTTCGCTACGAATGCAAATAAACAACAGCTGCACGGTTATATAAGCAGCTCCGGACCCATCTGCAAACCTGTTGACCTCCAGCCAATAGGGTCAGTTCAAAGGTCAACCACCGCCTCAGAACAAAGACGGGACTTGGGGAAATGATGATGGGGAAAATCATCACAGGTCATGTTGTACCTTTTTTTTTTTTTTTACCTTTTCAAACAGGACTTAAATAAGACGCATTATCCTAAATATGTTGTGGGGACCTAAACCTCTTACACAGTCACATTATCACACACACTTGTTTTCCTTATGTGGAGAAAAATCCAGTCTCCATGATATAAATCATTAAATATCTGGTAACTATGGTTCAGGTTAGAGCTAGTCTCCAGGAAATCAATGTATATCAATTTAATGTATCATAAGACATCTGAAATAAGACTCCTCTGAAGTCATGGACACAATTTTGTGTGTGTGTGTGTGTTTGCGTTTTGTCAAACAGAGGATTGATGTTGGAGATTTGGGAGGAGCTACATGAATCAAAAGTCAACTGATCGCTTGATTGGCTGCTGTTAATCTGAGGCGGGGGTTATCTGTCATGGACTTCAGGTATGTGAGGACGCAGCTGTTGTCTCTCCCTGCTTTCCCTCAGTGCCTGCACATTGTGTCCCGCTTTAGAAAACAATGAAAACAAGGTGTGCGCAGAAACCCCCCCCCTCTCTTAGTGCCAGCACCGAATACCTTCCAACTTGCTCTGGACTGTTTTTTTCCCATCAAAACTTTCCCCCATGGCGATGTCAGAAGTGTAGTGAAGCGAACAGTGTGAGAGCCGATCTGGCCTCTGGTCTAGCCAGGATGTCATTATGGGATACCAGTGTCACCAGACGCTATTTTTAACTTTGTCCTTTCTTCGGTGAGACCGCAGTCACAGCCAGTGATCCCGGCCTCATGTGAGTTTGTGTACGTCTGTGTGACCCTGAAGTTGAAGTTGGTCACGTATCAGAGGGAGCGACTGTCTAACAGCTTGTCTCAGACACATCTCATATATGCTGGTGATTACAGGCCCTGTCAGAGCTTATTCAACAGCGCCGCAGTGGAAAGCCTTCGTCCCTGAGATGCTGGGAGCTTATGGAGCTCTGATTGTAGAGGTGAAACCGCAGTGACCGGCCTGTGTGACCCTGCTGACTGTAAACACACACCAGGCCTAACCTTCTGGGCCTCCACGCTATGCAAGACCCCTGGCATAGGAGCTGTCCTGAGGACATAATGAGTTGGCCATAGGACATGGACATGCCAAGCAGATGTGAAAAATGCCTGAGTTACACAAAGGGTCACAAATGGTTTTCTTTACGGTTTCATCACATTTACTACAAATTAAATTCCCTTAACATCACTTCTAACCATAAGTTTAAAAGTATTATTTGTATGAAAAAACATAAAGAAGCAGATAGCTTTTTGGAATTTCAGCTATCTTATCTACCTGTTTGTATATCAAAGTCTATCACAGTAAACAAACAATAGGTTTCATTGCATTGTTAAAAGCTTTGATTTCTAATGTCTGTATATATATTAGACTAGATTTATATACTTTTTTTTTACTTTTAAAGTTAAGAAAAATCTCTGATCTGACCCCTATTCCGGATCCGCACCAGAATTTATTGGGTTGCTCCTACAGTCATGCCCCACCTCACAACAATATTCCAGAGAAATTGGTTGAGTATTTTTTGTGTATCGTGCAAAAAACAAACACTGATGACAGCATACTGTCCTTGGTGGAGCTAATCTGGGGCTTCCCGGAATAGAGAAAAATACTTTCAACTATACAATCTATTGCATGTTTATCACATATCGCAGTATCTTTATCAAATTAAACATTAGGTTACAGAGATTTGGTGGAAATTATTATTGTAATACGAAAAAATTACGTGTTCTGATATCAGTATATATCACAATATGGCCAATGTAGGCATAATCACTTACAGAATTAACAAACTGACGAACATGCAAGTTCATTCTGGTCCTTGAAAACATCCTGTCATCCATCATTCCAACTATCCATTATCAACACTGCTATCCTTTCAGCACTGCAGGGGAGCGGGAGCCAATCCCCGCTGACATTATGTGAGAGGCAGAGTGCACCCTGGACATGTCAGCAGCGAGACCAACATATACACGGACAAACAACCATTCACACTCCCGGTCTCCCATTAACCTAAACAATTTGAAAAAAGTCCCTCCAAGCTTTTGTAGATCTATCAAGCACGTCTCATGGTGAAAGGTCCAGAAAAAAGATAGTATGTGGATTTGTCATGTCAGAGATGTTGAAAGCAATGGACTCCAATTGATTGTACTGGATCACATGAGATCAAACTACACAAAAATCATTTGAATCTCACTATGGCAAAGGTATGCACTCACAGTGGCTATAGCAGACCCGTCAATCAAGTGATAATTATGCATAATTTCAAACCTCTGTTATATAAACAAACAAGTAGAAAAAAATCCGACCCTTTGTACAGTTGTCATGAGGGAAGAACTTAGTCATAGAGACCAAAACCACATGATTCCACAGAGCAGCGATAAACAATAACACTGCATTATCACTCAACATGACTGACACGCTCCTTTACGTAACACAGGGATGAGTAGCAGCATAACAACACACAGCTGCCTCTGAAAGTGGAGGAGGTGTGAAGCAGACTTGCTGTAGGTATCTGAGGCTGGGGGCGGCCCACCCCCCTCCCCACTCCCCACTCCCCTCCACGCTGACAGGGCGTCAGCAGCCCTCAGTGCCACAACACCACTCATGTCAGATTGGTATCTTTGATGTTACATAACCTCCTTCAGTTCTGGAGCCACCACCTCTGCTGCAGAGCTCAGCACGGGGGGGGGGGGGGGGGGGGCTTTTGTCTCTGAACAAAGCCGAAACTCCACCATCTGTCGGTAACACTCATTTGTTTAGAATTCCTCTTTTTTTACATCAATACAAAGTATGAGCCGACAGTTTTGACGACCTATACTGCATAGAAGGAGAAGCGAAATCAGTTGCCAGGCAATTGTGTTTGTATAGACTGTGGGCTCCGCTCAGGGGAAGCTATGGGTGGTAAGAGGAGGAGGACAGAGGTGAGAGGATGTGGTGAGGACAGTAGTGGCTTGGCACATGCCTCTGTGGGTGAGCAGTGGCCCTGATGGAAAACATCGTGCTCTATATCCCTGTTTTACCCTGGTTTTTATAGAGAGAGAAAGAGGGAGAGTGATTATTACGGCTCCTGGAATAGCATAATTAGAGAGAGAGAGGCCTCGGTTTCTCAGAGTCTGTGCGTGTAACCTACCAGTGTTGTTTTTCTCTTCCTCTGGGGGATGCAGCTGTATAGCAACCCAGGTATATTTATGTAACACTGCTTCACTCACACGTTTTCTGACACTGGGGATATTTAAAAGTGAGGAGAATGTGCCAGTGACTAATAAAACACGAGATGATTCTATCAACGCATATGTGTTCGGAATAAATGCATGAGAATGTCCAATAAACTATGAGTGTCACATACAGGCCAGTTATTGCAAATCGTGCTGTGCAGCCAAACACTACTTTTAGGAAAACATTAGATTCCAGGAATCAGGAGTAGGCCGAGATAACTTTGAGGTCAGGTTGAGCATCGTAGAAGACAACTGGTTACAGTTAAGGATGAGGTTATAAGGTCAAGGTAAGGAAACACTCACCCAGAATCTACTCTAGGATGTCAACAAATGCATCTGATCAATGTAAGCCACATATTCACTTTCCTTTAAGATCTGATTTGCACTCAACATCTGGAACAATAAATATTTCTGCTCCTTTGTTTGTCTGTTTGTTTGGTGTTGAGCAGGCAGCGTAAAAATGGCAAAAAATAGCACTGATGAGATGAGTAAGACTGAAAGCTGCAGGCTGCAAAACAAAAACAAATCAACTGAAATACACTATAAAACTCTGTAGAGCTGAGGGGAGCTGCGTAGTCACCTTATAATTACCTCCGCCAAGGAGCTTATGCTGTCATCTGCATTCATTTGTTTGTTTGTTTTGTTGGTCTGTTGGTTAGCAGCGTTCCACAAAACCTACTGAACAGATCTTCACAAATCTTGGTGGAAAGACGGGACATGGGCCAAGAAGAAGCCAATTTAATTCCATAAATGTGACGGATGTATAGGATTTTTTTCCCCAAATTTCTCTAACATCTAAAATTTGGGGACATTCTCACCCTTTCCCCAGATATTAATTCATACATTTTAATTTAAAGTCAGACCTGTTTAAGGGACTGATATTAGGGATTATTCCTATTACACGTATTATGTAGTTCCATTATTTAGTTATTGTAAAAGTACTGGTTGAAGAATTTTTTAGATATGTAAAAAATGATCAAAGTTAATATGTCTAAAATGATGCAGAAGACATACTGTGTTTCTATTCGACAGTGCAGCCATTAAAAAAAATAGAATCATGTGCCTGATTATTTAACTTAAAGGCTAATGGTTTAAATGGAGATCTGGGATAAACTGATAAAGCACATATATACAGATTGATACTGTCAGACAGCCATGGAGGATTACAATGAAAGCTATTATATGTTTTTGATCACTACCAAGTGATAACGTTGTCAAGATCAGTTCCATGATTAGTTTCCATCACCTTCCAAACTTGATTTGGACTGGATGAGATATTTAAGAAATGCCGATAATTGTTTCCAATATTTTTACAACAATGAAAACTATTTAGAGTCACGTCAAATACAGAGTGATACATACAAACATTACTGATCCTTGATCCTAAGGCTTCACTCCCAACTAAGTTCATATAACCTCCACCACTACTGGGTTGGAGGCAAAAATCGAATGGTTCATTCATGCCAAACGCAAATCAAATTTCTCACACAATGGGATTACATACAAAGTCAGTGCAAAGATGCATCATTCCCATTGCCTGGCGTAAATCCTGCAATGTGATAGGCGCGAAATTTGGGTAATTCGGATTCAGATCCTGGCAGCGACCCCAGCTTGCATGACATCAAACCGGTCAGCCTCAGGTAGCGTTGGAAACAGAAGTCATCCAGACGACGCTCCTGGAGATGGGGAAACCTCTGGATGGTCACACAACATATGCCTCATGTTCACATATTCACGTGATGCAAAAATGTGCTTCATTTTCAACAACTAGCCAATGTAGTCATGATTCCTTTTGTAATTTGGTGAACTACCTTTTGCATTCATTTTGTCAGAAATATCTTGTTATTAGATGGTGGTGCAGTGGTGAGCACTTTCGCTTCACAGTAAGTAGGGTCTTGGTTCAACTTGGTTGTGGAGTTTCCATGGTTTCTCGGTTCCTGCATGGGTTTTCCCCGAGTACTCAGGCTACCTCCCACAGTCCAAAGACATGCAGATTGGGGTTAGGTTAATTGGTGGCTCTAAATGTGAGTGTGAATGGTTGTTTATCTCTAATTCGTATCCATGTGATGGGCTGGTGAGTTATCCAGGGTGTGCACTCGCCCACCGTCAGCTGGGATTGGCTCCAGCTGCCCTGGCCACCGTAAAATGACAAGCTACAGATAATGGATGGATGTCTTGTGAGGATATTGATGACTAATGATATGTTAGGATTTTTCCTGCCTCTAAACGCAGGAAACATTTCATCAACGAATTCAAACAGAAATTAGCAGGGCCTTGATTGAAATGAGTCCATTAAGTTAACACCAGATTGATGGAGCAGTCTAATCATCACGTTAACACTGATGATAGTGATGACAGTGTGATAGAATTAAATACACATCCAGGCTGCTTGCTGGAAATGTGAAGTGAACACTGAGTAAACTCATGTTCTCCTTTGGACCAAAGCACGATCATACTGTTTCCAAACGTAGTGCTCCACCAGTTCTGTTCACAAAGAGCCGATTAAACGCTCACAAGTACATGTACACACACTTGCACGTGTGTGTGTGTTTGTGTGTGTGTGTGTGTGTGTGTGTGTGTGTGTGTGTGTGTGTGCAGATACGCTTTAACACACACACACATACACACACGTGCTAATTGCCTGCTTTCATGTGCGTGTTCACACTCACTAACACTCACACACACCACATTTCTTTACCACCAGCCTTGACTTGATTAGCCGTTGCGGTGCGTTCGAGAGCGCTGCTGATGAAAGACAAGGAGCTGGATCTGTCACTACCGCACGGGCATTAAAAGCGCAACCGTTTACACAACAATGGAGCACTAAAGTTGGCCCTCATTAGAGGGATTAGAAGCGTAATCTAAAACACCGTTCAAGTCTCTCATCCTCAAGCCTAAACAGCCTCTCCAGGAGGCCCCTTCCCTCCTACACCAACCATAACATCTCCGACTTCAAACGCTCCATCTGTAACCCCAACCTCTGGGCGCTATCCCCTCTCTCATCAACCCCTATCTCGGAGGGAAAGGTTGCAGAGGGTGATGGACCCCATGTGATGGCGCAGCTGTGGAATGATTTATTGCTGGGTTAATTACTGGGTGAGAGGATTGTAACCACGGGTCACTAGCTCTGGTCTGATCACTGCTTCACCTGCTATTAGATTGTAGTGTATAGTTCATTAGCTCCCTAATAGGGCTCATGCCTCCCTCCTTCCTCTCTGCATGGACAATTTAGGACCATGAAAAGAGAGGTTAGAGTCCAGGGTTTAGATGGGGGGCTGCTCCATTGCAGCAATTAAAGGTCATTTGTGTGGAGGACTTCCTGTGCTGACCAGCTGCACAGCGTCTGTCCATTGGCTGTTTGGAAAGGATCGGCAGCCCTCTGATGACTGTGATCTGAAGTCTGTTGAGTGTGTTAATATAAGCTGGACTGGGTTGATTTGGATCAAGTTTTCTGAGTAATTCTGGTTCTTCATTGTGCATGTAAACACCATATCCTGGTTTCAGAAACCTGTATACGGCCCCAGTTTACAGAAATCTGGATATTCTGCTTCAAAATAAATACATAATCAAAAAATAATTAATTTTTATAGTAAAAATTCTAAAAACTTGTTTCATATTTCAAATGTGAGGAATGCATATCATTTCATTTATTATTTTATTTGATGCAGACAATGCTCATTAATTAACATTTCTATCTGTTGTCCCTGGCCAGTTTTTAAAGTGTTTACTTTAAATAAAAATAAAAAAGACGTATTATAATCATCACATGTGTGAGTTTGTAACGGAAACCGAACAAGCAGACTGAACACATTACGCTGGACTGAAATAATGGTTGCAGTCTCAAATTTACATTTACAAAATCTAAATTAGGATAAAACTCTAACAGATTTATTACATGTAGACACATTCAGACATTCCCTGGTGGCATGAAGTACAATTTATCAGTAAATTCACATTTCCCAAGAATATATTTTCTTATTCAGCCCTGATGTCATTGAGCCTTGCAAATACTTTGGTTACAAAATACTGCAAATGCAATGTGACTTCTAACATCACAAACATCTCATTACTCTGGGTAATCTCACAAAAAACCAACAGCTTTATGAAAAGGGGTTTCTAAAGAAGAGTCAGAGTTTTTCAGTCCAAAAAGGTTGTATTGTGCTCAATCTTGGAAATGCACTCAATAAACAAATGCTTGTCTTAAAGAAAAAGGGTTTAAATCTTCAAAGATTTATAAAAGAGCAAACTTCCGGACATAACTCTCGCTCCTCTGCATGTAAATACCTTAAATTTGTCATTTCTATGTTTGGACCCAACATGTTGATACAATAGAATATGTTCAACTGAAGAAATCTCTCCCATGAAAACCGTTCTGTGGATATTCCAGAGATTCAATGATGCTGTACATGCAAAGGTGTTGCTGCTGGATATTTAAGGAGCACACTCCATTTTATTGATGTAGCCAAAGAAATTTCCAAGACAAATGCCTAAAAAGCTGGGCCCATGAAATCAAAACTATCAAACTCATCGAGTGATTTAAAACAACTAAGCCTTAAACATAAAATAGGAGAGAAGGAGAGAACATGGAAATAATCCAAACTGAGGAACAGGAGAGCTGTTACCGTCCGGGATCAACTGAAGGATGTAAGCAGAGCTGGTATAATCAGTCCAAGGGAATAGACCTAATGGACCGCAATTATCTGTTTCCTTATATTAACTGTAATCCTCAATCAACCTACACTGTAGTTCATGCACACATTTCAGAAAAAAACAATCTTATTATTGGAACCTTTACCATTCTTGACATGAATCTTAAGGTAAAAATAATAGATATGTGACTCATATCTAGTGTTAAATGTAAGTACAGGTGAACGTCAATGATAAAGCCAACAGTTGGTGTGGGTCAAAGTGCCATAACAATCTGGTTTATTAAAAAGTTGATGCGTTTTGCTACAGTGGTGTGGCAAACCAATCAGCAGGCTGTTGTATGCAATCGGTGAGGTACAAAAAACACCAACATGTTAAACCCTTTTCCCAACAGAAAACACCAAAATTACTACCAGTGCCACAGCAAACCACAAATGATAATAACCACAAATCAACAGGTGAACGCCCACTGCACCAGCCGCTTCTGTTACTCTAAAAACAATAAAAAAGGTAGCTTTACATTATTCTTAACTTACTAAAATACAGTAAATAGAACACAATACATGGTAACTATTTTAAAGTAGAAATACATTTTCATACCTTGCCACTGCCACTACTCCTGGACTGTTGTGACAATTTACAAAAGAAACGATTAATTGTTGGTGGACACATACTTTGTAATTAAATCACTTTAGTTAAACCTCTACAGTACATTTCTAATTAAAACAAACAGTTGGTTTCGGCTCACCGAGAGATCAAGTGACCACAGGAGCAGGAATGAGTGCTGACACACCTGTGCTCAATCAGCCTCCTAACCGATGAGGTGCTCTCCCCTTGATTTGCCGAATTGTGCCTGGGTCCTAGTGCCCCCCCCTACCACAGACAGATAAAGAACCATCCTTCACATGGTCAGCAACCACAACATTGACTGTGGAAGGCATTTGTTAGGTTCAATGTCCGTTTTAAAAACATTAACAGTCTGGACCCGACTGTGGAATCTTACAAGTGGGAGGTGGATTTGAATATGCACATGATGGAAAATAAGCGGCCACATTTTTAACAAAGTGATTGGATTGGTTTTGGTTTTCATAACACCGCCATGGAATCTATACCTTTTTTTTTATTATTTCCCATAATGTGGGTGTTGGCGGAAGCACACAGGAAAAAGGTATTCCTCTGAAAGCGTGTGAGCAGTGAAGTAATCGCCAAAACACGTCCTCGTTAGCCCTGACTCCCACTGACATCATGGACTTTTTTATGCAAGCTAAAAATATACCTTATTATTCTTTCATCTCTCTCTGCTTTTCATTCTGCATGTGAGAGCTTTACTGGGTGCTGCTGGTCTGCGGCCTAACTGAGGCCTACAGCAACCCTCATGTAAAGTATTGGGACGCCAAACATCCTCTGATTTACAGCTTGGAGCACACGCTATGTCTTTGCTCCAATGGGCTATAAAAGGCAAATGAGTGCGCGATTTCCAGATCCCACTTGCTATATTAACCTACATTCTTTCCAATAGAGTGGTGGCTGCCCGGATTGACTATAAGCACATGCTGAAAAGCGGCGAACCATCCAGGCCCCAACCGAGAGCTCACGTGAAGGACAGATGGAGGGTTCCCGGGACGGGACAGGACATATTCAGGACCAAATACGACCAAGACGAAGAGCCTGCAGCAATGCCATCAGCTTTCAGAGGCTGTACAGTACCTCGGCTTCATCCGTACTACTATGTTTTTGTTTGAAAATACATCAACTCTTCTATATATAAGCCTGGAGTCCACATTACTCCTGAGGCAGGCCCTGCTTCAGGTTGAAAGATCCAGGCCTGCATTTTAAACTGGACGGGCAGAAACTGAGATGTTCGGAAACGATGACGTAGACACTCACAACCTCTTGCTGTGATTGGGTCTCTTCTGTCACGAATTTCTGATTTGTCAGGCTCCCTTTCCACAAGAAAACCACATGGATAATCGATTACAAGTGCTTCACACCCTGTTGTTTTTGCTAACAGCTGCTGTGCAGTTAAATTCTGCATTTTACAATGATACAACTGTTAACATGCGTAGAATACGAGTTGGCCCCTCGATTCCTCCATGGACTCGCCTCTTTAATCTTTTAGTTGTGAATCTTTTGGACTTTTTGGAATTTATTAAAGGTCACTAAAAGACAGAAATATTTAAAAAAAATGTAATCCAAAAAATTCTCTCCATAAAGCCGGAGATGTACTTAAAGTTAACTACGTGTACGTGTGCACATGATGGCTGCCTCGCGTATCCTGCTTAATTTGTGCACATCCTCAGAAATGAACGCTACAAGTACGCCAGATGCAAATGCTAATTTGGACCTTAGCAGAGACCCAAGGGAAATAAAGATGAGAAACGCTCTGTAGCATGGATAGAATTTTGTTACTAATATAACAAATACAGAATTTTTTGAAAATACTACTTATTGCATGTTTCCATCCACTACTGTTGTCCACTAATGTGATAATTAGGAGTCATTCCATGCAGATAACACTAATGCTTCACAGCAGGAAGGTTTGAGGTGTGGAGTTCAGTTTGAACTCCAGTTCAGCCCTGTCGACCTCTCTGGAGTTTGCATGTTCAGCCTGTGTTTGCATGTTTTTTTCTCTGGGTATTTTAGTTTCCTCCCACAGTCCGATACAACTAGGTTAGGATGAGTGTGTTTGTTTAATCAATGGTATTCCACATTAAAATCCTTCAAGACCGTTCCTGTACGGTACAGTTTGAGGCCAGGAACAGTTTGATGGGCCCTCCTCACAGTGGATAGATCAGCTTTTGAATACAGTTATAACCTTAGTTGATATGAATTTATTAGTTTAAAACATTGTCTTATAAAAACGATAATAATAATTAAACCATACAGGGCCATGGTAAATTTGTTGTTTTAGTCAATATTGCCCTTTTTCGATCAAACACACTTACTGATCCTCGCTTTGCTCTATCATAGAAGACTGTCAGTAGGAACCTTTACGTTAGAAACCCTAATTTATCATACAATATCACTGTGGGGCCCCTTGGTGGTGGCCACTTAGTTGGCTTGAGAGAAGAGCTGGCTCTAAAACCAATGAAGGAAAGAATTCAACAAGTTGGCATACTTTAGAGCTTTAGTAAAACCTTAAAGTTTGAATAACACCCCAAAGTCACAAAGGATACATCATCTGGGAACCATGACTGTCTGTCCAAAATGAATGTAGTAGATTCAACTCTAGACATCTCCAATGTTTAGGTTTCACCTTCTGGGACACACACGTGTAGCTTTAACTCGTACTTTATCACGTATATTTCAGATTTCAGAATATTCAGAGCCACATGGCTAATAATAAGTATTAGGGGAATGGGAGCAAACAATCTAAGCTAAGAGTACAGGTAAAAGGGAGAAGGGGGATGTTTCAATTCGGTTCCTGTAATGCTTTGAAGTACTGCACAGGCCCCCGTTGAAGATGCCGCCAGAACCCCTCAACCGCCTTTACCCCACCCGCTCCTCCCAGGATTAGCTTGGCTATGATTTAGCGCTGTTTCTCACTGGCCTCTGGAATGCGACAGATGACGGATCTATTTTCCTACATTGTTTCACCTGCTCTAAATGGAACCACATGCTGCACAGGACCGCCTCTCCTTTGTCTGTAATTGGAAGCACATGCACGGTGAAGCCGAGAGTAAAACTGAGCCGCCACAACTGACAAGCACCCGACAACCCCTCCCTCCCTCCACCCTGCCTTTACTCTATTGGGTCGGGGGTGCCACATTTTGGTCGGGGCCAAGTGGGAGGCCACAGGGCAGGGTCTGAGAGCATTTATTGAACCAAACGACCTGGCGATACAGGTCAAATTCAGTTCAATGCGACGACTGTATCGTATGTCGAGGCTTTCGAGCCGTCTGACTGAAATCTGAGTGGCAATCGAGAGTCCGCTGAGGAACGAGGCCTTGACATTGACACAAGCAGCTCTGCAACGTTCAATCATCACGCTCTGTGACGAGACAGGCCATGGGGGCAGGGCAGAGGGATCATCAGCGCTTACATCACTGCTTTGCACCTGAGCAAGATTGCATAAGAGGAGCATGTATGATATTAATTAACCTCATCAGTAACGTTAATACAACACGTCTGTCAGTGATGTATGTGAGGAATCAGCCAATGATATCCAGAGGGAGAGGAACTGTAGTCAACGTAGTGCAAGGTGTGTCTGTCAGGCCACAGCCAGGATTTTTATTTTTTTTACTGTTAGAAATAATGAGGTTACGGGTCCAAATCCTCCTCCTCCTCCTCTGAAATAATATGGCCAGACACCAAAAATAAAGTCTCAAAATTCTCCTCGATGTTTGGATTTTCAAAATGGTTTCAATTACAAATCGTGTTGAATCACATTTGTTCCCACATTTCACATATTTCCCAGCATGAACCTCCAAATACTTTCTGCATGTGCGAGAACTAAATTCAAGGTCTTCCTCTGCTCGAAAAATGTGATCTGATTATTGTTTCTTTTCTTGGATGTGAACGCTTTGCTGAGGTGAATGATGTATGTGCACAGTGCGATGAAAGGAGGCTGTTCCCACATTCATCTGCTGACAGGGGGGAATGTTTCACTGTGTTCACCTGCAATATCAGTTTGTATGCAGACGTGTATTGAGATGTATATCTACAAGCCTGATTTTGTGTCATCATGAGAGCTAGTTTTGAAACAACCATGATCCAATATACAAACTCATACAATTAAAATGTGGTAAATAGTGACCTGTATACTTTTCGGGGAATTTTAAAGCTTCTTGAATCCAAACTCTTGAAATAATAAATGTATGCATCTTCAAACCTTGACTTTATTTGGGAGAGAAAGTTAATATTAAAAATGTCACAATTTTTCATTCCAAGCAGTGTCTTCAAATATGTGTTGACCATGAACTGTACTGTATATAAAGATGGACAGCACATCTCTTCTCCCTCCCATTCTCCAGAAATGTAGCCACAATATCATAGGTACGAAGTCTTCTATCTGCACAGTGGCAGATCAAGGGGTTGGAGCGGTGGTTTTGAGGAGCTCACCGACCAATCGCAAGTCAGTCTCAGCTGTCAATCTTGACGTTTCACCCAATTAATTGACCAATATCAACTGGAAAAAGTCTGTGAGATAAGAACTTTCTTAAATGACAGAAAACATCTGTGAGAACATTTTATTTGATTTATACTGTCCATGTCCCGTCTGCTTACATGGAGGAAACTACAGCCAGCCACAGGGTTGCGATCCTGACATTTGAGGTGTGTCTCGATTCAGAGGTTTCATCCTACGGAGGCTGCCGACAAATGCGTCCCTCCATCCTCGAGTAGCAAAGGCTTCGATGAGTGGATCGTTCCTGACCCAACCTATCCCAGGTTTCATAGCTATTCAGTAACAAATGATTTTTCAAATAGATGATGGTATATCTTTGAATTAATCTATCACATCACCACCAATGTAAAAACTCCCCTGACGTTCCTACAGCTGGATCACAGGAAGCAGCATCATTGCAAGTCATCAGTGATGTGAAGTGGCTTTTCTGTTTTCTACACTCCAGGCCACTGGAACATGAAGTGAGGACATGACGCATGCTGTTGTGAAATACTAATTAATGAAGTCAGTTGGGGGTATTTCTGTAGATGTTTTTAGTTTTTTTGAATCCACTTGGCAGCAAAGCCCTTTTCTCAGTACAAGGCTGAAAGGCCAGATAAGTCATTACCAGGAATATTGGGAGTGCATGATACCTATTTTCAGGTTTCAGCCTCACTACAATGAAAAGCATAAAGCAGTGTCATTGATTGAGCCTGACACTGGCTGTAAACTCATCAGGGCCAAGCTCACAGGGGCCTCTAAGTGCCCTGATTGCCATGGAAAAGCTATTAAGGTTTTTTTTGTCCTTGCCCACCACAACAGTGATTAGCACCCTGTGACAGTTACTGGTCTAGATTAATGACACTGGCGCCAAAGATTAGTGCAACCCTCAGGCTTCACAAGTCAACTGGAGATGATTGTAAGAGCCCCTGGCTTCAGCTCTAACCGTGTCATTACTGTGTAGATCTTAGAGAAGTTGTCGGGGCCGTGGGGGCAGGAGAAGGACATGCTTCTCTCATCTCATGCATAATCAAGACAGAAGTAGGCTACACATCAACACAACATGTCCTGGATCTGTGCTGCTGGCTCCAGGAGTTGAAGCGTGGGTTGTACAGCAATGACATCTACTGGTGATAAGGAAAGTTACAGGCACAATTCAGTGTTTTTAATGCTTCTTGTCCAGTGGGCAGGAGCATGGAATATTTATAAGTGAATGAAGAAATAAATGAGTGAAGACAGTTATTGAGTCATCGTCTGAATAATCTATAAAGAAAACAGCTCCGGTCCTTTTGAGAGCTACACAATATAACTGTTGCCAATTAAAGCCTGAGGACACAAATCACTCAGCCTTAATCTGTTTTTTTGTGCATATACATACTGAAGAAAACATTGAATGTGCTTTTAATGTAGCTGTTTTCCAGTGCAGAAAACTCACAAAACTGTCCACACACCTCCATTCCGGTGAAAAAATATATGTTTTATGTCATACTGCTTGGACAGGGGAACATCGCTTAATTTTCCTTCTAAAATATTCTAAAATCAAAGCCCCCTGCATACGTTTCACTTGACATGTTTACTGGAGATTTGACGTGAAGCAGAGACGACAGGAGGAGCAGATCAAACTGCAGGGAAAGGGCAGAAAGAGCAGCTGTGATGAGCTGATGGTCCAGATGCTCAGATGATCTGATTAAGGATGTGTTCTCGATCACGTAGCTCCTACTGTACGATTCACACACACACACACACACACACACACACACACAAACACACACACACACACACACACACACACACACACACACACAGACACACACACACACACACACACACACACACACACACACACACACACACAGAGAGAGAGAGAGAGAGAGAGAGATTTCTATCTGAGTCTGATGCAAAGAACACAAAGAACAGGACTCATGTTCACCTGAGCATAGTCATGTTGTTATACAAATGGAAAGTTTTTATCAAACCATTTTTGTGAATGAAGCTGGAACATCCACAGAGAAAATACTGCTTTGGAAGAAATAACATTTAAAGATTTAAATGAAAATATCTCTCTCACCGCAGGTGATATCTAAACATGCAGATAGTTTTGGTTTTTATTTGTCAAGATTTCTCAGATTTCTGCAGAGTCCGCTCCACAATTACTTAAAATAGGTTTTAATGACATCATCAGTGTGAGAAGAACAACATAAAATGACCGAAAGCATCTTTGAGAAAAAGTATTTGATGCGAGCTTTGAATTTTCAGTGTGATTTATGTCCCATCTACTAACATGGAGGAAGCTGGGATTATAACCTATACTGCAGCCAGCCACCAGGGGGTGTTGCCTTGGCTTCACTCATGGGAAGCTGTCATGTCATCCATTTTTATATACAGTCTATGACGAATATAAGTAAGATATAAATTATGTATAATAATAATACATTTGTATTACTTACGACGTGAATATCAAGCTAACAACAAATACCAAACGGACCAACACAACACAAACTAATTTCTCACAGCTTTTTTCTGTAATTTTAATACAGAATAATACAGTATACAGCTGTTTTGCTTGTTAGCCACTTCCCGGGCTGCGTCTCTTCCCAGTAGCAATGTCTGTGGGGACCAGTCCAGACAACATAAGGTCCTAATGGCACTTCTTATCATTAAAAAATTGAACAATTATCATCTGGCATCTCAGTCAGAGTTGTTTATCTTAAATACAGTCTATAGTTTTATGGATTCACATCTCTCAGTAAATACATTTCAGATGATCACACTTTTAATACAGAATAATATTAGGTGTCCATAGTGTGTTTTATACTGTGTGGGCACATATTGGCTATTATCCTACTGTCCCTTGGCAGATTATTAAAAAAACTCACTATGACATGTGCAGCTTATATTTTTCAGTGTCCTCACATGTACCTACTGCATAAAATGATGTGGTATCAACAGAGAGGCTCCGACTGCTGCTGTGTGATGAGGAAGAAGAAGGTGGAAGGATGAACTCAACCTGCTTCTCTTTCCCTCCCTCTCCACCGTGCACTCCCAACACAGTCTATTACTGAGATGGTGCTGTGATTGATGGTGCTGCAGGAGGCCTGCTCAGAGGTCCTGGGTTCAATAATGACAAATGTTTTACTCAGCCAGCCTCACTTGATTTGTGTCGGTCGGCCTCTAACACTCACTAGGAACACAGATAATCTGTCAAGTTATCGATTGCTAAAGGCAGATACATTTCAGCAAAGAACCACAATCAATAACCACAGCTGTGCATGGACAATATAAAAGTGTTTAATCATAAATAATTGAATCAGACGATCACAGACAAGCTGTACATATCAGCATCATTGATGGATATGGTGATTGAACATCTATTCGGGGATGACTGGATATTTTGGGTGTAATTATGCCCTGGAGAGGAGACCCTTCACAAGGTGGCATCACACGCCGTCCGTCTCTTCTCTCCTCGATGCATCAGTAAACTGTGTCTGCTGAAACACATCTGGGTCTCCTAAGCCTTCCCCTAGCAGCTAACCACATTATACATCACACACACACACACACACACACACACACACACACACACACACACACACACACACACACACACACACACACACACACACACACACACACACACACACACACACACACACACACACACACACACACACACACACACACACACACACAATCCTCTTCAGTGCATTCATCTAAAACAATTCACAGCTGCATTGACAACAAGTTGTTTGCGTTAGTTTCCGCATCAGTGGACATTAGAGACATAGTTTAGAGCGGTATGTGCTCAGTTGTGATTTAGTTTGATGTTAGATGAGAAGATGTTTGTGTCGATACAGTAAACATCCAGGTATGATCAGCTGACAGTTAGTATAGCTTAGCATGAAGACTGGATATAGCTAGCCTGGGTCAGTCCAAAGACAAAGCATCTGCCTGCTCATGATGTATCTGGTTTGTTAGAAATGTAATTAAACTGTTAATTGATGATAGTTAGTTATATTTAAATGTGTTGCCAGGAGTTATGCCAGCTGATTGCATCTGTTTCCAGACTCCATGCCATGCCAATGTATCTGACCATGCAGTGACCTCATATTTAATGCAGATATGTGAGAGGGGTCCAACTATTTCTTTAACTTCTCAAACACATCCTCCGTCTTTACTACAACCGAACAACATCGGACTCTATTATTCATCAGCATCCTGCCCCCTTATACCTGTTACACTGATTGAAGGAGGCAAAGGCAACGACATTCATCATATTCAGGAGGGACAACCATAAAGGGCAAAGAGGGGCTGATAAAAGAGGGAGAGACAGGCCGGGAGACACCATGAACAAGCCAGCAGCCTCTGGTAAAGGGACTGACGTAGAAAGAAAATGTAGAAATCAAAGAAAAGGGTAGAAATAGAGTATAGAAATATATAACGTACAAGTTACACAGTACATAAAACAGCTCTTTGTATCTGTGCTGTATTTAACCTCTAGACAGGTGAACCCTGCAGCAATGACGACAACTGGCTTCATTGAATAAGACATTGGAATCCGAAAACATGGCTGCAAATGGGTGTCTTCCATTCTGAGCTGCATCTCCGATAAAACACACATAAACAGTAAACACAGGAGTCCACATAGATTTATAAGGGGGTGGGGTAGGATCCAATAAGTTATACAAGGACCATGCTGCCCCCTCGTGTCAAAACAGGTGCCAGTCAATAAGAGGATGAAGCAGAATTATCCTTGGTCACAAAAAGAGAAGAGAAATAAATATGTACCACAAGGGTGAATTGCTCGAACTGTGTCAGATAATTGTGTGCCCTCTCATCTATAAGTTTGTTGTCAACAAATAACATTGATGGTGTGTCTCTCTCTGTCTCATTAACCGAGCGGGGCAGTAAGCCACATCTCCTGGGCTCTCGCCCTGTGTTTTGCTTGTCAGCCACTTCCAGGGCAGCGTTTCTTCCCAGCAGCAATGTCTGTGGGGACCAGTCCAGACAACATAAGGTCCTAATGGCACTCCTTATCATTAAAATCTTTTACAATTATCATCTGGCATCTTAGTCAGGGTTGTTTATCTTCAATACAGTCTATGGTTATATGGATTCACATCTCTCAGTAAATTATAACATTCAAATATTAAGCCAAGCCAGAGGCTAAAGATTATTTTATATTTGAAAATGCTGTACATGGCTCATGGATCAGGCTGGGCGACCTCCTAACTAAATTTTCCTCAGGGTGCCAGGGCAAGAGTAGCTTTGAACTGGTCATTCAAGGGAGTCAAGGCTACACAAATTTTTTTAAGCATCTCTTGAATCTCAAGTGATGGAAGGCGGCTTATTTTCACGCTCCTCCAGGCTCCTGGTGAGTGGAGAGGATACAATCATTAGAGGAGAGAACAGACAAGAGCCTGGCTGAAGAATGACCTTGGCCCTAAAATACCCTTCCAGTAATGTATGGAGTGTGTGTGTGTGTGTGTGTGTGTGTGTGTGTGTGTGTGTGTGTGTGTGTGTGTGTGTGTGTGTGTGTGTGTGTGTGTGTGTGTGTGTGTGTGTGTGTGTGTGTGTGTGTGTGTGTGTGTGTGTATGTGCGCCTGTGTGTGTGTGTGTGTGACACTATTATGTGCTATTAGAGGATTGGGCTAATGTAATTCTATATACATTCCATATATTGTCATCAAATTCCATTAAATATCCAAAAGTAACGATGAATTGATCCTTCAAACAAGTGTTGTGTTAAAAGCATGACGTATCTAATTTCTCCATAGTTGTACGAGTACTATCAAATTATTTAGTCGGATAATTTTTGTGCGCGACATGTTCCTGAGAAATAGAGCCAAACAAATGCACTTTTAACTGATTCTCGAGCAGTTGTTTAGAAAATGACTGAGCCTTTTTTTTTTAATCTTATTTGTGAAGTGATCGTTGAGTGCCACGGACAGAAAAGCAAACTTCAAAGGAAAAGAAAAAGGATCTTGTGGCCTCACCTCAAGATTGCTCCCAGTTTGAGTGCATGGGGTTTTCCCACAGTCCAAAGACATGCAGAATGGGATTAGATTAATTGAAGACCAGTTGTTTGCTGGCGAGCTGTCCAGGGTGAACCCTGCCTCTCCTCCG
Source organism: Limanda limanda (assembly GCF_963576545.1). NCBI lineage: Eukaryota > Metazoa > Chordata > Actinopteri > Pleuronectiformes > Pleuronectidae > Limanda > Limanda limanda. The sequence continues at coordinate 20,367,451 of NC_083643.1, forward strand.
AACTCAGCTGGGATTAGCTCCCCCTGCAACCCTCAAAAGGATAAGATGTATAGATACTAGATAGATGTTTTCGTTTTTCTTACAGGATTTGTGGACAATTAGTAAAATGAATAAAAACAGCCTCATCATTTAAATAATACACACAGTAAAACAACATTAACAATTAAGTTTGATATACATCATGTTTACAAAAAGTAATAAAATCAGTGCATGTGTTACAAAGCAATGCAATAAACCAAGACAAGGGGGGAGGGGTATAATGTCTGCTTCCATTCATACTCTGGGTCCTATGTTTTATATGTGTTGCAGCTGAAGATCATTTGAGGAGACTTTTTGCTGTAAAAAATCTGATCATTTTGTGAGATATGAACAAACTGTGTTTCCTCTTTTGTATATTCTGAGAAAGATTATAAGAGCTGTGGGAGAAAACAACATACTGCAGAGAGAGAGAGAGAGAGAGCAAGAGAGAGAGAGAGAGAGAGCGAGAGAGAGAGAGAGAGAGAGAGAGAGAGAGAGAGCAAGAGAGAGAGAGAGAGAGAGCGAGAGAGAGAGAGAGAGAGAGAGAGAGAGAGAGAGAGAGAGAGAGAGAGAGAGAGAGAGAGACAGAGATGAATCATATGCTGATGTTACATCATCAGTCTGGGGCACAAACAGGTATGACCTGGCTGCTACACTCAGGATAGTTAGGTTGAGGGGAGTCTAGTAAAAACACCTTAGACTAATCCCGCTGCTGTTATGAGAGTTTAGCCCAGTGTCAACAGAAATCAGTTATTTATGTACTGCAAGGTTCTGTGACTCATTATCGGGGAAGTGTCTGCTGCTGTCTGTCTGTGAAACTCAGGATTCTCTCTGTCTCTGTCTCCGTCACACAATGAATCATTGATGGTGTTTTAGAGAAATAACTGAGCAGTGATTATTATTGCAGAGGGCAACAGGGAATGTGAGCAAGTCCCTGACAGTTCATCACGTGAGTGAGCTGGCAGTGTTCCCCCTGTCTTCTCCTGAGAAAGAAGGAAAACGTTCCAGCGCTGCGACCACGGAGCCAAGATGGCCGTCGCAATGCACGCTCCTGCCGCCGCCCACAGACGCCCACAGCTCACCACAGCTGCCAGTCCTAGGGTGGGCGCTTTTCTGCTCTGATGCTCCTCTTTTTTATTTTTTTGGCAAAGTGAAGGGTGATGATGAGGGATGCCGTGTGCAGACCTCCGCTGTGCGTCACATGACTCCATGAAGCGGCGTCCTCATTCAATGAAGAGTGTTAAAGCCTGAGAGTTTTTGCCAGTGTGTAGTGATTCAGAGCACTTACATGCTCCCTGATTATAACGTGAGTAACTCTGGATGAAGGAATATGCAGGATCCTGCTGACACAAAGAATGAAGTCGTTTGCATCACACTACGCAGAGCTGAGCAAGCCGTGTACCAGTGTTGACTTTCCTCCAGCCGCTGCTAGTCTGCAAAAGGATGAAGAAAAAAAACAGAATCAGTACCCCAGGTATTCATAGGGACAATTATTTGACAAATTCATAACTCTGCTTTATCTTTTTCAATGTCCACACTGTGCTCAAAAACACCCACACATACTCTTCCCAGCACTGTGAATTTTGGGAGACCTCAATGGAAAAAAGATAGAGTTGATACTTGTGCCAAAGGACAGGACAATAAATTCATTATTGTTTTTAACCCTGATGAGCACAAGGACCAACATGCAAAGAGGACGGCCTTTAGGAGGGCAAATACTTAAGCTTGTTTACTCTTAACAGAGGTCACATTACAACATGTCACGCTTTATATTCGTTTTATTCAGCTGAGCCACAACTAATTCAGTAAGTAACAACGAGTGATGACAATGAACCGAGTAGAGTTGCTTACAGTTACTTTTTCTTGCTGCGGCCAAGCGAGCTGTCGTTTGTTATTTGAAGTGTTAGGGCACAAGTGCCTTTTCCCTTTTCCTATACCACAACACCTCAAAAAGACAAGCATGACATTTTACACAAACGACAGCAGTTGTGTTATTACACGTGCATTTGTGTTTGTGGCTTTTGCATCAGTCTTTTCTGTGTGCGCTTAAGTGAGACTTCTCGGCCGTCGTACATTTCTCTGTTAGAAAGGCGGTTACGTAAATGAATGAAGTCCACTGTGCCTTGTGTTTGTTCAAAGAGAAATGTACTAAGACTGCTGGGGAAACAACTGAACACAAATCACGTCAAACTAATAATGAGACATGAACAGCAAATATAAATAAAATAGGAAAATGAAATTATGTTATTGTGTTTTTCCGAGGTCAATGGAACTATGTTCATCTCCACAGATGTGAGAACCCAGGCTAATAATGAAGAGGATGCTCCTCATTAAGATTTGGTAAAATATAAAGGTCAGAGAAAACGGAAGGCGCTGCAGGCGACATGTGGTTTCATGGAGCGCTGCCTCGGCCAGCAGGTATTATTCCTCTCCATACCCCCCCAGGTGATTCACTACAAGATGCTCATCACTGTCAGAGGTACCATCTTAATATAGCCTACACTTTATCACGCCAAAGATGTGTTCAGTTTTCAGAAGGCAGAACATGGGATTCACGTGTGTCGGAGATACGTTACCTGAATGTGTGGACTTGGACTGACTAGTAGCCACAGTGGTCATGTCTGAGGGTATACCCACGTACACACCACCATAGTTCCTGAGAAGAGAAGAGTTAATAATTATGTAATGTTCGTTTTCAGTTGAATATAGTTTCATCTGTTAAATGATTTGAATATATATCTTTTCAACTATTCTTGACAGGTATCAAATCTTTCTGATCATAATAAGGTTTTTGTGAAGTCAGGAACTTCGTATGTGCTTCAGTGTTTTCAACAGTTTTTCAGCAGGATTACACAACTGGACAGATCAGCAGTGCATGCATTTGAAATTGGTCAGGAAGTCATCTTTAAAAGTTTGGTGCAGATCTTGATCTGGGGGCGGACACAGGATGTTTTTTTTCAAATTCTTTAACTGATAGGACTCTGATAGGACTTTCGGAGAGAATAATACATGAATCTTTATGAAAAACTACCTGAGGTGCAGATACAAATAAAAATCTGGATCTGGTGTATTTCAAAGGGACTGTTCGGCATTTAATATAATATCTGTGGGTAAAGACAGTAAGCACCATACACTTATTTATAAAGAATGGGGATAAGCTCATTTCACAGTCTATCCATCCTCTTTGAAACCAAGTTTGATAACAATGGTAATGTAGAATAACTACATCTCTTAAGATGTGTACGGTAAAATAAAAGTGTTGCTAGTAACATAAATAAGTCGAGAGCAAGTTGCAACTCTATCAATTCTAATTTATTATTTTATTCATACCTTTGTTTTTTTCCTGGTGTGGCATATTGACGTCAATGTAAATAATTCAATGATTATTATTTATTATTACTAGATAACAATTGCAGAGAATAAACTGGAGACATGTAATAAAGTACCTTCTTTTCTCATCGTCTACCGGAGGATCTTCTGTCCTGATAGAGGGAAGAAGCACGGGTCAGGTCAGCTCAATAAAACTTCACAAACAAAGAAAGTCATGAGACGCAGATGGTAAAGATTGTCAACACTGAACTGTGGAGGCAAAGTCACATGTCTGCAAAATATTTGAGGTACGCTTCATTAGCCCTGTAGGGAAAACAGCTCATTCTCTTCTGGGAAATCTCAACTGCAAAATTTGATTTGAGGTTTAAACCAGACGACTGAACAACCAGTTTCCAATGACCTCATTTTTTTCTTTCTTGTTATTGTTTGCTCGTTTTTCAAGAGCTGCTCACATCATGTTGGACTATCTGTGTGTGTGTGTGTGTGTGTGTGTGTGTGTGTGTGTGTGTGTGTGTGTATGTGCGCGTGTGTGTGTGTGTTTTGCTGTGCAATACAGTCCTCAGAAGAAGTGATTAACCTCAGTTAGTCAGTCATGTACTGCTGTCAGCTCTCATGGGTCCTGTGCTGGCTGCTCAGATTGTTATCAAGAAGTGCACACACACACACACACACACACACACACACACACACACACACACACACACACACACACACACACACACACACACACACACACACACACACACACACACACACACACACACACACACACACACACACACACACACACACACACACACACACACACACAAAGACACACACTGATTCCAGGAAATGCTTTGGAGATGCTGCTCCTCCCAAAGCTTTGATAAAAGCTAACTGTAAATGGCGAAGAACAATTTCTGAAGAACAAAGAAAAACATGAAAAGACACTTTTTTGTGTTAACTAAAAGGACAGTTCAACACTTCCATGGGTTCATATCAATTTATCCCTTTTATAGTCAATCTCCTTTCTCACACTGAATATATGAAGTTTAGTGTTTTGTGAAGGAGAGATTAAAATGATTCATGGTTGAATCATCATCATTGAAAGTGAAGCTACAGGAGCTCTCAAACTGTATTGTCTGGAAAGACTAACTTACATCCTTATGTGCAAGTGGAAAGACTTTGTTCAGCTCTGTGAATCAGACATGAATAACATGAAGGATGGGAATCTGGGCTTTACTTGAAAGAATATTATAAACAGATTAGGGAAACACATTATTTAATTCATTTTGCAGACATTTGACACAGACAATACAGTCTGTGTATATTGTTTAAAAAAAAAACTGCAAACGGAGCCAAATCTTTAAAAGGTTATTTTTCACAGTGGCTATACCAACAAAATCATACAACATAGACATTAAATCATAATTCTCACTGTATCTATATTTACCTGAGGTCAAATATAGGTGTGACATGCCGATTCAAAATTATCATATAAATCAAAGGACAACCTTTTAAGCTAAAAAAGAAGAACATAGCATAATGAACCCTGAATTTTGGAGAATGTGACCCCCAGTGTGAGGACATAAACATTAACCTTTTGGATTCAGGAGTTATCAAACCTTCCCTAATGAAACCAGAGGTTTTTAGGTTAGAGCTACTCTCACTTAGAGAAAGGTACCTAATTACAATTTACTGGTCACTCGAAGCATCTGCTGATATTTCACAAAGACTGGATCTTACTGGACTTACTATCAAGAGTTACTGATTTGTAGGAAGCTGGAAATGCAGACAAAGTGAATTTCAAGGAGTTTAATCGATGTTCATCAGGACACAGTAATAGACAGCAAACAGTCATTGAAGGAGACAGTGTTGTTCTGGAGCTTCTCTGTCTAGAAGTGGCTGAGATCATTGAGATAACCAGTGAAAAGCCTGAAGGAATCATTGGAGTTTGATAGCATCTCTGTTCGTGCACTGTTGTGTTAGAGCATTAGTGTCCACGGCAGGAAACCACAGAGAGAGCTGCTACTCTCCTACATCCCATTCTGTACATAACCAAAGTTTGCCAAAGACACAGTGAGACTCAAAGCCCGGAGGCCATAAGGGCAGATGTGTACTAGAAATCATTAGAAAATGACTGATGTACTTACTCTTCTTTGGAGGCTTCTGCTGGCCCTGAAAACACAGGAAAATACAATATTTAATTTATACTGTGTATCTGTTAACTCACTAATAATGAAGCCTTGTGTGTTTACTTCATGGACCAGACAGCTGTTTCCTTCCAAGTGGCAATGCCCCCCACTCCAAATGAGGACAAACATGAAAAAATCTGAACATTATCCAAACAAATTCTAGAAATCTCTTTCTGTATGTGGAAGCATTATCTCAGGAATCGTTCGTCTTACCGGCTTCACACAAGGCACGTGAATTGTATAGGGTCTAGGGACGTGCAGTGTTGAATTAAGAGCGATTAAGACACGTGATAAGTTTAATGAACAGGCTGGGCAGCTGGGACTCATCAATGACAATTGTTTCTCTAGTTGAGCGAAGCTGCACTGGTTCTGTGGACTGATACCAGCAGCATGTCTTCACTGGCTGCTGCTCAATCACTGCGGGTCACATTTACAGTTTGAGAAATAAAGCGGCAAACATCCGATTCATTCAATCATTCATCAATTCTAAACAGGCATAGTGAGAGTTCTCTAAATTGTCATTAATCTGATGTAGAAAATATTAGAATAGATGAGATGTATTTAATAGCTTTATTGTCGTTGTATACATTTCAGATAGAATTACATTCAATGTCTATTTAGGCTTGGTTATGTACAAAATGTACAGCGTAGTTTCTTAGTCATTGGATTTTCAATCAGCAAATTGAACGAGCTAGGAGTGATCAGCTGAATTATATTTGAGGCTTTAATATTTAAGTCGACAGTAGCTTAAAGCAAGACACATGTCATATTACTATATAAAACATGACACATTACTTTATTATTAACCACTGTATCAAAGTGCTTTTGTTGCCTAAATTTACATATATTACATGCAACACCTGCATTGCTAAAACCCCACTCCCACAGCCCTTTATATTACACCATTATCCATCCTGACCACCATATATACAAATCAGCAAGAAAACATATTAACACATATATTCAAATTTCACAAAACACAAACAATGGTCAAACTAAATAAATATTAAAATTTAAATGTAGGTTAAATGCTTCAGTGGGAAATTGTGGGATAATTTGCATTACTCAAGTCAATTTGAGTGATTACATTTGTATTTGTATGTCCCCTAATTGTTGCCTAATCAGTTGGCTTTTATTTTTTAGTTTCATCAACCTCTGAAGGGTAACGGAGGACATGTTCCTGTAAATGCACTTGGTGTAAAATGCCTGGATTCCAAAAGCTCATCCCTTTGTGTCGCCCCTCGTACGCACTGACATGCAGCATTTGAAATTAAGAGAATCTACAGTACACAGAAAAACAGCAAATTTTGACCTTGTGAAAGAAATGGAGAGTTGTGTTTTTTCTTTCACGTCAAGGTTTGAGTCTGCTGACATGACACAGGGGCCATTCAGCAGCCAAACAAAAGCTCATTCATTTCGTACGGAGCACATCTGGCTGCATAAGACTGGGGATGAGCAATGTGATATACGGTGCACTGAGTTGGTCGTCGAGAGTTTGGTAATGACCATAGATTAAAATTGGAACATTCTTGTGTGACTCCACTTGAAAGCTGAATAGTGAATGACTTTGGTTGTGGTTTGGATTTGGACAATGCCTGGAAGCATTGGGAGCAGAAAACTTTGAAATGAATAGAAACATTTCCCTTTAACCTTTCCTCCGTGACATTTGCAAAACATTTAGTGTGTGTTACAACAAAAACTGTACTTGAGACACTTTAAGTGTTTATAGAATTACATTGGGCTGCTCTATGTCCAGGCCAGGATGTAAGGACACCCACCTAGAGCATCCTTCTCTTTTCTACAAGTCCATTAAATGGGTCTGTACATTTAAATACTTTATATTAACATCAGGTGCGGGTCCCTTCTACAGAGGCCGCTACGTTTTTTATAGTCATCCGGACTGGACAAACCAAACAACTTTTGAGTGAAGGTTACCACAGGTTCTCCTCCATGTTTGGAAGGCAAGGGTGAGAGCTATTCAGCTGCAATATGCGTTTTCACCCCTAGATTACATTATATTACATTAGATTTCATTAAGCTGACGCTTTGATCCAAAGCGACTTACAATAGCTGCATTCAACCATGAGGGTACAAACTGAGAACAACAATAATCAAGAAAGTACTATTTTCTTCAAGAAAGCCAATCTACAAAGTGCTATAAGTAAGTGCCATTTAAGTGCTACTAAATTGTTAGTTTAAACTTTTATTCAAGGTATAGTTGGAAGAGATGTCTTTTTAGTTTGCGGCGGAAGATGTATAGACTTTCTGCTGTCCTGATGTCATTGGGGAGCTTATTCCACCATTTAGGAGCCAGGACAGCAAACAGTCGTGATTTTGTTGATTGGCCGAAGCAGAGCGGATTGAACGGGCTGGGGTGTACCGTGTGACCATGTCCTGGATGTAGACAGGACCCAATCTGTTCGCAGCACGGTACTAAAGCTTTGAAACGGATGCAGGCAGCCACTGGTCGATGTCACTAAATTCTACAGACTGAATCTTTAAATCAGCCTACAACTCTGTTATAAACCAATAATTTAACATTCATATACTACTTATACTATCAATTCTAAATGGGGGTGGTGTTTGCACAAATACTGAATGATAATACTGGAAAACACAATTGAAATACATATATATATATTAAAAAAATTAACTAATATGGACATAAAACTACATTGTGTAGAGACAATTAATCTTCTTAGTTTAAAAAAATATAAATATGAGCAAGATTGGTGAGAGGGCGTCCACTGGCTTTAATGTGGTGTCAGCTTGCACGGACAAATGAGAGCAGCCACTGGACCATGTTTGTCAAAGTGACAGGATGTCACGCGTCCTTGACATTGTGCTGAACGCTGATCTCTGCTAAGGAGGAGAAAATGGATAAGGCCTGCTGCACTGAAAAAAACACAGCTGCTGGCCTTCATAAACAAGCCGTACTCACAACACAACAACAAAGATGTTGTGTGCAGACAGTTTAACGTCCACGAAGAGCAGATTTAAACCGAACGGCAACAACGGGTCAGTGGCTTTCTGCTTTGTGAATGATTCTGTACCTGCAAGAAAACACACACCGTTCTGAAATAATGGGCAGTGGTGGTGCGATAACCCTTAGATCTCATTTTTACCTCGCTTGGACCGTAGTGTCCAGAGTAAAACAGGAAGCCCGTTGTATCAGTCTAAATCCACACAGTGATGTGTTATTTAAGGACATTATTTCCTCCACTCATATGTGTTCTCCAGGCTTTATGAATGAAAGCTGGCCATTTGATCGGGAGTATTTCAAAGACAACTGCTCCCAGGCACAACCAGTATCAGGGCAAAAGAGGGTGAATGTCAGTGGAACTGTTTGTCTTTCATCCTCAAAATCCATGGCAACCGACACAAACACACAAAGAGGAAGAAAAAACGCACAAATGTTAAAAGAAAAGATCAATGAGGGACTTGCTTTTGTATCAACGTAGACGTTGTAATTACAGTATCAGTGTCACCATCATTACCAGAGTGACACATTCCTGAGGCTGCTCTGATGTCTCAGAACATGGGAGACCCTTCAGGTTCAACCCAGCATTGGTGACTGTGGAGACCACCTCACACACACATGCATGTAGCTGACACACAAACACACACACTGCAGAGTGGCTGCCAGAATGCTGCAAAACGCCACAATAATTTTACATGTGGAGGCATAAACATATGTGATGGTATGATGCTGTCTAAAGTCAAGACACTGGGATCACACACCCACACACACACAGTACACACACACACACACACACACGCACACACACAAACAAACACACACACAGGGAACCCTGACACACTTAATTTACATTCAAAACACAGTCTCCCCTTGATGCAGATACATTGACAACGCTCTCCCACACACTTTGACCTATAATCACACTCTCACTTTCTCTCTTGCACACACACACACATACACATATATGTATTTTATATTTATACAGATGCTTGAAACACAACTCACCCCCTCCTGTGCCGCCGGTAACTGAGGAATTGCCACAACCCATTTTGCATCGATGAAGCCACCGTCCAAGCAGAGCAGAACAATTCTTAAGAAGATGAAGGAGGAGGAAAGGAAAGAGAGCCAAAACACATTGTGAAAGGAAGAATGAAAGAAAGAAAGAAGGAAGAGAGGGAAGGTCACAGAAACGTCTCTCAGGAATCTTCTCTGGTCGTATCCCCCTCCCCTCTCCTCAGACTTGAGTCCGTCGTCTCTGCAATGCAATGGAGAACTGAGAGTGAACTGAAAGCATGGAGAGAGACGCTTTTATACACACAAACACACATACACTCACTCACACACACATACACTGAGAGAGAGAGAGAGAGAGAGAGAGAGAGAGAGAGAGAGAGAGAGAGAGAGAGAGAGAGAGAGAGAGAGAGAGAGAGAGATAGAGAGATGCTATGCCCTCACATGATTTGCTCTTTTCCTCCACCCTGACTTGGTTGCCCGGGAAACCGGGCAAAAGGAGGCGGAGGGTGTGTTGGGACTGAACCAATAGGGAGCTTTCTTTTCATATAAAGGTGAAAAAAAAAGTAAATGCATTCAAGGGGCATCAGTTTATCAGGCTATGCGTGACATCCTGTAAAAACACCCAACTTATCTATAGAGGACCTTTATTTGTGCTTTTTTTCGATGGCCGGGACACACACAAACACACACACACACACACACACACACACACACACACACACACACACACACACACACATACAATCACACACAGTTCTGATGTTTAAACTCTTGACCGTGGATGAAAGCGAGAAGCTGTAAAAGCCCTGAACAGTCTTTTCTTGAAACACCAGGGTCACACTTAGGCGGTTTATAGCAGCCATTCAATTTCAGTACATGTTGATTTGAGGCTCACACAGTGTGTGATGGGAGTTCAGCGAGCAGGATGCATCACATTGGTTGTGATGCAGCCACATCTGAGTCGAGATTTAAAAAATGATGATGACAGGTTTTCAGTTCATTAAAGAGTCTGCCTATGAAGCAGCAGCCGTTTCTCCTTCACATTTTCCACGGTTAGTCAGGCTTATAATGGTTTCCTCAGGTTCGCACGTATGGGCTCTCATGAGTGCAAGTGGCAGTTTGCTGGTATATTAAATTGTGTGTGCTGTCATTAAATCCTGGAATGTCACACTCTGACATAGAGGTGCAGGATGAGAAGTTATTGTACAATGAGTGATTTTCCACAGATATTTGAGATTAGAGACAATTCAGAGGAAAAGCTTCATGTTTTTGGGCAATGTCTTTATCACTCTATGAGTTAAAGGTTCCGTGTGTCGAATTCATTGACAAGTATTGATGAATGTGCATGTTACAGATGAATACCTCTCACCTCACCCTCCCCTTCCAAACACAAAAGAGAACCTGTGGTAGTCTTCAGTTGTCATAAAAACTCAAAATGTGTTTAGTATATCCAGTCTCGACTACTGTAAAATACATGGCGGCCTACGTAGAGAAGTAAATATAACGTATTTAGATATGAAGGGACCATTCTAGAGTAAATAAAACAACAATTGGTACACACATAATCACTTTGGTGACCAATCACCTTTAACTTATGATGGTGTATAGTCACCAGTAGTGTTTGCCAATGTGCAGAGGTCCTCTAAACATTAGCTGCTAATGTGGCTGCAGACGTCTGTTACCTGATACAACATGATAAACATTTTGTCAATCATACCGTCCCACTCACTAGCGTTTGCTCTCCAGCAGATATAGCTTTAAACTTTCTCCTGAGAGTGTGTTTCCTTGGTCAGCTAAATCGCTGCTTTGTTTAATCCAGGTTAGTTCCACTGACATTAAGCATCTCTTTTTTTAGGCCAGACTTAGCAGAGCCAGCAAAAACTGTTAATTATCCAATTCGGTACTGAAATGCCTTGTCTGAGTTACAGCCACAACTTAACCAATTAAAAAACCCAAGTCCATCGGGGAGGAAAGAATGCTCCCCGGCTCAGCTGCGTGTCACGGCTTGCCTACATTAGACGCTACACAACAAGGCATGACCATCGATTTTACGTCAATTAAACTATAATGGAGACCTCAAATGTCTTGGAGCAAGAAGAAAAAGAGAAAAACAATCGGTTTTACATCTCGTGTTTCACTCACTTTAAGTTACGTTATCTTGGGGTTGTAAAGTTATATTGGTAAGAAAATGATACAGCTGCTGGAAACAACTCATTATAAGTCATTTTATTTAACACTTGTTTTAAGTACAAGGTTGTGCCATGATTGAAGTTTTTATCTACCTCTTAGTCATTAGGCCAATAAACCACTTGCACTTTCACCTGTAATAGATTTTAACAGGTGGAGACGATATATAATCTTCGCTGACTGGGAATAGTTATGATTTTCTGAAGTGAAATATATGTGGCAATATTAACTGTTCTTTCACTGCTTAAAATGTAGGGCAAACTATTAATTAAACAATAATCTAATTGTTTTTAATTACATTATATGCCTCAGCATCTACACCTAAACCTAATAATTTCAGTAAAAGTCATTATAGTACATTAAACTATAGTAAATTGGATCTGACAAAGTATTGAACAAAGAAGTCAATCTTCTTGTTTAGTTTGGGCGTGCGCTCACTTCATGTCGCAGTATCTGACATTTCAAATGCTCGGAGCACGGTGACTATTCACTTCATCGTCTCCGATGGGATCAGTGACAGAAGGGATTTTTTCTTCCATATGAAAGCAGCTACTGGAAAAAGGGAGCAGTAATTTCAGAATAAGCTCGAACCATTTTAAGTACATCTGACGAACTGCCTGTGATTTGACATTTGTGTCTGAGACAAAACAAAATAGGAGCTGGATGATGATATCTTACAAGGATTGTTAATCAAATGGCAATGACATTGTGCCAATCAGCTCTATTTAACACTGTATATTCATACATTCATTCAGATCAGACACATTTAGCACTAAAACAATCAAGCTGATTAATTAATTTCTCCAGTCTCTCATTCACATTATTTTTTCAAATGCTCAACATTTATTGGCTCACTCTGATTAACCTTTGTTCAGCAGGAACCCAAGATATCTTAACCTCGATACATTTTGTGTGGCCTGATTTTGTAGAATCATATTTTATTTTATTCTTTGTTTGCTATTTATTTATTAAATTATTTCTTACAAACAACATGGACCATTGGACATGATGCAAAGATTTCGGTGTCTCAAACAGAAATGAACAATACATGTATCAATTAAAGCTGCAGTTTATATTAGAGTTTTTAAGCCCAAAGATAGAACAGAAGAAAAACTTACAAACCTAATAAAAGTAAAGGAAATGATTTTTGCTTTGTGTGAAAGAGAACTCTTCAAATTATTTCTGTTACCACATGGTGTCGCTGTTGACAATACAATGGTTGTACATGGTTTGTCACAACTGTCCATCCATTGTCTTTAGAAGAAATCACATACACAAAATAGGAACAAATTATCACACAGTGTATACATTTACATAAATATATACACTGTATGGGAATATATATATATATATATATATATATATATATATACACTGTGTGGGAATATATAAATATATTTATACATATACTATATATATTTATATTGTGTGTGAAACAGTTCCTGTGTTGTAATACAAAATAATTTATCGTTGTATTGTTAGTTTATTTGTTTTTTTATTTTTCACCATGTTTGTTCCGTCGGTTCTGGATGACGTCACACTGGGCCCGCCTCCAGCGCGTCCCTCGGCCGCGCGTTGGCCTCTGGGAAACCGAGTCCACGCTGTGAATCATCCAAGCCTCCCTCATTCCCTTGTACTGCGACGCTAACAAGATGCCGGCCGTTCATCACAAGCTGCTGCTGGAGGACGCCCTGCAGGACAGTCCTCAGGTAGGAGAGACAGCGGCTCGTCCCGGGGACAGGACCCGGCTCTCTGTCCCTGCGGAGGGAGGGGCAAGCTGTCTTACTGGAGCCCAGAGAGTATCCTGGTCCCGGTTGTAGTCCGCTCCCTCTGCTCGGTGACAGCTGTGTGTTGACACGTTGTTATGTGGATGTGAAATCCTCTGTCAGGGCCGTGGACACTGCTGGTGTTAATACAGCTGGACTTTATTATGAGCGTTTGGTTGTTTGTCTACGGAACCGCCTGTCTCTCTGTCTGCCTGTCTCTCTGTCCGTCTCTCTGTCTGTCTCTCTGTCTGTCTGCCGGAGGAGATACTCCCTGTTTAACTTCCCAACTCATTATGGACGATGTTACGAGCACATACAACACAAACACACCTGCAGCCATTTTAGTCCCTTGACGTGAGTGGTTCTGGTGTTTAGACTCAATCTGGGCCTGATTGTCTGGATGTGGGAGGGTTTTCCATTATCTCCAGGAATTAGTCAATAGCCTGCTACAGGGCTGGTGCCTGTCTGTGTGCTGAGCACCACATGCTGTGTGATGAGCACAGCTCTGACATGATCTGGGGAGGATGGTCACTGGGCCTCATGCATGGGTTTGAAGTCATGGTAAAGGGAAATATACAGGACACCGTTTGTTATAATGCACATCTGATCACTCATTTTATCACAAGGACTAACACCAGCAGAGATGTGTTCTTTACCTATAGGTAGATGTAAGCATAACACAATTGGAATAGAAGATAGAATATAATTCAAAACTAAAATAAGACAAAGAAAATCTAATTCCCAAATCTTCCTTAAAGAGATTATGAAATATTTCCATGGTCTTATTATTATTATGTTATTAATATCCTACTATCTGTCTGTCCTGGGAGAGGGATCACTCACTTGCGTCTCTCTCTGTAAATTTCTTTCCCCCTGTTGAAAGGGTTTTTAATGTGTTTGAATGATTAATTGCTTAATTTAAGGGAATTAAAATAATATTTAAACTTGATTAAAAAGCCAGCAACGTTGGGGGTAATTTTGGTTACTTTACATTTGTTTATATGACATTTATCATGTAATTTTTCAAGGAGCTGGGTAAATATAAATCTCGATATGTATTTCTTTGATTTTATTGTTAATAGGGACCATGTATGGTATCTCACCATGCACTTCTCATGTAGCCTGTACTCTGTGTTACATCACTCTGTTAATGCTGCTGACATCCTTGATGGTTGTGCTTAAGTGCTGAAGCTGGAGGCTTATTCTCATCTCTCACATTATTGTCCTTCACATTGTAGGCTCTTATAAGAAATAGGCCTGCTACTCTCATTCAGTAAATTAATAATAATAATAATAATAATAACATGAACGATAATGATAATGTTAATTTCATAACTTTATTTTTACAGCACCTTTTAAAAGCAAAGTTTCAAAGTGTTATTCAGGTGATCTCCTTTCAGTGTGAAACGACCATCACAGTTTCCCTGTTCCCAGGAGTGAAGTGTAAACAGACTTTAGCCAGTGGGTGTGTTCCTCTCGGCTGTATCTGTGTCTGTATCTGCCTCGCCTTGCTGCACCTGCCCCCAGACATGATTTCCTCAGTTTGCATACAGGCAGCCTGCAGTAAAATAAATCACTATGCCTCCAGTATCACTTCCCTACTGCAGATCTCCTCGTTTCTCTCCCTGTGTCTAATGTCTGCTCTCCACTTCTGCCAATGCTCCTATTAACTACAAAGGCACTTAGTAGACCACATACCTCCAGCACAGCAACAACAGTCCCCTTATGAAAACACATTCACATTCACTTGAAGAAGATTTTTATTTGGATTCTGCACCAAATTTACGCAACTATCAGTCCCCTGTCATTTTGATGATTGTTTAAATCAAGATCCGTCAATTGTTCTAGGATAAATCAAAAAGTCTCAAAACACCGTTTTCAATATTTAAAGAAAAGGGGGAAATAAAATCCGGGATCTGCAACAAAATTAAATGGATCAATTCTGTATTTTTTATGTTATTGTGCTAATTTACTAACAAACAAAGAAACAGCAATGAACTGATAACCTTCTTGGCAGAGATACAATACTCCTTTATGAATTTCAGGTTAAGAGACTGTGTGGGATTTTTACTTATAGTTCCAGCTGTATTTCCAGTTATTGTGTCATCTGAACAAACATGCATCTCTTTAATTGAAACATTGTGTCCCCCAGACTCGCTCTCTGCTCAGTGTGTTTGAGGAAGATGCCGGGATGCTCACAGACTACACCAACCAGCTGCTGCAGTCCATGCAGCGGGTCTTTGGAGCTCAGGTTAGTTAAAGTGGAACATTTGCATTATTGAAATTCACTATTGTTTTGGTTTAGATTTGCAATGAACTAAAGAGGGTGTTCTTGTCTCGCTGGAGGTTTTGACTGGACAAATGCCAAACTACGATATTACACACTGATTTTACGACCTCACTAATGCAAACTGAATAATTAAACATTATGCACTGAGTGTTCATAGAAGCAGCCGATGAACCTTTAAGCATTGGAGTTTATTATTGACCTTGGAAAGTGTGTGTGGACCATAATACTGGTTCAAGGCTCCACTGAGTAAACTATAAAACCTTCCATCCACATTTGAAATTTAATTAATGCCACTGTTTGCCTTAAAATAATGATCTGTTCAATTTGCTCAGTTACTCTGTTTTGCTGTAGGTAGTGGTGGGTTTGACTTTGTATAGCTGATGTATCACTCAACAACATGTTCCAGCAATGTTTTGTTTTTTGTTTGGTTTTATGTAACATGCCTTTAGACCTTTTCTGAACCAATAATAGGTCACTGGTAGATCTGGCATTTATGTGACTCATCAACATGTTGTTGTTTTTCTCATATGAAGGCTGATTCACCTGTTTTCAATTCACCTTTAATTGTTCCTGCATTATACACAAGTCCCACAAGATAATAATGCCAGCTATAGAAGCTTGGGACAAATCCTGAGAAATTCAGCCTGCTAATTAAACATTTCCTGTCAATCTGCTCCCTACAGAGTGAAATGGGTCTGGCCACAGAGCAGCTCTCAAAGCAGCTGCTGGAATATGAGAAGAAAGTAAGTATAGGAACCATGATCATTTGTGTAATCCACCCTCAGTTTGTTGGTTTCAGTTTCTCATCTGTGTTCTTGTTTTGATGAATGTCAGGTTCGTAAATTTGAAGCATGTGTCAGTTTTTCTTGAAAATTCTATCATGAAATATCTGTCATAGATACCTATATGTTTACTGCTGAACCTAATCTTTCCTGATTTAACCTAATGTTGATGTGCTGAAAAGAACAGAAAGGGAAACCTTCATTTTGGTCAATGCCTGCATTTCTTATCAAGATACTCGCATTAGTTTTATCATTTCCATCTGACCTTTATTCCTTGCGTGAGTTTGCATGTGTCTGCCACATCTTATCTCTGCCCGTCTGTTAAATCTCTGTGCATTAAAGACAGATGAAGTAGAGGTGCCTCTGAGTCAGTAATCCATCACGCAGCCTTATTTTATCTAGCCAACAAGGAACTAAAATGGATTCGGTGTTGATTCAACACAGCAGATCTATTAAGTCATGCTGAAAAAGAAACGCGTGGCTCATTAGAGTGTTGGAACGCATTCCTGTCTGCAAAGTGGATTGGGAAAAAAAATCTGCAATGACCTGTAATTGATGCACTTTTTAGTAGTTTTAAACAAGGCTTTAACTCACCCTCTTAGCATGGGGTGTTTTAGCATCCCTGGACTTGTTCCATGAAAGTAATGTGCCAGAAATCTTGGCAGAAGAGGGTTTTTACATTTAAGCTCCCAGTTCAGGGAATCTCTCCATGCCACATTATGCAGTTTCATGATTAAACTTGTTTGGCCTCTCTTCTGTCTAGAATTTTGCCCTTGGAAAAGGTGATGAAGAGGTAATCACCACGCTGCAGAGCTTCGCCAAAACTGTAGTGGAGGTGAGGCCTGTGTTTGTTTATTATATGTGTGTACTACTTAAATGTGTGGATGCTGCACCTGCATTCTCCTTCCACGCCGTTCAAAAATGACCTCAATTAGAGAAGACCTTATCCTCCCTGCAAGAGCAAACTGATTTTATACTGATGCTAAGAGGTGCCAATGGCGCCGGATGGATGGATGAAGGGAGGCAGCGGTAGGTGGATGGATGGATGAATGGAGGAGAGCTGTGCAGGTTTAGGTACATAGTCAGAACAGCTGGGCCTGTCACATTCAGCCATGGGAGTTCACAAGCCTGCCTAGTCAACACTCAACCAGATTCAGAACACAGACAGACACACACACACACACACACACACATATATAAATACACAGAATGCTCAGAGGACACAGGTTGATTGTTTGTTTGACCTTTACCTCGCCATGTACAGAGCAGAGCTCATTTCGCAGTGATAATTAAGCCAACTGCTGAAACCTAATCCTGTGAACTTTAGCACTTGCAAAATAATGCAAATTAAAGGGGGTGTCAGCTTGTTCAAATGTCGGTTGTGTAGATTGTTCATAAGCATGAAGAATAACAGCAGGATTTGCTTGTTTGTCCCGTTTTCAATATCTGGGGAAACATGAGGTTTTATCATTGTCTTCAGGAAATGCTCTGTTCCATAACGTGGAGCTTCTTATGATGGAGGGGAGGCATTGTCTGCACCCATTTCACTGGAAATGTTATTTTCCATCTTCCCCCAAAAAATAACTGGCAGCAAATGTCACTGTAAATACTAAAAAATGAATTGCAGCCCCCCCTCAAGATGTTTGGCAACAGTGCATCCTCTGTTTGTGTCCTTCAGCGGCACTTGATATCTTTGTATAATGTGTTTTTTGTCTCTTCCAGCTGAACTCGCTCCACTCAACGCTAGCCAACCAGATGGCCGACAGCATGGTCTTCCCCTTGATCCAGTTCCGAGAGAAGGACCTCACAGGTAGGACCACACATGCACACAAACACACATGCACAAAACTCATTATAATTATAATATAATATTATAAATGATCTTTGTATTGAATAAAAAAAAAAGTAAAATGTATTAGTAGAAAAAGAAAGAAGCTGCATTGGTAATTCATCATTTAATGGTTCTAAAACATTATACTCATTTTGCACAACCATACACTTTGAGTTATCTGCTACGATAAAGCAATAATGTATTTTTAAGATGTTAATCCGTTGCAGATATTGCAACACAACTCACTAAACACTGAATTTTGCAGAGATAAGCACACTGAAGGAAATATTTGGCATCGCCACTGATGGTGAGTCTACACTTTTTTTCCTTCCACCAGTTTCAGAAAACAGCTTAAGCTTGTAGTTACTATCTGAGCCTCATGTCCTTTCTCTCGTCTGCTGCAGAGCATGAGGCAACTATGGTGAAGTACAGCCGACTGCCCAAGAAGAAGGAGAACGAGAAGGTAGTGAGACGGGGAAACACTCTCAGCTTCAATAATGGAGCTTTTCTTCCATTGATCTAAGGCTGTAAATGGCCTTTCACTGCAGTAATGCTCTGCTAATGTTGGAGTGTTTTACTGTGGTGACACAATGGCATTTGGCTCTATTGCATGTGTCGTTACACATTCATGATAATGCTTCTGTGTGTTTGTGAGAGAGGACTCTTTCTGCTTATGCACATTCAGCACATAGTTGGTTAGCATCGTGTAAGTGTTTAAGAAGAGTTAAAGCAAGACACTTTGTTGCTGGAAACCAAAACGGCAAAAAAGGGGAGTGAATATAGGACTTACTCTTATGGTTGGTCATAATATAATAAAGTTAAATGTTGATCAGTATATGCTTGATGTGTAAATAAGACATCAACTGTATCAACTTGTTAAAACTTCGAAATTGTGTTTAGAGAAAGTTTTGCTGCCCCATGTGGCCGAAAGCTCAAGTATTGCACCTTTTAAGACCAAGTGATGCTTAGACCCGTTAGTGCATTTGTGTGTATGTGTGTGTGTGTGTGTGTGTGTGTGTGTGTGCGTGTGTGTGTGTATGTGCATGTGCATGTTTAACCCGGCCACTTCTGTCCGTGCAGCTAAAGACAGACTTGGTGAAGGAAGTGGCTTACACTAGAAGGAAGCAGCACCAGGCCTCACTGCAGTATTACTGCGCCCTCAACGCCCTGCAGTATCGCAAGAGAGTCGCTATGCTGGAGCCCATGTTAGGCTACACACAAGCACAGGTACTGAGCAGCTGTTGGTTTCCTTACTGATCCATTCATTAATCTGATCCAGTCATTATCATCAGTTCATTGTAGAAAGAAAAGAAGCCATGGATTCACAGGAACAGATACAGATGTGCAATGTAATATTATATCTTTTTTAGAATGATTTGTCTCGAAAATAGTTTGTCTCTTGACAGGATATCAATCAGCATGTTTTATTTTGATTCACTTGAGTCATATTTCAAGCAGGTAACGCTGAGAATGTGCAAATGTGATGATTTGACGTTTTCTGATGGATTGTTGTATTTCTGACGTTTTACAGGCAAAACAATGAATTGTATATTACATGTGATAAAATATCAAATGAATGAGCCAGTTCTGTCTCTTAAATCTCAGATCAGCTTCTTCAAGAAAGGCATCGAGCTGGTGTCCAAGAAGATGGACAACTTCCTTTCTTCTGTGTCCACCATGACACAAAGGTAAAAACCTTATGTCAGTAATCTTTGTTTCATCTCATCAACGTATGAACGTGAGCTTTGTTATGGACATTCTTAAGTTTGCGGCTTTCTGTGAATAATCATGGACAAAAGTTTATGCTGATGTTCCGCAAATGTATTTTGATGCTTTTTTTTTTTTAAGAAGTCAATTTTGGACTCTGCCTTCATTTAAACTTTTTCTCCCGTCTAGTATCCAGGCCCAGCTGGACACGGAGGCGGAGGCCATGCGTGCGTCCCAGAGGGAGCTCCTCTCAGTGGAGGACACTGTCTACATGCCAGATAAGGACACTGAGCCTGTCAATCGCACACTTATCCAGAAGGCCGGCTACCTAAACATAAGGAAGTAAGATTAATTACACTCATTATGGCCTTATCTAAAACCCAAGGACATTTCCTATTCCTGTAGCGTTCCGAGCCAGTCAGCCTGTCGAGGGGTGTCTCGGGGGGAAAGAACTTTGAACAGCAGAATCAGTGCTTCTGTCACGTTATGGCTTTGGCTTTGTTTAGGGAATCCAGTCTGGTGCAGTATAGATGGTGCAAACGCTACACAGGAGCAGTACATTTTAAATGTCTATGAGCAATCATAAGGAGAATATTGCTGTTTGTCAAAATCCAAATGAACAAAGTCAACAATGTGTCTCAGCAGATGAGGTGTGTCAGGTATTGTGTGCAGACAGTGTGCGCTGTCAGCTTATTGCAGAGTGGATATATGAGAAGGGAAACTTCCTTAATGGCTGCTGGGTGTAGAAGTGTAGCATAGCCTGCAATGTGATTCAGTGAAATGTCAGAGCTGTCATACGTCCATAGTCTGTGACAAATGTCTGCGATACCAGAGAAAAGGTTTCTGCAGAATGCCATTCAGCTTAATGACACGGTGCTAGCAGCCGACGCCTGTCACACCGAGATGAGTCCACAGAGCATCTGCTATTTCCATGGGTTTTGCAAATATGAAGGTTCTGAGTCACATGTTGTCGCACTTTGATATTTATCTGAACAGTACGTATGAAGCAAAGGCTCACAGATAAGCCATCCACATTGATAGTGTTACGCATTTCTGTGCATTATACTGAGTCATTCACATGAAGCTTTCTACTTAGACTGAGGGACTCAGCATTGATTTATTGTATTTTTTTTATAATTATTTATTTACATAGCCCATGAAATATTAGCCGAGACTAATTCCAAACCAAACCATCTTTGCAAGGATAGCTCTAGAAATCTAATCACAACTAAAATAGAAGACAGCTCAAGCATATTCAAACAAACAAGTTTCACAAGAAGGTTTTAAAATACGTTTATTTTAGATATATGCAAAATAGGGAGAACAGGAGGAATTAATCATTAGTATGTTCAAGTCAGTTACTTTGACCCCGTTTTCAACTAGGTGTAAAATATAAATTCACAAGCAACCTTACCACTATTTTAGTTGTAATAAACTTATTGTGAGGGGAGAAGGTTTTGGAAGATACTTATTGCACACTTTTTCTAAAATAATATGTACTCCAGATGTGAGAAAGGAATTTCCGTCGCATCCAGCTTTAAATCCTCAACACTCCCCCCCTCGTCACAGTTTGGTGATGTCACATCCCTCACCACTGACCTTAACCCATCCTCTTTGCTCTGTCTCACTCTCCGTGCTCCAGTAAAATTGGCCTGGTGACCACAGCCTGGGATCGACTGTTCTTCTTCACCCAGGGAGGGAACCTCATGTGCCAGCCGCGGGGGGCCGTGGCCGGGGGCATGGTGCTGGACCTGGACAACAGCTCTGTCATGGCGGTTGAGTGCGAGGACAGACGCTACTGCTTTCAGATCACCTCCCCCTCTGGCAAAACGTAGTTACACTTTAACATATCCAGCGATAAGCAAAACACAAATATGTGTGAGATCCAGTATTGGTTGCTTTATATTAAATCTTCTATCTTGTTACTGATGCCTCCAGGTCGATGATTCTGCAAGCGGAGAGCAAAAAGGAGTATGAAGAGGTAAGTGTGATAGAGGCTGTGTTTCATCTTCTTTATTGTTTTACATCCTCGTGCCGGAGTCGTCTCCACGGCGACGAGCATCTGTCACAGGGAGCAGCTGTCCAGACTCATTTGTGTGGTTTTTATGTTTGGTTTTGTGCTGGGACTCATCTGACTGGCCTGTCACTGCCACTGTCAGTCAAGTGATTTCAGGCTGCTCGTGGCTGAGGTCAAGAGGAAACTAACGTGGATCTCATGTGTTTTCTCTCTCAGTGGATTTGCACCGTGAACAACATCTCCAGACAGATCTACCTGACTGAAAACCCAGAGGTAGAGTGTTTCACTTCTGCAGACATAGAGGAACCAAATGTTAAATGCAGAACTTTTCATTGACTGTGTTTTGAGCTGCTGTATTTAAGCATGTAAACATCTTAGCCCGATTTCAGCATCCTGGATAGGCACAAATCCAGGTTTTGCGAAACCCACCTTTACTATCTGGAGTACTCCGTAATAACCGGGACATGACGTCTCACCTTGCTGGCAATGAAGTGGATAAGCCAAATCCGGAACTCAATGTTGGCATTTAATAGAGCTAAGCCAGCTATGAGCTTAAAGAGATAGTTCACAGAAAAATGAAATTTAGCTCATTATCTTCTCAACTCTCTGCCGATGGAGGCCCCCCTAGTGGTGAATGTGTTTGTCCTCAAATCACTTTGGAGTTTCAGGGGTAAACAGTGTTGCAGCCAAATCCAATTATACTATTACTATTATTGAATTAACCTGGGAACAGATTCTTCAAACGTAAAAAAACAACATAAATAAAAAATAACTTGCCTCCACACTGCTCCTGTGGCTTCATCCAAGTGTCCGTAAGCCCCGACATTCAAATTTGACTCAAAAGGGTTTTTCTCGCCGAAATGTCCGCTACCAGAAATAGCGATGCTACCGCGCAGGTTTAGGTGCTTTGAAGAACTGTTTACAGGTAATGTTAAACCTGGGAAAGTCAAAAAATATACATTTTTATAAATTTCTCACCTGCTGATGTTCTTTGATGTCAGGCTGTGGCCATTCGACTGAACCAAAGTGCCATCCAGGCTGTCACGCCCATCACCAGCTTTGAGAAGAGACAAGAAGGCTCTCCTAACCCCGACAGGTCCGACATGACACTGTACACATTTTCTTAAGTAGTGGCCAGTCGTGCTTGTTTCTGGCTCTGTGAGTATTGTTGTAAAATGTGAGATTTTCATAACACCTCTGCAACACTTTGAACAAGATACAGTATCTTCATTCACTCCATTTAGTTTCTGATGTCATTTGATGACATAATGTCAGTTTGTTCCTGGAAGGAATGAGGGAGAAGCCTGAGATCCCTGAGGGTGCTCATCATTTCACTGAAAAGATTATCTGGATTTATAATGTCTGAAAACATGTTGATTTCCCAGAATTCATCACTCTTGAAAGAAACAGGAGTCATGCGTCCCAAGACCTCAATTTTGGCTTTATAGGTCCTCCACCCGAAACTTTTTTTCGTCGAGAGACGGGCAATAAGATTATAGATAGACGAGAAAAGAGGTAAAACAGTATTGCAGGTTCAAAATGATCAGTTGAAGACAGTTCAATGTAATTACCTCAGACCCACTTTTTGCAGTATGTCTTTAGATGTTTTGACTCCTTTAAAAGCAGTGAAAGATCCATCTTTTCCGTCTGGCATTAGATAACACACAAATATTTTTGTGTGATATCTCATATCTGCCCTTTCTTGCCTATTTTATCTGATGCCTTGTGTTGACTGTGAAGCCCTTTGTGTTTAAACATTGCTAGATTGCTTGCTAGTAATTGGCCGGCGGGTGGTGTGATAGTAAAGGTCTTAAGGAAGCTGCACCAGGAAGGTTTAACACGTTATCATACACGCGTTAAGAGCAGCTGCGTGGCAGTGTAAAAAAAAGTGAAAGCCAACACGTTGAAACACTTGTGAAAATTTACACCGTGTTCAGAATCTGACATTAGGTGAGAAGCGATGTGAGTAATCCGGCCCTCATCTGCTCTGAGCCTTTAGGTATTACCTGTAGTTTGAATTATTATTTCTGTGGAGGTTTATTATCATTGTTTTCATCAATGACAGTAATGGGAGTCACTAACTCTGAAGGTATTTGTTGACTCAAATTTCATAGGGATCCATCAAGTGGTTGAAATGAGTGATGAGTATGTCAATGGGGTTTAAACCTTAAAACCTGATGTGACTCTGTCCTGCAGAGCGAAGCCCGGAGGAGTAAACGCTGGCAGCCGTGGCTCTCTGAAGACGGGAGCTGCTCCTGAGCCAGAGGACCTGATCGCCCCTGGTACACCCATTCAGTTTGATATCATGCTCCCGGCCTCTGAGTTTCAAGACCAGAACAGAGCCGGAGGGAGGTGAGTAAGCGAC
Source organism: Limanda limanda (assembly GCF_963576545.1). NCBI lineage: Eukaryota > Metazoa > Chordata > Actinopteri > Pleuronectiformes > Pleuronectidae > Limanda > Limanda limanda. The sequence continues at coordinate 20,391,915 of NC_083643.1, forward strand.
TGGGGCGGGAAGTTAGTGTGGGTGTGGGTGAGTGAGTAACTGGGACAAACCACTGGTGGGTGATTGCGCACATTTCCTGAAACTTGGCCTCATAGTGGTGATTAGGTTGTTTCCAGGAAGCTGAATTATTCGTAATGACTCTAATTGTTGTTTCGGGTGTTTGTGCTCCCTTCCTGACAGACGCACAAATCCGTTTGGAGAAACGGACGATGACTGTTCAACAGAAAGTGATGGTAAGCATTTGCCTCATCCCAAGCCACGTAATTGTTCAAGATAATCTCTGTTGTGTTTGTGAGAGTACTCTCCTACCTGAGTGCTCATGTATTTTCATCTACTGTCCTTGTGTGTTCTTGCATGCTCACGTGTTTATGCGTGTGGCTGATGTTTGTGTGTTTCTGCAGACTCCCTCCTGCAACAGGTGTTTGCCGTGCGCTTCCTGGGCTCCATGGCGGTTCGTTGTGGCGACAACCAGGAGGTGATCTATGAGGCCATGAGGCAGGTGCTGGCTGCCCGAGCCATACACAACATCTTCAGGACCACAGAGTCGCACCTCATGGTCACCAGCAGCAGCCTCAGGTAAAGTCTATCACTCAGGTCGGAAGTGTTGTAGGAAAACCATCACAAGTAGACAGGATGTGTTTCCTGTGACCACTTGTGATCAGATCTCACTTCCCTACTTTATATGTGAATCCAATGTCTAATGTCAATTGTGTTTGAAGAGAAAATGTTTTTAGCTCTATGAAATATGGTCACTTAGAACCATAAAAATTGACTTAATCCATGTTCCAAATGTTTGGAGAAGTTATCTTAAAATATTATCATAATCTTGCAATGTTGTTTTATTTAATTTATTGGTTAAACCTGTCTTTACTATTACATTTACTACATCATAACTTTGTCACTTTGGACCTTGTTCAATGCTGGAATCCTGGAGCCTTCCAAACCAATCAGTGTGTTAAACCTGATTAGTCCTTTACAGCTAAATAAAAGCATTACAGTTTATATAGATGGAATGATATTGTGAAAGCCTGACCTATAAAATCCAACATGTCTGTTGTACTGTCTCAATGTGAGCCAGCTCCATCCAGCTGATGCTAAATATAGATTATGAAGACGACACTGAGGAGGGCTCATGGAGCAAAAAAACCCTGAAGCCTCATCAAAGCGTAAACATCTGTGATGAAGAACACTCGGGTTATTCAACAATAACATGATGTTGAGCTGTTGTATAACCCGAGACTGATTTTCCCCTCTGTAATAAGTTTGTCAGACAAAATGAGACACATTTAATTAGATACTAAAGTTACGTTGTTGAGATTGACCCAGAAAACTGCTCTCGGTCAAAGACAGTAAAAAAGAGACAAAGAAAACAAGTATCACTGTAATATTTCAATATTCCTCTGAGTCTCTATTTTGTCTTCACAACAGGTTGATTGACCCTCAGACTCAAGTTACAAGAATAAGTGTAAGTATCACAAAAGAACAAGTCAACATTAACTAAATAATCGTTTTTTCTCTTTCTATAAAATTTAAAAGGCTCAGTCAAGTTCACTGTAACCCAATATCGTTATCACCGTTCTCCTCTCGCTCATCTCTCAGTTCCAGCTCGGAGAGGTGTGCCAGTTTGCAGCCCACCAGGAGAACGGGAGGCTGATGGGATTTGTGGTGGAGGGCAGAGACTGGAGTGACGGAGACGAGGAGGGAGAGCCCTCGTTCAGCGCCTTCGTGTTTGAGAGCAACACAGAGGGCGAGAAGGTTGATATTGCTCTGTGAAAGAGGGGAAATGTGTGAAGTGTTGCACAAATGTGTTACGGCTGTTAATCTTTGTGTCTTCATTCACAGATATGTTACACCATCAGCTTGGCCAAGGACATTACAGAAGCCAAGAAGGTAACGTATGGTGACATTTAAAATGGCTAATGCATTTAAGTTTGGGTCAAACTTAGTGATCGTAATAAATCTGTTGGACCTGTTTCTTACATCCCATTTTCCCCCAAACTTTAAAGCGGTTTTTTTGTCAATTAGATATTTGTTACTTTAAAATAAACTTAAACTGTTCAAACTTGCTTTCACTAAAATATCTTTTCTACAGTTGAGTATGTATATTATACCACAGTAGTAATTGTTCCTTATTTTCCCTATGTGTAGTTTTGAAAGATTTTTTTTTCTTTTTGTATTATTTCTTCCTCTCTTGTCTTTAGTGAAGCCCATTTTATTGCCCCTTTTGTACAAAATATGCTGTGTTATAGTTTTTTTTATAAGTGACCAAGTGAAACCAGAAAGGTAATTAGCAACACAACCACTAGAGGGCAGCAGTCAACACTTTCCCACACAATACAGAAAGGTGACAAAGTAGATTCATTTAAATATATTGGAGCAAGTTTTAGGAATTCAAACACATGTGAAATGTAATCACGCAGCAACTCAGTTCTTGTTTTGCTCCCAGGACCCCGAGGCTCTGGCTCAGCTGATGAAGAAAATGCCGCTGACCAACGATGGCCAGTTCCTTCTGCTGGAGCCTGAGACGGACGACATCACCAACGGAGCCGGACAAGAAGACTTGGAGTCTGAGGCCTAGCCAGAGGAAAGGGGCCTCACAGGCTTATTTGAACCCAGGAGAGAGAAGACTTTCCCTGGATGAACATTTCATCATGACCCACCCTAACTGCTACTGTAAGCCCCATATTAGAAAGTGTAGTTCACCTCCAGCTGTTTGCTGTGATAACAGAAGGAGGCGACAGGGTGGGTTACCGGTTCCATCTGCTTTTCTACGGTCACACTGTAACATGGGTGTCTGGCTTTGGTTTTTCTTGTCTATACACCACTGTGGCTGTTACATCGAAAAGGGATTTAATATAGGTACTAATTGTGTTTCATTTTCTAATTCTACTGCCATCGAACGCAAGTTGGTGGATCATCCCCTTCAGTTTAGGTTTACATGTACTTTTAGGTTTACACAGTTTGAAGACTGTAGAGTTTATTTCTTTACTTTGACTCTTGTGTTAACGTTGATGTAAGAGACTCTCATGCAACTACTTTTTATTAGTCCCGTACAAAAAAAGACTAATTGCACTTCTTAATACTGACACTTAACGGCTACAGAAAGCACTAACTGAGCCAATTGAACGATATATGACAAATAGGGTTTAACATGTCAGTTAATTTAGTAATTATTATAACTGTGTGTGAAGGTTTGTCTTGAAGCAGTCAGCATGAGTGAAGTTACTCACGACTGACACACTGAGCCGTCTTACGATTGAATTGACGTCACGTCCGACAGAAACGATCACGTCCCCGTGCGAATCAGGTGTTGAGATGTTCCGCGTGTCACGTCCTCCCGAGTCCTCTTTTTTTTGTATAATTAAAAACTTCTTTGCACTTCATTCCCCGAGAGCCTGTGTAAATATGATCTGTCTGAGCGTCTGTGTGATGTTTAACCAGTCGGCTGCATTAAAAGCTTTCAGAGTCCATGTACATTGGACTGATTATATTGAGTGTTTCTCTCTCTCGTTCCCTTTGCAGAAGATTAAAACCAACATGGGGCTGAAATACTAACAAGGAGAAGAAGAAAAATCCACTGAACTGTTACAGTAACACATGAAGGCAAACCACAGCGGGTTATCATGTCCTCGCTGGAAAGTAATTCGCTCTCTGCTGCTGCAGATGAATACTAATGACAACAGAGGGCACATAGGGAATGGAGCTCATCTGTGAAATTCATCCTTCCCACTGCCGTTTAGTTCCTTTTTCCAACTCGTTTGAGCCGTGATGCTGATCTCGATGGACGGTGAAGGCCCATGATGATCTGGGGGAACGCGGTGTGTTTTGCACCATATGAATCAGACGAGGTTAGAGCCACAAACTTGACGTCGATGGTGAAGGTGACTGTTGATCAGTGCATCAGTCAGTGCAAAATGTAGAGTTAGAAGAAGAGTAACATAGGAGCATCTGTTCCACTCCTGAAATAATAAGTGACGATGACATGTAATTGAAGGAATTCAAGTAATAGTTTGACATTAGGGTAAATAGGATTTTTCCGGTCCCAAACAGATGTAGTGATTAATATGGATGTTAACCGAAGTGTGAAAAACAATTCAGTATTAAAAAGATAATTGCTAGAGTAGTTCCTGACTACAACCATTAATAGCCAGCTTCACCAAATAAGTCTCACAATGAAAGAACCCCTGGATAATGCAGACAGTCTCTTATTACATATTCTGATGCCACAAAGAAAACTGTCCATCCACACATGAAACTTACTTCCTTCAATCACACCATTAATAAGACGACAGCACATGTTGCTCCATCCTTTACACAAGCTGGAGTGTCGTGTGCTGTGCAGCTCCTTTGGTTGATGTCGGCTCAGGACACTTTCTCCAACTCAAATCCAAATTAGAATCTGGAGCTGGTGACTTTAGGTGTAGTTTCATAAGAGGAGTGTCAAGCCTTGGAGGAGAGATGCACTCTCTCAGTGTCTAAGTTGCTAAGTTAGGCAGCGTCCGGAAAAATATATTGCTCATTGTATACAAAAAACGTTCCATAATATATTCACCAAATATTCTCCCTTTTGCCTCTGTATTGTTTTTATGAGCAGATGTGGATATCTCCTACCCATAAGGCCATGCACTTCAGGTTTTCTGGCCTGCTTCTGTGTTGTTCAACTCAAGTACTGGTTGTCTGTTCTTTGTAACAGAGCTTAAAGGTCAATAGGAAACAATAGAGCATTTATTGAACAAAGCGTTTTCCTTAAGTATTTACATATCATTTCCATTCAAGACTTATGCACTTAAAACCTACACAGCTGGAGTTTCACCTGAGCACGGGAGGCATTACATTTCATTACAGGCATTAGCTTCATCACAATTACAAACTTTGGCAGCATACACATTTCAGAAGCAGACTAATTAATCAAGCAGCAGGCCTGTAGTTCACATCCTGCACGTTGATGTGGGGTGATTGCCTAATGTGGTTTCAATGTCAAACCCTTTCTCAGTGTAAAGTCCAGGTGGGGTTTTAATGTATTCTGTGCACTGACGTGAACGCCAGAATAACTTTGTTTAAAATATACATCTAATGATCTGATCTGAGATAAGATACTAAGAATATAAACAAGTACGTTGGACAGTACACTGCTGCTTTGGTTAGGTATCTAACAAACATGTCTGTGAAACTTTAAGCTCATGTCAAACTTAGAAACAAACCGGCACACAGCTCATGAGTCTTTGTAGTAGTTGTTGAAGTTGATGCGAAGGAGGAAATCCTCCAGATGAGGCTGGTAGCCTCGGTTAACCAGCTTGGTCACCACTGAGGAAAAGAGGAAAAGAGGAAAAGAGACTTTTGTTAAACTACAACAAAGCATAACTGAAGCAAACCAAAAAATGGTGCCTTATTCAACTTATTCAAAACCAGTGCAAAACTAATCTGATAATAATATAATATCATATAATACAATATAGTAGTAATATAAATGATCACAACAAAGAGGAAGGGCTTTAAACATTAGCCGTTTAGTTAACAGTAAATCGACGTCTCTTCATCCTGAGATATTGTTTGTTTTTTGTTATTATTTTGTGTCAGTTGCTTGTTTGAATTGTGATCAACATGCCCACTCGCTTGCCGTGAATCTCTTGCTGTGTTTTCACTGGCCTCACATGGCCTCACAGACATGTTCCAAAGTTGTTACAAGGGGAACTGGCAGGACAAACCCCAGAGAAGGTTTGTTTCTCACATACAGTCGCTCCAGATCATTTCAGGACATTATACAGAGTTCATGTCTGACAGCAGCTATAGAGGCAAGTTCAAACAACACTGTTTTTCATTTCAGTTTATAATATATCAAAACTGAAACCCAATCCGTCTCATTGTATCCGACAGGTGACTGATGAAAGTCCATAGAAACTACTTAAAATGGTAGTCAGTTTTTTTTATTTTGCATATTCTTACTTTTAATATACTTTTCTCAAGTTATGAGGTTTAATCTATTATTATTAAAGCTGCCCAATGAAAATAGATTTGAGCCGAAGGGATCAGAAGTGCAGAATTTGAATGTGGTTGAATGCAAATAAAGCGACTGAAATTTTCATTAAATCAGATGAGAAATGATATTCCGTATGTCCTCACCTTTGAAGAGGAAGTGAGAGTAATACTTGAAGGTGTTGTACGACTGCTGCATGGCGATGAAGCTGGGGTGCACCGCCTCGCCGTGCTGGCTGTCCCACGGCTGGGCGATCAGCTGGGCCCGGAACTTGAGGATCAGGCTGAAGATGCTGTGGATGATGTTCATGACCGGAGCTGCCTTCTCTGTCAGCAAACCCCTGGGGAGGAGAGAGAGTGCAAAGTTTAGGCTTTTCAAGACGTCCTGACATTACACACAGGAGAGTGTGATAGTGACAAGCTCACCTAATGAGATGAAATCATGCAGCGGGGGATCAAAAGTCCCACTGGAATTTTAATTAACTTGTTAAGAGGAGTTTGAATCAATTTTATATGAAATGATGGCTACAGAGTGCACAGCTTCCACTTGCTGCTCATGTGAGGAGCTGGAAGAAATTATTTCAGTCCCCTGCATCTTTCCGCATTTTGTGCTGCAGCATAAAACCCTAAAAAGTTTAAGTTTCATTGGAAAAGTTCTATAGATTTAAGGATCCACTTTGTTCTGTTCTGATCCGATTCTGAGACATGAATTTGAATATCTGCCTAGAAGGAAGCTTTTAATCTTCTTCATTATGGTTATTAATAGTGTTATGTGTAATAAACCACACTTTTCATCAAAAAACGATAAAAATATCTATTAAATGTAAATGTATTCTAAAGTGATTCATTTGAGCTGTATGTCAAGTGGGATCATGTAAAAGTATGTAGGAGTGCAAAATGCTATGGCAACTGCTTTTATGGTTTACACAATTTGTGCCTTAAATTGCCTTGCTATATATTCATAATCCCTAAAAAGAAAATTGGATGGTAATCTGAATTGTTACATAGTTGGTGATGTTATTTCAATATTTACGTCAGTATAATTGGTCCAAACAGTAAACAGGTCAAATAAAAATGACATTTTATGGTTATAAAGTGAATGAGATTTTTCAGATTTTATATTTGAAAATGTTTCAGTTTTGGACAGTTGATCAGACAAAACAGACCTATATAAACTCTAACATAAGAACATTTGATGTATTATCTTTCATCAAATGTTTATATAAAACATTTGATAATTTACCTCATTGTATGTAGATGTATAAATAAATCACAAAAACAGTAATCTGGGAGCAACGTGAAACAAATCGTCTCAAGAGGATCCAAAAATCAAAACTAAAAAGAAGTCATGAGTGTGATGCGACTTCCTTACTGAGGCCAGTGCTGTTCAAATCATCGACAGGTGATGAGTTGTGTTGTGTACAGTGTCTACTTGTTGTGTGTTGTTTACTCGTTCATGGGGTGCACAGTCTTATCGCTGATAAATACTTGAATGTGTAATCATTCATAATGATGTGCAGTTTAAAATGTATTGAATTCAAGGCGAGACAAGGACATTTAGTTTTGTTCCCAAATTGTCTTCTTCTACAGAGCAATAAATCATATGGGCCCAGAAATGACAGCAGGCATTATATTGCACTAAATACTGTAATATGGACACGCGCAGTCCCAGCCCTCACCTGAAGATGGCTCTGTTCAGGTAGTCTGCATGTGTGCGGTGGATGGCATCCAGGTCGCTGGCAGTGGCCAGCTTGGCTGTGAACTCGCTCCACGACACCTGCAGGATCTGGTTGGCAATGTATCCCTGGATCACCTTGACGAAATGCTGCATCTCATGTCTGTAGAGCTGCAGCTGATGGAACTGCACCGAGCGACCCGCACCTTTCACCAGCGCTGACAGGAACAAGGACGGAGAGCCAGTCAGGAGCGGCCCGCAGAGGACAGAGGATAACCAACATATGCTGGTTTCTGAATTTTAAGTTCGATCATTTTTTTCCCTGTATCATACAACTGTAAATACATTATCTCTAACATCTATTATTACACTCAAAAGACAATTTGTGCTCTTTTAACCGGCATTTAGTATTTACTAGAAAATTCACAGTTTTTACATCACTACACATTACTTAATTATAGTACTTTGGTGCGATTATTTTATGCATAACTTACTTATCTGTAACGCATATGTTTTACTCTTGCTATTTTATCATTTCTTCAAATTGTTATATACATTATTCTAAATGCTGACTGTAATTAAGTTTCTTTATATTTACCTGTTGTCTTTTATTTGTGCTTCTATATGAAGTATTTTGTAAATGCTGTTTTGAAAAGGGCAACATAAATAAAGTTATAGTTATCTATGTTTTTTTACTTTTAGGCTAAAGATAAATACAAAAGAGTTAGTACTGAAAGCGATAGTTGGCCTTTTATAAGACATTTCGTAGCTGTCAAACATGTTCTTTTATAAAAAAATACTTTGATACACCGCTCCATTTATGTTCGAGACTGTCTTTTCCTATTGTAAATATTGATATTTCATTAAAGTGCTATGTTACACAAGACATATATTGCTCTTCTCTCCGTCCTGGGAGAAGGATCCCTCACTTGAGACTCTCTCTGAGGTTTCTACATTTTTCTATTTCTGGTACTTTTTGCTCTCTCTAGTTGAGGGTTCAGAGCAGAGGATGTCACACTGCGTTAAGCCCCTTGAGACAAATTGTGATTGTGAGTATGGGCTGTACAAATGGACAAAGCCTATTTCATTTGTCATGGAGTCTGTCATGATAGTCCCGGTTATAAAGTCCTTTTCCATCATGTATTAAGTATCAGCCACATTGGCTCCATGTGATCATGAAAGCTGATGTTATAATCACTGACGTTTACATCCTTCTAACAGTTGTTTTTTCCCCAGGAGGAAATGTTTTTGTGGAGTCTGTACACAGGCTTTTGCTGATCAATACTACCGGTATGTAACCCACTGAAGCGCACAATTGTACAACAATCCCACTGCTATGAGATGTGCCTTGTATAAATAAAACATAAAGGAATTGCACCATTCCCCCTTCTATGAATATTTCATAAACGGTTGAAGCGCGACAGGAGGAATCTAAACCCTTCATCCTCAGAGGTCCAGAGTCTGAGCTGCGATCAACCGCTCCCATCCCCTCACCTGTTCTCTTCAGGTGGAACCAGACATCACGGAGGCTCCACACCATGTGTTTGAGCTGCAGCAGGAACGAGAACAGGCGGTTGTATTTGTTCATGCAGCTGTCCGTGATGATGATGTTCAACGGCCAGTCCACCTGGGAGACAGCACGAAGGGAAAGAGAGAGACGACGACGCCGCCGCCAAAGCAAGAGAGAGAGAAAAAGTTAGTGAAGGTGTGAGAGAGATTGAGTGTGAAAGAAGGTGAAGAGAAACAACAGTGGGGGGGCAGGTAGTGGCAGAGTGACGGATGAGACGATGGGAGGTGTGAAAGCGGAGACGATGATGTAGGAGGTGAGAGGATTGTGAAGGGGAGAGATGGGGGTGGAAGCGAAGAGGAATTGGGGGAAAAGGAAATATGGGGAGAGAGAGAGAGAGGAGCAAAGCGTATAAAGCAAGAGAAAGATGGGGAAAAGAGTGAAGAAGAGAAGATGGAGACGCGGTGGGTAGAGAACAGTGAGAGTTAGAAGGGCGACCAACACAGGCGGGAACATTGTGTGCGGCATTAGCCACTTTGCATGTCATCCAGGGAACACAACTCTAATCGATCTGCAAGGTCCAACCGTTTAAGAGCTTGATCCGCTCATTTTCGTGCTGAAACAAGCACACACTTGCAAGCAGGTGTAGGTGTATTCTGTACCATAGGGTCAGACCCATTCATACTGTAATATGTTGTCCCTATGTTTCTGTGATTTATGTATGTATGTCGGTGAGGTGTATAAGTATATAAATGTATAAGCTACTAGATGACCTAAATTTCCCACGGGATTAATACAGTATCCATCTTTATATCTATCTAGCATGCGCTCACTCTGACTCACTGTCAAACACACGGCCTCACCTTGTAGCGCAGCTCCAGGCAGTTGAGGGAGTCAGGGGCGTGCGGGTGAAATGTCTCCGGGAAGAAGCGAAGGGCGAAGGTGAAGTTGGCGGCCAAGGGGGTGTCGCCGTGCAAGCTGTACTGCAGGGCCTTGCTGAGGATGGAGTTCAGGACCAAGGGGGTCAGCAGCTCGCCGGGAGTCTGCCGATTGCCCAGCTGGAGGGGGGGGGGGTGGGGTAGGAAACGGCAGTCAGATAAGGACATTCAGTCAAACGAGGATAACTACCCGTACCTGCACACCTGTCGTGTCAAATGTGCCACCAGTGTATTAAAGTTGGCAGGTTGTCGTTGCAAACAAACACCACAGGTTGCTGATTGCGATGATTAATTCCCGTTTCTGACTGACGGTGTACTAATCAGTGGAATCAGCTGAAGTCTCTGGCTAGGGAGGAAAAGCCTTCTGTTTCCTAGGCCTCCAGAGACACACGTACAGGAATGTTTCCGCAGACCGGCACCAAGGTGGAGAGAACACTGCACTTGTTATTTCATGCCAGGAAGCTTGGCCTTGACAAGTGGTCTAGAAATCTGGCAGCGACCCACCGTGTGCCGCAAACAGAGAAACAGAAATACGACAGATGAAAAGCTTCAGAGACCCGCAGCTGCACATTGTGTTTAACCCAGTCAGGCATCGGTACCTTTTGTATATTGTAATATAATGTATGACATTGTTTATTCCATATGAGGAGGAATAATTGGTTCATCTGAATAAACTGTGGTTGTGTCGCTAATCTTATCAGCATTACTGCAATAAAGGACATTTTCACACTTCTTTGTTCTATCCAATACAAAAATACACTAACTATTAATACGTTTCGGCATCACTAAGGCTTAAACCTGCAATACTTGAGTTTTCAGCCACATGGGGCAGCACAACAAGCTGGAAAAACTATTTGACATTATAAGGTTGATATGCTTAATGTCTTATTTATACAAAGGGTAGTTACTGATCAACATAAAAATTTATTTGAGTTAATTTATTTACATCCACCCAACATTTGTATTTCCAGTATTCACTCTCCTTTTCCCTCTGTTTTGGTTTCCACTAACAACCCCTTGTAATGTAACTCCACCTTAATTATTTTAGAACATATGACAAGATGGTGCATATCCCTCCTATGATGATTTTGGCTTGAAGTTAAGTTGCCGAAGTGCTGGCTAAGTATATGTACGGTTTTTCTTTCCAATCATTCTACAAGAGTGTGCGATTTCATTTTGAGAAAACAATTTCTTCATTTCAAGTTCAGGTATTGTAATCCTGTTCCACAAAACCCTTCCCTTGCTCTCACATTGCCCCTGCTCATGTGCAAATTTGTTTAGCTCCTGCTCAAAGCTGTTTGTCTGCACTGAGACATATCGTTGGTTTTGAGAGGTTTTCTCCAGGAAACAGCTGCAGCAGGAAAGAAACACTAACACCAGCAGAGAGACTGAACTAAAACTGTAAAGTTGCAGGTGGCAAAACGAAAACCCTGAGACGGAATGCAATTAACAGAAATGTTCTTCGTGCTGAGGAGAACTGCAGAGTCGGGGGAGATAACTGTGGTTTCGTCAGTGACACTTCTCCGTCATTATTAGTCATCCTTAATATGAATATACTGATTAGAGCAGCTCCAAGAACAGCCTTTTTGGAAGAGGTACTTCCAGTATAATCACAATACTCATGGGCTCTAGGATCCAGGAAATTACTCTGGTTGTGACTTCTTTTTGAGAACTGTTTGTTTTTGTTGTGTGTAAGTCCTCAGGTGTGTTTCACAGGCTAAAAGAAGATAACATTAAATACACACTGTGCTGATCGCTCAAAGACAAAATGTGTATTCAAGAGGACACAAGGACATTTTACATTTCCTGCTATCTCCTGTAAATGCAATGAACTGAGGAGAAATACCACATGTCACCCTATTCTGAATATGCAACAATGACACATCTGAGAGAGCATCACCTTTTCAAAGAGCAGATCACTGAGGGACTGGGCAAACTCGCCGTCCTCCATCAGCAGGAAATGGCGCAGTGCTTCAAAGTGTCTTTCAACTCCCAACTCCACAAAGAAGAAGTCCACCACCGCCTTGTTCACCAAAGACACACTGGAGATGGAAGGTGGAGGAGAGAAAACCAAAGATAAGGAGACGAAAATGATGCTGACTTGCACATTTGATACAGGTCGTGGGAAATAGACATCAGCTCTGTAGGAAGCTCAGGGAATATAATGGTGTGTGTGTGTTTCTACTTTTAAGGATGACCTCCTCTGTCCCATTACTTTAAATTATTCCTGAGCAATTTACATTTCTATAAGAGTGGGATTTATGGAATGTTCCCTTTCACTGAACAGTCAGCAGAGAAGAGATAAAAAATAGAGTTGAAAATCAAATGCAAGGCTCCCCTGTGTCATCTAAGCATAGGATAAAAATGTATTAATAAAAATTTAATTTAATGAATTCCAATGCTAAATATACTGCACGCTCTCTGTGTGCAGAACGGGATGAGAAAGGCTTCTTCATTTTTTTAAACACACAAAAGGCTAAACTGCACAGTGTGCAGAAACATTATTGGGAAGGACTGACAAGCTTGTCTGGTGTTCTGATGGAATTTCAAACAGAAAAAGGATCCTACAGTGATGGGATGTAATAAGAATTTAAATTATTCCTGCAGTAAAGAATGTGCACTTAGCTACAGTGTTAGATAAGTTATGTATAAAATCTATAAAATGAGGGTGGCTGGGGGGAGGGGGGCACATCCATCAAGCCTGCGGTGGAAGCAGCCAAATGGTTCTGTGTAAAAAGGAGAGCCAGTTTTGCCGGACAGATGCTGACACTGTTGTGTTACAAGCCATGCCTCTGACTCCAGGATGTCGGCACGCTATCTAAAAAAAATTACTTAAACACTAGTGCAGTAGGATGCTGGCTCTTATTAAGAGTAAATAGGTAAAGCTGGCATAATGGAGAGTCTTCTGAACAGGAATAAAGCAGGATCTTAGTGCAAAAGGGGCTAAACACTTTAAAATGATTAGTCCTTAATGTCCCTGACACACAACAGAGCTTCTCCTGCAGCTGGCTTTCAGTCAGACACTCACTGTGTGATGAGTGGGGTCGTGACAGAGTGTTTTATCAGAACCGGCAGGGACACCATCTCGCTGAGCTGGACTGCAGTGGTGTCTGTCGCTCTGCGGAGAGTGGGATCCGTATGAAGGCCCCAGGGGCCCCGGGTTACCTGCTTCAGCAGCTGACACTCGGGTGAGGAAGCTGTGAGAGAGAGAGATGACAGGTATGTTGCTGAATAAATATCACCCTCACAACTGCAAAAACTGTGTGGTTTAAGTACAACAAAGAAAAAACGAGTAAGTATAGTCAAATAAAAAGAGAAATATTTTTGTCAGAAGCGATGATGAAAAACAGTTTGCAACATTTATTAGAAAACTTAACTAAACTTTAATGTTATCCATCCTTGGTTAGCCATTTTCTGATGTGACATATTTGCAATTGTTAGAATTTTCTTAGATTTTAATTTTTAAGCCTGTCAGTATTTAGTCTCTCTTATGTGAGAGGATGAATTGCTCTCCACTTGCATTGGATTCCCCCTTAGGGGATGAATTAAGTGTATTGAACCGAATTCATAAAAGCTGCAAATATGAATTGATAAATAATTTGATAACTTATTAAAAAGTCATTTTTAAGATAATATGCCCAAAATTCTAAGTTGCATTTTCTCAAATGTTGATATCTGCTTTCTTAGTCATCTATGACATTACACACAATATTCAAAAACCTTACTGGGGGTCAGACTTGACTTGATTTGAATTCAGAAAAAATACAATACAAAATACAAAAAAATGTACAATTGATCATATTAAATGCATGCAGATTTAATTTAATAGCATTAGCTTATACGCAAGTTATAACAGTTATTTTGCCAAAGCTCTTAATATTTAAAGCAACACTCCCTAAATAATTAGAGCGCCGACTTTGATCAGTGGTGTGGAAGACGTGTTTTGCTAAGTTGATACTGATTGATTTCACCGAGACCTCAGCATGAATAATAGCAGCATGACTGAACTACAAACGAGTGAAAAAGACAGAAGATCACTTCAACCAACCATGATGCATTTAAACATAAGCCAGACTTAATACCTTTATGAAATATTGCTGCTTTTCATGCGTCCTCTGTGTCTGTTGATGAAGTCAATGTTTACAAGCCTCTAGAAAGGCATCAGGCCTGAACATGTAAATGAGCTTCACTGCTGTGGAGGTGAATAATTTTGATTTCTCTACAATATGACCTCATGTTTTGCTGTTTTTCAGATGACTATTTCTCATCGAGTTATTTCAGCCTGATCACATAGATATTTTTCAAAGAATTCTTTAATAGGATCAGGGCTCTATTTTTATTATTAAACCTGACATAAGCTACAGCCACTTTCATTACTTCAAGACTGTGTTCTGTGAAATAAAGCTTTAAATAAAGTTTCGGTACCAAGATTGTTTTGAAACTTCCTCGGAATGTGACCTTTTTTCAGTTTGACCGATGTGTGACAAAGACAAACCACACAGTCATTTCTGAAATCCAACTTCTGAGGTTTATAATTAAGAAATGTCTATCTATAATGTTATTATGTTATTTTAGTATGAAAGGAAATGATATGGTCACTCTTTTCAAGCTACACTAAAATCCTGGCTGTGCCTCTACATCACACAGCCTGTATATATTGTAAGAAAGGAACTATTCATCTCCAGCCACACATTCAACTCACCCATTAGGTTGTAGCAGTCGTCATAGAGGTCCACTTGGTACTGAGCAGACAGAGCTAAGAGGTATTCCCGCTCAGACTGTTCTCTTGGGGACAAACCAGAGCCTGCTGCCCAGGACCCCATGCCCTCCACCAGCTGCTCACCATGACTCTCCGACTCAGGACCTAAAGAGAGCGAGAGACAGAGACAGTTTTCAGTGACGTCTTAATTATCAGGCACTATTCTTAACACCGAAGGGTCACAGCAGAAAGTTACCATATTTGTCTTTCCCCAGTATTGAAAAATCGTTTTGTTTTTCAGAACATTTAAAGCAGTCAGTTGAAACTAATTTCAGCGGTGCAACTACTGATTACATGCAAATATCTAGATCTGGGACAATTAGCTGATAGATCAATTAGACCATGAATAACAATTATGTGATATAAGCTTCTATAGACGTGATGATTTTACATCATTATAAACTAAATATGTTAGTTTTTTAATTAAAACTTTAACTGTCATTCTTTACCTTTTCACGTTTTCTATTCTAATGATTTATCAGGTAATATCATCAGATTTATAGACCATGTAAATAAGTATATAAATATACTAAATATATATACATTTTTATAACAAATATATATAATTAGTCCCTTGAAAAATATAGCTCAGTTTATGGACATTGAGTAAATTAGCATTAAGAGGTAACATTTTATATGATCGTGGTCTTACTAAACATAACTTCAGAGAAACGTACGAGTGCAAAATGTGCAATGTGTCTTTTTTTTTTACTTTCTTTATTTTCATTATACAATACCTTTATTACCTTCATTGTTTTCTGGTTTCTGCTGATTGCTCTTCACTACACATCCAACACCAAGTGAAGAATCTGACGAGTGGCCATAAACACTGCCTGGTAGTGCAGAGGGTTGCAGCTGAGTCCCCAGCACCGCACAACCTATACCCAGCGACGAATCAGAGGAGTGGCCGTAAGCGCTGCCAGGCAGTGGCGATGGAAGGGGTCCAGCTTTGGACACAACACATCCGGCACCTAGATTGGAGTCTGAGGAATGACCGTGGGCACTGCCAGGCATTGGAGGACATTTTGGTTCTTCTCCTGAAACTACACATCCTACACCTAACGTCGAGTCTGAGGAGTGACCATAAGAACTGCCGGGTAAAAGGGACAAGGTAGGGTTGTCCCCTGACACATGGCAGCCTGGCTGGAGTGTGCAGTCTGAGGCATGCCCGTGTTTACTAAAACGAGGTATTGTTTCAGATACGTTGGATACAAACTCGCCCACTTTCATATTTGCATCAGAAGAGTGACCGTGGATACTTGCAGTAGGGAACAGTGCAACAAATTCAGAAACATTCTCCCCAACTTTGATATGAGCATCTGAGCTGTGACCATGAACATTAGGGGTGGACAGAGGGGCAACTATGTTAGAAACCATCTCCCCAACGTTGAAGTGGGTATCCGAGGCATGGCCGTGGACATTGGAAGTAGGAAAAACAGCCACAAAGTCTGAGACATTTTCCCCAGCTTTAAAGTGAGAATCAGAAGAGTGACCATGAACGCTGGGGGAAGGTGGAGGACCATCGACACCTGAAACATGTCCTTGAATCTGAATGTGGCAGTCTGAGGCATGGCCGTGGATGTTGGGAAACGATAGAGGAGCAGTGACCTCGGATACAAACTGCCCGACCTTTATGTTTGCGTCAGAGGAGTGTCCATGGGTGCTGGATGATGGCTGGGCTGGAACAACATCTGCAGCCAGCTCTCTGGAGACATGAGTGTGAACGTTAGTCAAAGAAAAATTTTCATCGCCTTTGTTATGAACATCTGAGATTTGGTCTTGAGTGTTTTTCTCAAGGGATTTCCCCCGTCTCAAGTCAGAAACACTTGTCACAACTTTGTGGTCACCACTGCCTTGCCCTGGTGTGGTGAAGGGGGCAGTAACTATCACACCATCTTCTTTCATAGGCTCAGTAGTTTTTCGTTCATCTTCTTTTTCAGCTACTTTCATTTCTAAAATCTCCATCTTAGTGTCCTGTTCTGCCGTGAGGACAAATTCATCCTTCTTGTCACCATGAACATTAGGGGTGGACAGAGGGGCAACTATGTTAGAAACCATCTCCCCAACGTTAATGTGGGCATCCGAGGCATGGCCGTGGACATTAGGAGAAGGAAAAACAGCCACAAAGTCTGAGACATTTTCCCCAGCTTTAAAGTGAGAATCAGAAGAGTGACCATGAACGCTGGGGGAAGGTGGAGGACCATCGACACCTGAAACATGTCCTTGAATCTGAATGTGGGCGTCTGAGGCATGGCCGTGGACATTGGAAGAAGGAAAAACAGCCACAAAGTCTGAGACATTTTCCCCAGCTTTGAAGTGAGAATCAGAAGAGTGACCATGAACGCTGGGGGAAGGTAGAGGACCATCGACACCTGAAACATGTCCTTGAATCTGAATGTGGGCGTCTGAGGCATGACCGTGGATGTTGGGAAACGATAGAGGAGCAGTGACCTCAGATACAAACGGCCCGACCTCTATGTTGGCGTCAGAGGAGTGTCCATGGGTGCTGGAGGGTGTGGTGAAGGGGGCTTTGGGGACATTCTCCATGACTTGGGACATATTCTCACCGATGGGGATGTGAGAGAAAGACGGATGGTTTTGGATCAAGTCAGGCTGGACTGCGGGTCCCCAGCGAGGCCGGGGCTGAACTGAGGCTTGGCCAGCGATACCCTCGAGTGGACTAAAGGGGGCACTGAAGTCATAGTCAACTAGTTGTGCTGTTGGGCACACTTCAGATAGGTCAGAGCCGATCTCCTGTAGGGCCACGTCCACTTGCTGACTGTCAGGATTAGGTAATTTGGGGAGGAAATCCTTGATATCGATCGCTTCAGAGATGAGCGCAGGTTCTGCTGTGAGGCGGATGATGGGTGATGATGATGGGTCGGGTGGGGGTGATGGTAAAGCGTCAGATTCCTGGGTCTCTTCACGCTGCTGCTCTGGCACCTCCTGACAGGGAGATAACCGTTTAGAAATTATATACACTTGAAGATGTGAATAGTAAATCCTTGAGAAAAGAGGACAACTAGGAGTCAATGTTCAAGAGACAATGTGTTGTTATACCTGTTGTTGTTCAGACTGTGCTGTTGAGGAAATAGGAGGCAGAAATTCCACAGGAGGTCCCACCTGTCCTAAAGGATATTTCTCTACTAATGCCTGGAAGTCACAAGAGCTCTGGTTAAAACCACCTCACTTACTCTTCAGTCATTTTCCTCTGTGTGTGTTCTCTTATGATAATTTATCACAAACCTCAGTGTGCTCTCTGTCGTGAATTAAGAACTGAGCTCGTGCTTCGTCAAGTCTCATTCGCTGCACCCTCCACAAGGCTCGTCTCTCTCTGCGGGCAGCTTCCTCTGACAGATGGCTGTACTGAGCAATCAGCTCCTTCCTGTGATTTGACAGACACACAAAATAGAAACAAATACAAGTACATTTTTATAATTTTTATACTTATCAAAGCAACTCACCGCTTATGCATTTCTATGAAAGTGTTATACACATTGGGAATGGGACAAATGTCTATAGAGCATCAAATGAGCAGTTATTCATGAATTGGGTTGTCCTCCTTGTTCTCCCTGCTAGAATTATCAGTCGTGAGGTAGCTTTGCTCTTGTTAGAGAACACAGATGATCCTATATCTATAATTGATTATATATTCAATTTTTGCCAACAAGTGTGATTGTCCACAATATCCTATAAATTGAATGTATTATTTGAAGAGTGAATAATTCAATGTTAAATCGAAAAGATCCTTAAAAAAATTGTGCATAGTAGACAATCACGGAGTAACATTCCCTTTCATTTTATTTTACCTATTAATTTTTCCATTGCATTTGTTCGTATACTCTGTACAGATTGGAAAGGGATGGAGGGAGATGTACCCGATGTGTTTTTGTTACCTTATTCTCTGTGTTGATATGTCCTGTCTTTAATGAAACAAAACTGAAGAATACAAATTGGAGTAACCCGTGTGTTTCCTACTTGATGCAACCCTGCTGGCCTGCCATATGTCGCTGTGTGAATATGTGCTCTCAGGGTCTGTGCTGCTCTGAATTCTGTTTTGAGCATTTCCTTATGTATAATTAACCAGTAAAGGCCTGTCATATAGGAAATGTAATTATTTCCTTGACAAAAGCTTTATATTACCCCAAACATTGGACTTTGAGTCTTTACTTATGGAGTTGTGGTAACTGGCTGGACAAAAAGATGAAAACATATACAGGTCTTTGCTTCAGCCTTGGTAAACTCTGATCTCTGTGAACCTTACGAGCAGCTTATAGCCATCGAATGGAAAGCCCAACACATGGTGTTCACATAACAGGCCTTGATAACATTCGCTTGTTCTACGGCGCCACAGTTATCCCGACAGTGTGGATATTTGGAACAGGTCCAGTGAATGAAATATCCCACAACGATAGAAATCCTTTCTCATCGTGTTTGCACATAGTTAAAATACTCTAGATCAAATCAAATCTTAATAGAGATTAATCAATCATCCATAATGCATTAACATCCCTCTAGTCGAGGCTGTAAAAGACCTGGCTGTCTGCTCCAGTTGCTCCTCCAGGGCTTGTAGTCTCTTCTCTCTGTCTCTCAGCTCTCTGGCAAAGCTGAAATCATCCTCCTCCTGCTTCTTCTTGGCTGCACTCCGCCACTGGTGCCAAACACAAACAAACAAATCAGAACTCCTTCAAGCTTCTGAAAACAAAGCCACAAGTGCTGCAGCTGCATAATATCAATTTTTTTGTTCATATTTGTTTACTTCTCCAGATATATTTTTTCACCATCTTACATTCTCATATATTTCTCTTGTAAACAGCAAGAAGGATATATAAGTACTTATTGGTAATTAAATACTTAAAATCCCTTCCAATGTCTGACTGATGACAAAATATATATTTTCTTAATTCAATATGTATATATTTGGTTGTATTTGTGTCATGCGGCTTTGGTCGAGACTTTGACATTGCCAGTTTTTCAATAAAAATCACCCCTAAATGTGTATTGACATATCAGACGATCTCTAGTAAACACATACACAGCACAAACTTGTAAAACAAACTTTACTACCTCTTGCTCTTGGTCCAGATGCTGCTTAAACCCCTCAAAACGCTCCCTCTTCTTGGCCTCTTCAGCCAGACGTTGTGACACCTGACGTCCTACATGAGGAAAGAAAGATGACAGTGGGCCTCTTAACCCCCACATGCACCCAACTTACTAAACGTTGTATAAACCTTTCAAGGACTTTCCTCACCCATTTCCCTCAAAGACGTCATAATTTGAGACGTGGATCAAGGATAATTACACTAAGAAAAAAAAAAGACTCCTCAAAATATAAAATAATGAGAGCTAGCAGGATTTATAGAGGGTCTCAAACAACAATTTAAAAGATTCTTGAATGTATGAACACTTCTCAATTGCTAAACATCTTCTGATGATGTGAGTAGTTTGCTAAATTGTGCAAGCACTGATTAGATTCTGTAGAATTTGAAGCCACTCAAAGCTTTCCTCACTTCAGTTGCTTCGGTGCATCTCATGTGATTTCCTGAGAGGAAGGAATGAAGTTGAAGAAAGCTCGTGGTCAGGAGTCAACAAGCGAATGTGATTTATGCTACATTTGTGAAAGGTATCCTCAGAGGGGTGGGTGTGTGCATGATGTACATCAAAAAAATTATATAAAAGTGTGTGTGTGTGTGTGCAACACTAACCACGGATGCTTTCCAGAGTTTTGGCTGTTGACGCTCTGACCTGATTGATCAG
The DNA here is from genome assembly GCF_963576545.1 of Limanda limanda. Lineage (NCBI taxonomy): Eukaryota > Metazoa > Chordata > Actinopteri > Pleuronectiformes > Pleuronectidae > Limanda > Limanda limanda. Next base: position 20,412,524 of record NC_083643.1, read on the forward strand.
CTCTTGGCGTGCCTGCTCTGTACGCAGGGCCTTATAATAGACAGACAAGAAATCATCATTAACAAAGAAACATCCACCTGCCCTGTGGCTCACCTCTTCAACTCTACCTCTGCCAGTCCACACAGCGAGCAACACTCACTATACGGGCCATACAAACCAGACTGTTACACTAAATCATGCAGCGTGCAAGCCCCAGACTTCAGCTGAATCATTATAATGACTGGCTGCTGAAATCTTTGGTGCTTTAGGGGTAATGTCACAATCATGAATCATGTTATGTAAAAAAACGAACTCCTTTCTCTCTCTCTATCGTCAATAATACTTGTGTAAGGCTTGTCTTACTTGCCTTTCTTCCCAGAAGTCCCTTGATTTTCAGAAATCCAATAAGTCAGCTAGCAGATACATAGTGGCATCTGTTTATCTAGATGCAACAACAACCTTATTCTTAACCCTAACAAAACAAAAGAGCTGATACTGGACTTCAGGAGATTCAAACAAAACAGCCATCAACCTATCTACATCAATGGAGATCAATGTGAAAGAATTCCCTTAAGGTGCTTTGGAGATATTTCATTCACAAGGCAAACAATATGCTTTGTGCTGTAACAGGGACCTTGACCAACCAAATTCTATTCAGATTTTCCCTGAGCCCAAGTGAATGTTTCTACCAGATGTGATCAAATTCCCTTTGGGCATTCCTGATACACTGTGTTCAAAACAACTCAGTGATCTTTCGACCTTTGACCACAAAAAAATGTAATCATCTTTGAGTCAAAGTAAATGTTTGTACAAAATATGATGACATTCCTTCAAACTTATCTAAAGAAATCACATTAAAAGAAAAACATAATACTTTGTGAGGCCACCGTGACCTTTGGCCTCACAAATCAAATGAGTTATTCCTTGACGCTAAGTGAATTTTGTTTGTGTTTGTCTTTTGTAAATTTGATCAGAATACTTTTCAAACAAGCAACATTAATAACATAAGCTTATCATGCAAAGAAGAAAATAATTAAATACATGACAGAAATGTTAGCTTGCATGGAAGAATGTGTGTCTTAGTACCTGCTCCTCCCTGCTGATGGCGCTATGCTTGGCAATCCTCTCCATGCGTCCGCGGTACACAGCACAGTCCTTCTCGATCTCCTCCACCTCCTGAAGGGAGAAGGTGACAGCAATACGAGGCACCGGCAGCTCCGACCAGCAGATGTAGTGCTGTGGACACAAAGTGAAAAAAGTTGGTATATATAAAAAAGCCTCAGTGATTAACATTGATTGTAGTATGTAAACACTTTGTAATTACCTTCTTTTGAGTGTTAATATGTTCATAAAATATGATGGGATTACAGAGTATAGACAAACACTGCGTGTCTTAGTTAATAACAAGCAAACATTCTAAACCTATGGTGGCAAAGAGTTAAAAAAACATTAAATATTCATAGTACTGGTGGAAAAAGTAAGGAAATCCTTCAATTCAATAAGTGGTAAAAGTTATTTTAACCTCAGAATTATGCTCCTGGTTGCTTCACATCAGCTCTGGAGGAATTGTTAAACATTCTCCCAACAGAAAAGTTTATTTTGAGTAATTTTTAGGTCTGGTGTGAACGACTCCACAGCATCTCTACTGGTTCATGGTCTGGGCCATTACAACAGGGTGATTCTCTTTGATTGAACCCTTTCTGTAGGAAGTTTGATTCAATGTTTCGGTGTTCCTTGTTGCTCAGGTCGCGCACTTTTGACTGTTTAAACATCAAATACTGTAGATCTGAACATCTACGCTTTGTTTTATCCTGGAGTTTCACCTGTAGTGACTGTGCTGTTGTCAGTGGGAGAAAAACAAGCCTCTAAAAGGCAATATCCATCAGAGCCATTGGCAAACATTGGACATAGTCAATACAACGATTTGGAAAGTCCTTCAAAAATTTTAGAAACTACTGGCCTACTGAAGTAAACATCTTTGACTATCTGTGCCTTTACTTTTGCACATCTTATAATGTAGAGGTCTGATATAAAAGGTGACATGTCCAAAGGTCTAAAACCCATCTTGATGTAAATAACATTAAAGAAAAACTGAAATTCTGAACTGTGGTCTCAAATTCCCTGTTTGATCTTAAACCAGTGTACTCTGAAATTATATGAGCTTTATGTATCAAAATTTCAGAGTGGAAAAAGCAAGCTGACATGATTTGAGAGGGCAATTGAGTAAATACATTATGCAGAGAATGTCAAGTGATTGGACCATCAATTGGGCCAGAACAGGATTTATGTAGACACTATAAAAAGATGTGGTCCGAGTGTTTGGATATCAGAAGACACATTTTTATCTGAATAACGCCACCATCTAAACTGCTTTTTCTTATTTCCTTAAACTGAGTAAAGTCATAGTCTGATCTAATTATGATATGTGGAGTAATCTTAATAACAATCTATATACATAATTAATATCATAATACATAGGATTAATAAACTGTTAAGCTTACAAGAGCTTATGAATTGTTGCATAACATGCATACAAATAAAATGGAAAATCTGACAATCCTGCAGCCCAGATCACGGTGATGAGTTATTACAGCCGAGTAAAAGCTTTTTCAATATAAGGAATCCTTTTTCGCTGATTGTGTGAGAAAAAATAATATTAACACTGTAACCCTGGGTATCATTTAATTATATTTTATTGGGTAATAAAAAAGGTAAATACCCTTGAATTAAATATTTTATTCTTTTTAGTAAAACTATTTAAATTATTTTGATCTTTACTAGATTACTTAAGTGCTATGTATTCATGTGTTGTTTTGCATGTAGAATAAATATTAAATTTTAGCTGAAGAGATATGTATACAATATCAGTAGTCAAGGGAAATGGTTCTATTATACAATAGAAAGCACATTAGTGGCCATCTCCTCAATTCACATATTTCATTCCATAATTTTAAATGCAGCTATCCTGCGGTTTCTCTCAGAATGACAGACCCCAGCAATCATGGAAATTGGTATAGAGAGAAAGTATTCGTTCCAGAATGGCAATTGGATAGGAGCACAGGCCCTGCTGCTCGGGTCAGGTAGGTCAGGTCATAGAAAACATTATGTGCTGGTGAATCAGCAGGTAATACACAGTGATGTAAGAGAATGAACACAATTAAATTACATAAAAACTTCAACGCTTCACTGAAGCTTTTCAATTGTTAAGTTAACAGCCATTGTGCCAAGTGAGGGTCCATTTCTATACAATTATAACTTTAACACTCATAACTCTTTTTTTAACAATACAACATTTAACTACTTTTTTTGAATGATGTGAGGTGACTCATACTGATACTCAATATAGTAAGAATTGCAATATTCAGTCAATGTAGAAATTATTTTCTTGATCAAATTATTATTCAATTCTTCTACAAAATAAAAATTCTAAATCGCAATAGCTATTAGGGAATAGGGACCTCCCTAATAAAATAAAAAACGGTCGTCCTAGGTTTTTAAAGGGCAAAGTAGCATCTTCAAATGAACAACAAAGCTCCACATTGACAGAAAGCAGAACAGAGTTAAAATGTCTGCAGTGAATAATGGAAAAACCTCTACATCAATACAAAAAGCGATTGTATCACAATACTCATGAAGGAACATTGTATATGGATAATGTTTTGCACTCTCCACCCATGTGACAGTATTGATAATTTGTCTCAACCCTCGCAGGCACTCTGGATTTCAAAATAGGTCAATTATTGTTGTGGCAGGTGGATAATTTGTGGATATGCTTTGTCACAGCAAATCTGTGCAAAGTCTAACATTAAATACTGATAAGGTAAAAAAAACACAACTAATTTAAAGTGAATAAATAAAAATTATAATTAAGGATACATGTGCCTCATCTTTCTGTATCAATGTTCACAACCAACCTGTGGGCAGCAGATCTTCAGGAGGTTGATGGTTTTTCCGCAGACGTACACATCATTGGCGATGTGTTTGAGGAAGATGGGAACACAATCCTCCACATCCTTAGAGATCAGAGTGTAGCCTTGGATCCAGAAGTTTTTGTCTGCAGAATTGTAAAGAGGCCTGTTACATGATGTTCTAGAAATTAGACCAAAGCTTTTTGCTGCCCCGTATGCCTCAGATAACAGTACAACTCTCACACAACTGAGGTACGGAGAGTAATAGCAGTGGCGTAATAGCCAAGAGCCTCCGCTGGGCCCAAAAAACTTTCCCTTATTAGTATGACTTACGGGCCATGGCAAAACTCTGGCTGCTTGAATTAACACTTGGAAATTGTTAGTGCTTAGCTCAGTGATCCTAAGCAAAAAGCATAAGAGAACATGAATGCACTGAGCTTCCCGAGCTCTTTACAGAAAGCCTGCGGCTTGCCAAGAAAGCTTAGCCGCTGATTGCCTCCCTGGCCGACGGACTTCGAGCAGAACAATGACATTTGTGTGTCCTCCAAAAATCAGGCGCGAGAAGTGCAGAGGTTCACTGCAGGAGCTGATGAGGTGTAACCGATGAGCAAATGAACCTCTTAGCCAGACGCAGCCGAGGTGACGGTCTGACCTTGAATGGGGTGTTGCATGACATACAGTATTTGGACAGGCTATGATGATTCATATGAAACCATATTTATTGACTACTGTCAAAATGACGCAATTACTGTGTGTACTTGTTTGGGGAACACAGTTTAAACAAAATTACTATATACTCGTTAAAAATTCACTAATATGAGGCTGCAGCTCAAATATATGTTCATCATTAATTAATCTGACATTTACTTTCTCTATGCAATTTTTTGTCTATAAATAGTTAGAAAATGATGAGATAGTTTGCTACCATATAGGTGACATTTTCAGTATTGGTTTGTCGGTCCAACACTGTAAATGTGTTGGATATTCAAAAATAAATAAATAAAATGGATATTCATTTTAATATAAGACTATATTATGAAATTAATAATAATATTTTGTTGAAGCATTAGTTTTTTTTCAAATTGCTGTTGCTTAGTGCAATAAAAAGTCAATTACAAAGAAAAAAAAACATATCAGCAACTATCTTGATGAGTAAAATGTGTAAATAATAACTAGACCTATATTATTAATCTTGTTGACTTGGGCTCTTACATTATCAAAAATGTTTCAAACAATGTCCAAAACCAGAGAAATCTCCAGTTTAATTCAAAACGTTTCATTTTGATTGCCTTTTTATTGGGTCATATCCATTTTGCCAGTGGCTTTTTCCGTCTCTGCTAGAACTTCTAGGGCAAACAATGTTAACTGAAAGGAAAACACACTGCTACCCAGTTAGCCTGTCATCTGTTTTTTCTCTTCCACAAATATTTGTCCCTCTCAATAGATCACGATTCTTCATTGCCATTTGCTGTGCATTCTGTCGCCGAAGCTCTTCCAGTAAAGCGCAAATGTGGAACAAAGAGTCCCCAAGAAGATAGTAGGACAAGAAATAGTGAAGACAACAACTCCCATTATACGACATGCTTCACATAACATTGTCTTTTGTTATTATTTTGATTAAGAGACCTCTAACTGCCCAAGTTACATAAGCTGCTTTCAGACATGCACTGTACTCCACATCCTCTGGATTTTCTCCAGACGAGGTGCATGTGTGAACGCAAATGTCTGAGTGGAACTTTCTGCCATGAACGAGTGGGGGGGGGGGGCTGATAGCACTTTCATGTCAGTTTATATGTCACTTCCTGGCCCTGTCTGCTGCACCCTGCTGCTCCACCTCTCACCTGAATTACGTGGGGGATTTGTTGCTGTTGTGAACGTGTCTGTGCAGAGAACCTCCCGCTGCGTTGTGCATGTGTAAAAAGGCAAACTGTGGTTTAACTCAGTAGCCAATTCTCAGAAAATGGCTAGATTATATGTTTTATTAGTTTCGGATCATTAGACAGACAAAACATTGGATTTGGGGGGTGAGTTTTTTATCTGATGTTTTTTTTAAATCAAATTATAAATCTGTAAAATAAGAAATAAATAATCAGCAATTTAACTGGCAATATAAATAATGGTTAGTTGCAGCCCTAATTGTAAAACTCAATAAAGTTTGAATGCTTCTTCATATAAAACAGTAAATATTAAAATCTAGTCTTGGTAATGAAAACGATTGAAGACATGTAACGGGACATGGCATTGAACAGCAGCGTGACCAAGGCAACAGAAGCAGTTCAGTTCCTGCAGAGTGCAGATGGGTGTGTCTTTATCTGCCCTGTAAGCCTCATCACCTCCTGTCTCCACTTCACCCTCCTGTGCTCCTTGAGGAGTCGAGTCATTAATTGGACTAAAAATATATTCAGCCAGATTAGATTTGTCAAGGACAATTACAAAAGACAAGATGTAAGAAAGAATAAAAAACTAATTTATGTTATAAAATGTTTTATTTTACTCAGCGTGGTGTGCCAACTGAAGAGAATAAAGGAAGAGCGTTGATTTGTGTTTGTCCCTGTGGCTTACTGAGCGGAGATGGCTCTGGTCCCCACAGCTGTGGTCGCTGATTCTGTTTCCCACTGATTATCATCCAATAACTTCATGACGTCCTTTATAGACACAAGGACAAATCCAACTAGGCAATAAAGTCTGTAATGAAATCTATTTTTTTTTCCTGCTAGACAATCTGTCTGCGAGGCCTCTCATTGTCAGAACCTGCTGACTGAAGCCAAAGTGTTTATGGGACAGCGTGTGTGTGTCGACTCACCTCTGGAGCTGAGGTACTCCTCATTGACCTGGATCATGAACTCGCCATGAACATCCCGGAACACGCCACTATACACCCAGTCATACACAAACCTGAGTGAAGCACAGTAAAAACAGTCACACACCGTCCTGACAAGTCTGTAGAAAACAGATCAATACAGCAAGCTCCACTAATGAGTGAAGTAAAGTCATGTTCTTGGGTTATAATAGTGGGCAATGTCATTATTGGGTCACATATTTGGTTTTTAGGACACGTTTGTAAGAGGAGCTCAGTGACTGACCTTGTGTAGGGTTCACAGCAGCTCTTCAGCAGCGACAGCAGGACCGGATAGTTCTCGTTGCTGCAGTTATGCTGTGCTTCATTGTACAGGTAGGACAGCAGTTTAACACCCTGAGGAGAGCCACATGGCACAGAGCTGACACCCCATCTGATAGGCTAAACACAGCCATGATGGATGACATATTGCAGTTTGCAGATAAAAGAGCACTCACTGCAGGGAAGGTAGCCTGGCCCACACCAAAAGGCCCGTCAACACAGCACAGCTCTGACAGGTACCTTAGATTAAAAGAACGCAGAGATCAGATGATATTTGCATCAAGGTCCTCACTGTCTGGACACGACTACACGGATGACCGGGTGAGGTCTAAAACTGTGACATGCACGCTAGACACCAACAAAAGAAAAGGACCAGACCTCACCTGAGTTGGCGACCAACTTTACGAAAGAGGAAGCTGATGGTCAACAGGCTGAGGGTGGGTGAAGTGCTGAGAACACAAGCTCTGTAGTAATGCAGATACTTCCTGAGACCTCCTGTAAAAGCCTTTGAGAGAAACAGGTTATTGTGCAGATGTAAAACCACTGAAAAGCTCAGTTGACCTTGTGCATAGATTGATAAATGCACCTTTCTTATAACATATTATGCATTTTGTACTTGAATGATAGGTTTACAACATTCATATTCTAATTTCATCTAAAAATGTATTCAGTCTGAGTTTGGTTTAAAATAAAGTGGAAGATAGTTCAATCATCATCTGCTCAAAAAGATACACAAATGAGGGAAACTGTGACATAAATGCTAACAGATATCCGCTACATCTAACAAAGATTGCTGAAAGCCTATTTAAAATATACATTTGTAAATAGAAAAATTATACAGGATTTAGATCAAAATTCACAAGAAATCACATTAAAAGCAAATCTTTTGATAGCCAGTTTGAGCAGCAATAGGGTTGTCGTGATAATCCAATATTGGTAATAAGTATAATTTTTCAAAAATTGCTGGCATGTCCTAAATCCTTTATTTCTTCCCGTTGTGATTACTATCTGGGTCACAGTCCACCATGGTTAGTTTTAGTTGGTAGAGTAGAATTAATAAATATAACTATGTGCTGAGCAAAACTCATCTCTCTCTGATTATGGCTCATGGGGAACCCATCCTTTAATATGTCTTCATGGTGTTTGATATCATGGATGAGCTAAGGCTTTATCACAAACACTTACATTTGTGTATTTCATAATTAGCATAATTATAAATGTATACCTTAAATTTGAAATAAAAAATTTAATGATTTGTATACGTGTATACACAGTATTTGGAAATGAAATGACTTACCACTTGTAGCATCTGTTCCCAACAGAATATATGTAGAGAAAAAATTAGGAGTAAGATATGCAGTCTCAGTGGTATTAATGAGGATTATACACACATACCTGGAAGACTAGGCCCTTCTTGTCGGCACTCTTCAGAGAAAAGTTACTCAGCCTCAAGTAGTTGGTGCCGTACTGGGCCACCTCCCTCAAGAGACGAGCCACGCTCTCTGGAGAGGCTCCCGAGATGCACACTCCAGGCCTGACGTCAAACTGAATACTCTGGGAAGCAGATAACATATTTACAGATGGTGGCCGAACAACGAGAGAATAAGTGTACGGTCTAATAAGATCCAATAAAATAGCCTTGCAGCAAAGACAGTCTTACTTAAGCTCATGTTATTGAATTTTTGTTGAGGTTGTCAGAGTCACCTCCATGGTGATTTCAGAAGGTATGGTGGTGCATTTATATCTGACTGGATTACATACTCAGACAATTGTTATTTTGTCCTTCTCGTTCTTTTATTAGAGATGGAAAAGAATTCCTTGCGGGATGACGAAAACAACACAGACAGTATTATGCACCATCACACACCACAGCTTGCGAGATTACTTTTGAGTTAAGTAAACACTTCTCTGACCGTCTGAACAAGAATCTCACATGAGGAATTTGATGCATGAACATTTATTAAGTTATATTATGACGTTTTTCAAGATATTGGGTCCATATTTTTTTCTTGCCTCCATGTTAATGATAAATGTCTGCTAGAGAAACGACGTAAAGGGCTAAGGGAGTAATCAAGGGAATTGTGATTCGATTGATGTTGTCTTCTGGAAATATAAAAACTTAATGGGAAACAATAAAGCAACAGAAAAGCTCTCTGGTGGTTACTGTTGTTTTAGCATTGAGAATATTTTAATTTATATCTTCATCATTTAGTGTTTCGGGACTCAAGTGTATGCTTGACACTGTCACATTTTGTCTTGTTTTATTTTTACAGAGTAAATGTGCAGTTATAAATCAACAAGGTTTCCTTGCTTATCACAGATGTATGAGGCGTCTGCTAAATCTCATTGCCTGATTCCCTTTTCTCTAGTGGGATTTAGTAATTATATGCTGTTGTAGTGCTTTTATAAATTCACTCATTTTTATCTCTTCGGTGTGACAGAGCCCTAAAACAACAATCATTTTCTTTTTATTGCATATTATAGACTCTGAAATGATAATCATTAAATGCACCTGGTTAAGAGGGAAGGTTGTGGACGCCACTCCGATCAGGACGTTGAGGAGGTTGGAGACCAGTTGTGTCTGAGAGTCCAGCGGGAGGACAGGGGAGAGGGTCTCAGTGCTCACCACCCTCATCTCGCCCTCCCAGAGACGATAGAGCTGGTCAAAGGCCTCCCTGCCTCCCTCAGTGAGATACAGAGACTCGCTTTTCCCTGGTGGGCTGGTGAGAGAAACAGAGTGGCATTCGGCTTTAGTTCTGCTCCCGAGAGGGGGAGAGCGAAAACACAACTAACTACGTTGATCACGCTTCTAGCACGAGACAGTCGCAAAGATGGTAAAAAAATTATAAATAATACTATCTCCAGGTAAAAAAAAAGTGGTGACACATATGTAGAAGACATCGACAAAGATGTCTAAAGAGTTTGTGATGATAAGAGCAGGTGCTGGTTTCAAACGGTGGGTAAACTATGTCGCTTTTTTTTTATCTAACCCGCAGGTCATGTCTGAAAAGGGCTTATGTTGCTCGCTCAATCACATCTTATTCTTTTTTTAATTTGACTTTGTGTTACGTTGTTGCATTATAAAACTCGATCAACAGAAAACCTATGGACAACTTTTTGATATTGTGATTATTGAAAAATCATTGAATTTATTAATCGAATTCATTAATGATTGTCAATATATCCACAATAATCAATAGGTTGACCAGTGAGGAAAGCAATGACATTATTAGCAAATGAATAATGAATTACATGACATTCAAATATTCACTGGAGAGCAATTTGACAATGACAATGATTAAGGTGCTTTCAAAGTTCCTACAGAGACATTGGCACTCACCGTCCCACAGACTCCCAACAGCGGCGTCTTCCGGGCTCAAAGGTGCGGGCAGCCTCCCATATATCAATGTCTGGAACAGGGCTGGGCTCTGACTGAGAGTCTGGGGTCAGGTTGGACGACGACTGGAAGCCCTCATCCTCAGACTGATCTAAACAGGGGGGGACCTGCACAGAGAGATAGTAAGACTGACTATCACCTCAGTGCTTAACACTTAAACCAAACAAGGTCATAACTATAAACCCGACCTCAGGCTGAACAAGGTATAAAAAAGTCACAAAATAAACAATGTGTAGCTAAGATACTATCGTAAGCCATAGTGTCCTACCCTGATAGCCAGCCCGGTCACATCAATATTACTTGGAACAGGAGGCAGGTCCAGTCTGATATCTATGTCTGAAGTGCGAGTGTGCTGCAGTGCTCCGAACAGTGTCATCCTGGTGTCCTTCTCAAATTTTTCTTCCACTTCCAATTTGGTCCTCAGAGCTAGCAGCCCTGTACCTGGAGGGGCATCCATCAACCCCTGAGTTTCACCCAAACTCTCCAAAGTCCCCCATTCCTCCCCGCACACCAGCCCCCACGACCTGGCCTCCAGCCGCTGGAGCTCTTCGCTCTGGTAGCCCCAGGGTTCAGGCCTCCGCAGCACGGGCCGCTCTCGTCTCATGTAGTCCCTGTTAAAAGAGGTCGAGGGTGGAGGTGCAGAACCAGCCAGGTGCACAAGGAGCTCAAGAACTGCGTCTATTTCCTTCAGGCCAGAGGACGCTTCCTCCGGCAGCTTCCCGAGCTGGTCCTCCAACCTCTCTGCTTCCTCTCTGCACCCTGCCACCCGCAAGTCAAAGCATATCATCAGGACTTTGTTTCTGGGCGGCGTATTAGCGGTGGCACTCGGTCCCGAGGAGGAAACTTTACTGGCATCCAGAAACAGCTTGGAGAGCAGGGCATCGTAAGCACGCCTCTTGAGAGCCCTCCGGAATCCTTCCTTTGAGACTCCACCCAGGGCTCGACGCTTCCATGACACTCCAGACAGGCTGCAGTCACACAGGGTGCCCAGCAGCTCAGTGATGCTGCTGCTGGTGCAACTGGGCTTCATGGGGTGATTGGGGCTCGAGTACATGGTGCCACTGATGCCTCAGCCTGTAGTGGAGAAATAAAGGATGTTAGTGGGAACAGTTCTATTTCCCTGTCAGAAGAAGCTCAGCATTGGGATGAAAGAGAAATGGTCTGCAGTGATTTTATAGTCTTGATGACCACTCCAATGTCTTTACAGTACAGTTTAGCCATTCATCCATTCACACATTCATTCATTCAGTGTATGTTCAGCACTTTATCCATCACACACCACTCATGCCACAGTTGTCAATACAACATCCCGGTAAATGTTTACCCAGACCTTAGACAATATCAGAACGGTCCAGCAGACCCAGGACAAAGTTGTACCTTGTGTGATTAGTTTAGATAAACGTGGGGCACCAGACGCAGCTCAGCCAAACATTAAGCTATGCTAACTTAAGCTAACGTTTAAAACGTCAAACTGCGTGTTTGATTAGCCAGCTAACGCTAAAATGCTCTTTGACACGATTTACCTTCTTGGTTTGGTTGGTTATCAGTTGGTTCAGGTGACAGCTTCAGGCTTGTATCCACCACAGGAGACTGCTTCCCATGCATGCTACCGTTTGTTGTTACCCAGCTGCATCTCTACCGATACGTTTCCGTGTTGAGTTGAGCTGTGGAGCACTTGAAGCTCAGTGGCTGGAAACTCTGAGCAGCTCCGACAGGCTCTGTATCATCCACTGGTTTCTTGTTTCACTGCTTTACGGCCAGTTTATAATCACTGATGTAACTGTAGCTAGCGAGAAGCTAACTGCTAGCTTCATTCATCTGTCAGTGCATACCGCGGCGCTACAACGTTTGGAATACGCCCCCTTGCATATGATTGGATAGTAGAATATTCAGACTGCGGCGATTGGTTCAGAACGTAGCAGCGGCTGACGTGATTGGTCCTTGTTGTTTGTCAATCACAAGAGGGTAAAACTGTTATTCACCCCCACGCATTGCTGCGTTCAGGTGAGAAGGAAAATGTGTAAATATAAGCTTCGTACAATGTACTTCAATTATAGCATACTTGCGGGCGACATATGATTATATTCTGTACTTAGTTTAGTCGATTTGGCAAATAAATTTCAGAATGTGGCTTTCATTCGTATAAACATTTGATTTGAGGACATATACACCAGCACTACCGGTGGGGATTGTAATTTTTGGGGTGACACTAACTTTAAGCCTATTTTTGAATATCAAATTAAATATACCACCATCTCAAAGCTTATACTTTCGCTGTGAGTAAGCAAAAATACTAATTTACAGAACTCAGCACCTCAGTCGCTTTCAATTGCTTTAAATTTCGTTGCTCCCTTGAACAGTTAATGTATCATCTACGTATTGAGAACCGCGGGATTTTGAAACTCGATACTCATGAATCTACAATGAGCACAGACAAGAGAAAGGGCGTGGACTTTTAGTTAATACTCACAGCTTCTTGTTTTGGTCTGCTGAATAGAAGCTGATCATCACTATATGATCACATTCTATTACATATATTTCCTGTGTATTACTATTTTCTAGAGTTGTTTAATTCACATGAAGCATTCAGGGGCTTTGTTCTGAGAAAGCTGTTTGAATCGAATAAACTTGTCTTACTTACTGCAGCTCCATCCCCATCGTCCAGCGATGTACTTTGCGTGATTATGTTCCGGTTTGTATCATTATATTAAAGGGAAGTTCGACTTTTATCAGGTTAAACTGAGGTGAAAATAATTAGTCTTCATTGTCATTTTATTTGAAGCTCACATTAGACGTCTGAAGTCTTAGCGAGTTATATCACGCCACGCATACATCTCTTTAATTAGAAAGGAATCTCTCCAGAAGAAGATTAAAGTGTGAGCAATAACTCTGTAGCCTACCTGAGAATGAGACAGATATGAAAAACTGTGAACCTATCCTTCATTAATATACTATCATCCAACCGTACCGGGATCTTACCAAGTATGCAGCACATACATGTATTCTGCTGTTCTGTTACATGATAATGTCATTTGAAATTGGAGACATAGTATCGATCTATTACTTACCAGATCAAAAATTCTGTTCACCCTGAGGATGCTGCAGTGTATAGTGGAGTATGGTCATATATGACTGCAGTAGTGGAAAAGGACACAACATAATTGTCATAAAGGCCTACTCCTTATTTAAAAGGCAGCAACATAAAACAGACAAGTCATGACTTCTTTGGGTTAAAAATTACTTGGTCATGAAAAACAATTCAGTAGAATTACATTTAAACAATTCAATGAGGGAAAGTGCATAAAGAGAGAGAGGAAGAGGCTTCAAAGAAAGTTACAACTCAAATAACACCCTCAAAGGTTCTCAGATAAAAGGATGATTTAATAAAATGACTTTAAAGACTTGAATCCAATCTTTGAGTCAGCTGACCCTCAGGCAGATCGTTCCAGAGCCTCAGGGCCTCTTTATGCTTCTGAAACAGATGACACCTTTCACCGAGGTACACGTCATATCAAATTGGACATTTAAGCTTTCTGCCTGAGCTTGGAAATAAAGCCTCAAATACTAGGGCTCTGTGATCCTTGAGAATGAGAAATAATAGTACTAAATGTGTCATATTAAAATATAACATTTGTTACATCTAACATGGTTAAACATGAAGCATCAAACATTTTTAAATCATCTTGAAACTAGAATGGCAGTGGAGCACATACCTCCGCCAAGACTCAACAGTCCCATCATGAAACCACCTTTAAATTTACTATATCTACATTTTTATTTGGATTTGCACCAAATTAAACACACTTAAAAATATCAGTCCTCTAGAAATGCTTGATTCTTTTCAAGATCCACTAATTACTCTGAACTCAAACCCCCAAACTCAAAATAATAAAAAAAAGTTTTAAAATCTTCTCTTGAATCTGCCCCCTAATCTGGATTCGCCCAAAATGTGAAAGGTTCTTTCCTGACCCATACTGCATCTTCCCACCATGAAGTTTCATGGTCATCCTGATACCTAATACACAAACACAGACAAAAGCATAACCTCCTCGAGAAACAATTATTATCCTAATTGTGGAGCCATTGTGCAAATAACTTACAATTTTCTGTATTTATACGGTTTATTCCTGTGCAGAATATCTTCTACCCTTTCAATATTGGTAGATGTGTTTTTGTTGATTGTAACTTCACCTCCTTCAGAACCGTTTTCTTTAGATAAATCAGCCTGAACCCCCTGGACTCTCAGCCCATCAAACTCTCTCATTAAGTGAGCAGATTTAACCGCCTGCTGATGGAACCTGGGTCGCTGTTCTTTGAAAGAGTTTAAATTCAAACCAATCATGCAGGTCCAAGACAGTTAAAATGCAAGCTAGCCTACTTTAATTTGCTCTCAGGTTACCACTGATCTTTGAGAGGCCTGGCATCAGTCGGCGGCTTTTAAATTATTCATCAGAACAACTGTTTAAAAATGACACGGCGCCATCATTGTTTTTATTTCCACCAACTTCTCCTCCTCCTCCTCTTTCCCCCAAGGCAGAAGAAATCAAAGCCAAATCTCATTAGAAGCTTTGAAACATGTGGAGGTGAGACACAACCTGCTGCTGGTAAACACACAACTATCTCCCACTGAAGAGGAGGCTGGCTGCTGAGTGTGAAACATCACAGGCAGGAGAACAGAAGCCCGGCAACATGCAGATTTTAACCCACATTTTTTATTGTGATGGAACCCTGCAAAGAGAATGAATTTAAAACGACTGCTCTTAGTAAGTGCTGTATCACTGATTTCCAGAGTTTCGAAGGGCATGGCTATTCAGATATCACAGCACAAGTGCAGTGCACAGCAAATACTATTGACTATACCAAAATGATGTAAGCTGAATGTCTTAATAGAAATATCAAGTACAGTACTGCCTTTGATTTCCCACCAGTGATCAAGATGCAGTGCTTGTGATAATCAAGTCTTTCTTTGCTGCATCAATGATCTGCTCAGTCAGAAGATGGCACGTGCCGGCCCCTGGTCTGTCTTTGATTACTCCGCCCCTGCGCCGGGGAGGGTTTGTTTAACAGTCAGTTGAGGCAATTTTGTCTTTCATCTTTCTTTATTTCCAATTTCATTCTGAGCTGTCAGCACCTAATTAATGTTTTTCGCAGCAATTTCTCAACCTTCACCAGCAGTGACATGAGATGCCGCGCGGCTTTTTTACATTATCTGCTCGTTCTTGGGAAGCCAGACCTTGGCTTCTCGTTTGTATTCCAAGCCCCGTGACAGGAAACTGATGTGGCATTTGGAGAAAAAGCGTCGGCCATCATGGGACCTCGCTGCATGAGAAGACTGATGCCATCGAGAAAGTCATTTAGGGTCATTCTATGCAAGAGTGTCCGTGATTAGAAAAAAAGAACCTGTGAAGTTCAAGCCCTCTCTAGTGAAGTGATTGATTGGTTTGAATGGGAGATCATTTTCATAAATCCACCTATTACTCTCGTGTGTGCATAAGCTCTTCTATGAATCTAGGGTCCAGTAATGAGCTGTATAAATACCAAAGTCTTACAGCAAATATTCAGTTCACTTCAACAAAAAATTGGCTACCTGTGGCAAGTGTTACTCAATCACCCAAGGTGATTTTAACTCATGCAATATGCATGGAAGGTTCAGTTGAAGCAAATCAATATTCTAAAAGTGAAAAAAAACACAGCAGATATGGAGGGCTTATGTCTCTGAGTTTATTCAAGTGTATGATGAAACATGTGGGTAACTGCTCCGTCCACACACACACACACACACACAACCTTTGTGAAATTAAAGTTCAGCCAGTACAACCAGATCAGGTACACGATCGAGGATCTTCTGAGCTGCCTTGGATGGGGAGGAAATTGTTGGCTTCCATTCATGGTCCTGTACTGACAAATGGAGTGTCCCGGTTCTTTTATCATTACAGCACATTCACAATTTTCAAAATGGAAAGTAAGTCTCGACAACTGCACGTACAGGTTATTTTTGTATTGTTTTGTCTTTTCATTTGTCCCAGGACTCAAATGCATAGGATTATACAGCCAGAATACAGTATTTCAACATGTTTTACAAAGATTTATATGGTATAGCAAACAAGAAATAAAAATAATAACTGCACAGCAGTAAGAAAGATCATTTGTCGAGTATATATAATCATTTTTCGTACACACCGTGGAATAGCTTAGAAACACTGGGCAAAAACAATGAACACAGTTGGAACAATTTTGCGCTATATTCAATCTACATAAGGATACCCTTTTGACTCAAGACTAATTTTGGAATGCCAGACATTTTCAAGGGAAACCAAAATCACATTGGCCACTGTAATACATTTATTCATTTTGGCTTTTTTTTTACCTTAGCCACCAAAGTCCTACTAAGCACACACCACAGACACCCAAATGAAATGCACACGTCAAAACTGCAACCAGAAAAGAAATCATACTGAAATGTCTTCAGCCTATTGGCACGCAAATGGCTGCAGCAGGGCATCTAGCATTTTAGACAGCACACATAATATCACGAGTCCAAATACATTGCTGTGTCTATAGCACTATCGTCATCATAATCACCTAGTTTAATTTAGAAACAATATATATACTTATATGTATCATCCTATTCAGTAAGGCACGTTTTTGGTTAAAGAAATGCTCGCAAAGAAGCGTCTTGCATCAACTCTGTCAGTGAGCGAGGAGTCAGCAGTAAACAACGGCGGCGACAGGGATGGAGACTGCAGTCGGCATGCAATTAAGATCAAAAGCCTCCCCTGCTGATTCCATTACACAGAGTGCCACTCTGCACTGCGCCGAGTGGGCAGTGCCAAGTGCTGTTGGTCAGGATGCCATGCTGAGACTGTAGGCGGGCGGGCAGGCAGGCAGGCTCGAGGTCTGTGCAGACCTCTCTCTATAGCCAAGGCAGGAATCATTAACATTCTAGGGTCTCTAGAGCATGTCACGCTCCGTTGGCTACACACATCCATGATCAGATACAGGGAGCACAATTAAATAATCAGTCGAGGGAAAAAAAAAAACTAATCCAAAAACAACACAATTTAGGGTTAAACCGTGGTGGCGCATTTAATGGCCCGAGAAATATCAAAACCCTTGTCCCTACCCTGTCGACACCTCAGCTCTGGCAATGACATATGAATATTTCCATTACTACAACAATTATGTACATGATTGAACATAGACCCCCCCCCCACCACCCCCACCTTCCCCTGACAACATCATACAAAGGCTAAAACCAGCGTGATTTGTTCAAAAACGTTCCATTTAAGTACCAACTGCATCTCAGATGGCGGATTATTAATATTATATGCAACAGGCTCTTTTGTAGCTTCAGAGGCAGAATGCTTGATGACTATTTGGAGCTTTACCAGGGTAACAATACTAAAAACAAATGGCATTAAAATTGTGAACACTAACCAATGCAGGAATCAGTTTGAAAAATCACGTAACATATTGCTAGAATCACCACTGTATGTGAATACATTAAGTAAGCTAATTCAACAGTTGAATGTGGCTCATGGTTTTTCTGACATTATTGCCGGACTAATATGAGTGACGCGAGTTGCTTCTTGCTGACACTTCAAAAAATGAGTTTGACAGCAAAGAAAACGGTCGGTAGAATGAAATGTCTATAAAAAACTTCCCCTGTGTGCTTTAGTTGAAGTGGAATGTATCATGGCACTGTACAATAAAGGGAGACAGTCTGTGCTGTTATTGATTTCCATAAGCACAAATTGGCGAGTCCAGTTTGAAGCTCAATCTGAGCTAAAGCAAAGAGTTTAACTTGAATGTTTCTGGAACCACTGGTGACCTGGCTTTCATATGAGCATGTACATTCCTGGATGAACCAGTGCCCTTATTAGAGCACTGGATCATGTCGTTCATGTGCAGGCTCATATGAAAGCCAGTGTCCTCACAAGGACTCTGTCATTGTTGAATGTAGCCATGTGCAGTGTCCTTATGAGGACCCTTTGGTCTCTGTCAAAAAAGCGCAGAGAGGTCAGAGCACAGGCCCCAGTGTGTCACTGGGTCCGGGGGATTAAAATGACAGAAAGCAGGCGTCCCTTGGCCCTCACGCCTGACAGTAGGCATCCTGTGTGTGCACACGCATTCCCACACATTTACACACTTGAAATCCATGCGAACACACTCACGTTCAGCAACCCAGTCTCTTGTTCACACATTGCACTCCACACAGACATCTACGCACACGCACACAGGCTAATAAAAACATATCCGCACCACAATGTGATCCATTTAAAAAGATACTTTTTTTCCTTATAAAGCTTTCCGCATAAAGACTGCACGATTAAAAAAAATATATAATACAATTCTTAAAACCTTTTTTTCTACACAGAAAGAAATTGAACATCTGATTATGTCCTGTGCCAGTGCTCCACGAAGGGGCTTACTTCTCAGAGAGAGAGAGAGGTCTCCCGCACTGCATTATGGGAGCAATATTCAGTGAAGCATGGATGAGCGCGCAGACCTTTAAGGTTTGGCAAGTTAGCTTTAAGGCGTACCTATAACAGTGTAACCCATCATTTTCTTCCCCTTTATCTGCTTTTCATTAGTCCCTGTTACTCCGCAGTACAGAAAGTTGTCCCAGGGCCAAGTTGTACGATATACACACCTACAGTACACGAGTCCCTTCTCACCTTTCCTTATTTCAATGGTTTTTTTAAAAGAAGAAATAAGCCCCTGTAGTCACTGGCAGTATTGTACTATTCCCCCTCCCACCCTCCTTCCCTCCACTTGAGTGGGGGGTTAGAGATCAGTCACTTTGTGTTCCAGGGCGGCCGCTATCTGCTGGAACCGCAGGGTCAGCTGTTTACTCTGGGCAGCTGGATCCTCTTCCAGAGAGGCGATGATCTGAGAGCGGGAGGAAGGCGGGAAGGACAGACATGGAGGGCAATGAGGGGGAGAGGTTGGAAGTTGCAGTAAAGCAAAGGGGAGGACAGAGATGAAGAATTTGTGTAGGACGGATGGAGAAGTAGCACAGGAAAAAGAGAAGAAAAGAAAGGGGTGGAGAGTGGGAGAAGAGGACGACGTTATTTGACATCAACACTCGCGTCATATGAGCTGTTATTGTTGGTGAGCCCCACTTAGGGGAGACTGACAGCCCCATTTGTTTATCCAACTTGTTCATTAGGTTTTGTTTATCCCCATTCTGTGACCTCAAGTGGCAGTGCACAATGGACGCTTAAAAATCAATTCCCCGAGCAATTTTCCAATTCACATCCCACAGAAATGCTTTCAATTAAAATTTCATACAATCACTCTTCTGGCATATCAAGAGTGAAGAGAGAGGGGGGGTGGGGAAAGGAAAAAGCAATAATATAGTGGGCAGTAGTGCATTCAGTGGAATAGGCTCCTTTGGGTGCGATAGGAAAGAGAAAGTCCTCTTACCCCGTCATAGTATTTGCTGGCGTACTGGTAAAGCTGATGGAGAGCCACCTGTGTGTTCAGTTTGTCCGTGTGAGACTGCAAAACATAACAGTTTAAAGGTTAGAGACAATATGTAACTAACACGTTAAAACAGCATTGAGTTGAATGAGCATTTGGCTTAAAATAAAGCTGAGTGTAAAGGGAGAACAGAATTGAAAAAAAATACTGAAAACATGAAATCAAACACTGTTTATGGTTAGAGTTTTTCCAGCAAAAGCTATTCAACCTTTTAAAAAATATACGCTTCTACACATGGGACGTTTCAGCTTCAGTAGTCCCACTTCAGGTGTGTTGGTCTGAACCAAACTCAGACTTCACACAACTCTGTTTAACAACTCTAGGTCTCCTGATTCTGTCTGTCTCTAGTATTTTAGGAGTACAACAGCCTGGTTACAAAAGAAGAAATGTATTCATCATTATATTAACAACAAGGTTAAACTCAAGAAGAAGCATTTGAAGTCGTTGGGCACAATTGATTTATGTTCAATCATTGCCTCTCTATATATGTTAAATTTAATTGTAAATGGCAGAGTTTGCCATTCCTAGTTTGAATTCTAATTGCCTTTCAGGTGACCAAGGGATTCAAAGGAATGGCTTGCGGACGCATCAGCTTCAAGGTAGAAGCTGACTTCAAGTCCCAAGGTGCATTTGGGCCAGTGAACAAGCTCAAAATTTTGTTATGTTGCATTTTCACTGGGAGTAAGCAATTAGGATGTTTGTAAGGACTGATGGCACAATCCACAGCTTAAATTTAAAAAAGTGTATTCATTCCATTAAAAAAATACATTGGCCAAAGTAACCAGCAGTGAAATCTTGAGTATGTAACTTTAATAGCAGGGCAAAAGTGAAATGGTGTTTCTCACCCGTGACACCTCAGCCAGATGAGTGTTCATGTCCTGGTCACTGACGGGTATCATCTGCCTAATGCCCTTATAATAACTACACACACACACACACACACACACACACACACACACACACACACACACACAGAGAAAGCAAGAGGTGGTGATTATGTAATTGTCATTGACAAATCTTTTAAAAGAACCATTTGAAACTGACAAGCGAAAAGAGGTTTAAAGTGGTGTCAGGACTTACTCGTCCACCATCTTCTTGTAGGTGGAGATCTCCTTTGCATAGAGTAGTTTGTTACTTGGAGAGTCCTGCAGACCAACAGTGGATAAAAGAGAGAAGACGATAGCACTTTAGATCATCCTCTTCTAATTACTTTTTATTTCTCATGAAATTCCTCATCTTTTCTCCTATCTTCAGAGCATCTAGCTCTTCCCCCCCCCACCCTCTCCTCCTCCCCGCATTCGCTCACCCGGCTGAGTTTGTGTTCGCTCTTGGTGCAGGCGTCCATGAAGGTCTGGGCGACGACGGAGAGCGAGGCGTCCACCACCTCCGTCACGTGGACGTCGAAGATGAAATGGGGATTCTTGAGGATGTTCACCCAGAAACGCAGAGGAAGGCTGTGCAGAGGGAGGAATCAGTCCATCAGCGTGCGTGGCTGTCATCATCATTATTATTATTATTGCTTCGGAATGGGAGAAAATCTCGTCAGCCGCATTACAACTAGATATTCATAGGAGTCGGGAGGTATTTTAATATGTGAGAGCACTTGCCTGAGGTGCATGTGAGTTCAGTTCAAGATAATAACAGGGATGGAAGAAAGCCTTTTCTTGTAGATGTCAGTTTATACAGAACAAAACTCTGGACTGTCAGCTTATATTAACATTTCATATAATACTGACCTCCGTGAGAATTATTGCAGTTCAATGAAAATGGAAGAGGATAACCTCAGAAAACGTCTCTCTCTCTCTAACAGAAAGGATTTGCAGCGAGCAACAGTCGAGCTCAACGAACAGTGATTAAAAACTCTACAGTAACAGCTGAACCTCGACCTTCCGTGTTCCTGAGCAACCTGAGAACCTAAAGCACCGAGGACATAACGTAATGCGTAAGCACTTGCTCCATTTTCCCCTTCAGAACAGGAAAACACAAGCTTTCTCTTTGCAACCTGGCGTCAGCTCGAGAATTAAAAAAACACGCCCCAAATACAACAGTTTCCCAAAAAAAACTCCCCCCTGATCAGTGCCAATGCCCCTTCGTCTGAGACGTGAAGCGCACACCGTGTAAAATTCATACTTGGTTTGGTAATATCTCTGGGGGAAAGCTGCAGAGAGGATACAATAGAAGCATAAAAATAGCAATGTTTCTATAATCACAGAATTAAATTAGCTAGGGACATAATTACCATGTTTGTTTGTTGTTATGCCTTATGCACACACACTCATATTTAATACATGGCCCTAACTTGATTTGATAAACAGAACGGCTGGATGCAGAATGTGGCGTGGAGTGCAGTAAGTAATTAAATCGCTCAACTCCTGTCCTTGTGTGGGTGCTCTCTTGCTAGCCTTACGTCAATCACTGGCATCTACATGCAACACACCGTCTTGTAGTCTTGAGCCTCAGCCGACGTGACACTAATTTATGCACTTAAATGTCACATGGGAGCAGGGGGATTGCAAATGCAAACTAAGTGAGCTGAAATGATGCATTTGTATTCAGCTCTTTCTTGGATAAGTAAGTTTTATTTCTTGGAAAGTTACAGTATCTGTGGAAGTGGGATTTTCAGGTAGCTCAGACTCAGACAGCTGCATATGTGTGGGTAATGGGAGTACATTGACTTAAGGACTCTACCCAAGTATACATTTGAGATACTGTTACTTGAAAGTGAGGCTTTTTTCTACACAACCACATTTCAGAGGCAAACAGTGTTCTCTTCTACCTCCACTATATTTGGCTCCTGGCCACGTTTCAGACGGTTTATTAAAAATACACCAGTGTTAAAGATCAAGCCAGTGGCATGTCAGCAGACATGACAGCTCCCAGAAAATGGAAACTAAAGTGTCTTTCCTGCAAGTTTTTTATTTTAATTATTGAAAAACCGGGTGAAACATCAGGATTGACAGCTGACACTGACTCATGATTGGTCTAGAGATCATCTATCGTCAGGACTTGGATAAGACAGCTTCATACTGAAGCTCCAAATATATGGTGGTGTTTTTCCTATCTTCATCCAGGAGTGTGGTGTTCAGCTTGAGAGCAGGACCTATTCATTTATAGTTCAGATTTTTTAATGCTTGCACTCAAAACCCTGCACTCTCCCACCATCAGCCCCTGCTTGTACACTGTACTCAGATTTGCACTCCTGCGCTCCAGCTTCAGCTCTTCTCCTCTCTCTCACGCTGCTCCTCTGCGCTCATAAAACATCTGCACTTGGAGTTTTTTTGTTCTGTAGCAGAAGTCTGTCAAAATACCCAAACCAATTTAATGCCAGGTGTAGTGATGACGAATTAAATGCCCACCTTGTTGGTGCATTAAGCGAGTGTGACTCCTAAAGAAGTAAAGCCATTGGGGGCTTAAGGAAAATTATCTAAAGCAAAGCTTAGAGAAAAGTCCCAATAATTTATACAAATGTATTCATCTCACAAGTGGCCTGACCCCAAGGTAAGGAAAGATTGCACTAATCCACCGAATTGTATATGATTAATAAAACTAGCTCCATCTTCATCAGCTAAAACAATAAAATGGTACTTGTACATTGATGCAAATTGACCAAATATTTGAATATGTATTAATATAAGTCACAGGGGGCATTTTTCTATAGAGGGAGTGTATTCACTTAACCTTTTGCTGAAAATGCGTATATGTACTCAAGTAAAAGGATGTGAGCATGTCTTCTAATGCTTATGCAGACATGCTGTACTGTTACCTATTAGTCTTCCAGATGTGGATGGTCTCCTCATCCACATTGTTATGTTTCAGCGCCTGCTCGTCCAGGAAGTCAAAGAAATATTTGACAGCCGGTGGCACCACTGCCCCGGAGCATAGCACGCTGCGGAAGAAGTCGTCCACAAACTGCTGCAGCGTTCCCTGAAAGAGGCCACAAAGACTGTGAGCCAGAAATATTAAAGCCCTGAGACAGTACATAGCTATTTACACCAAGCGTGAGGGAACATATTGGGATCATTTTCTGCCTATCAAGACCTGGCCTTATTGAGAAGCCATCAATTAAATGTGTCTTTTTAACTGAAAGCCCCTTCCCGAAAAAGCAAAAAATTGTTATTAGCCTTGAACAGGCCAATACCAATTTATTCAGATTGAAAAAAACACTCTGTTTTTGTACCTTGACAGAAAGGAGCCGCGTAAGATAGATCTCTGTAATAGCTTTGGTCATCGACTTGTCCTTTATGCTTCCTCGTTTAGATTTGATCTCGTCCAGCTCGTACGCCGGCCTCACCAAATGAAACACCTTGTCATCTTCCAGCAGAGCATTTCCTGCAGGGAGGAAGAAAAAACAACAATTTTGGAACTTTCCTTCTAATAACACTGCTCCTTATTTATTCATGCACGTCCCCACACAAAATATTCCAATGATGAAAAAAGACTGGAGGATGTTTGTCAACTGAATTTGAATGCAGAGAGAATACGCAAGTACAAGTTCTAAACAATTATCTGCTCTGAAATGCATTTACAAAGGCTGGAGATAAAAGTGCATTTTATTCCAGCAGATAATCTCAAAGTGTGCTACATAAAACAACATGTATTAGCATCTTAAATGAGAGTGGGGATGTTGACAAAAGCCCTGGAGAAAGGAAACAAAAGGCAAGTATTATATTCTCAAGTACACATCTGATCTGTGCTATTTTGGGCTCAACAAGTGTGTGTTTACGTGCAGTATGTGTGTGTGAAGACACACTTACGCTCTTCGTGGTTCTCCTGGTTCTGGTCATAGTTCTGCTGAGTGTGGAGCACTTTGGACAGGACTAATGTGGCATTATCTCTCACCTGAAATCACATTACAGTCTTTTGTTGGACGATACAAGAGACAATAAACACTTCACACACACTGAGTTCAATGGAACGCGTGACTGAGGTCAGCAGCCTTTTCCATTGCCCCAGAACTAATTCATAATCAATCCCATCGAGTGGACAGCAACACTGGGTCTTTATGGGGGTATTTAGAGGCCATTGTCTTTTGGCGTCAACCCATTATTGACCCAACAAATACTGTGATTAGCACTACCCTGACACAGCCAGTGAATCTACAGCAGCACGGCTCTAAAGAACAACCACAAGCCATCGGAGGGCAGGATGAAAGAAAGCCCGGTACCTCTGAGAGAGGGGGATTTAAGTGGCCCGAAAGGCAGGACAAGAAGAGGATATTTGAGAGTGACCTTGATTTTCCGAGGATCAATACTGTACCACCGAGATTTAGTGGTGTTCTGTCGCCATTGAGAGCTGACAAGAGCAAACCAAGACCAGGCACCTTCAACTGCCTGCTCGTGAGAAATTACAATTTTAAGCGTGTTGCTGATCTGCTGAGGCGAAAAGTGAAGGAAAAGTGGTTTCAGAGGGATTTGATTTGTGAGCATGAGCAGGTTTACCTTTGTATGAAAGATTGTTTTGTAAATGCTGTATCTTGCACACAGGATGCACATGCTTTCACATAATTACAATACACGAGTGTATGCACATTGATTTGACTCCTGGAACTGTTAATTGTGTCAAGATTGAACATTAAAAAAATTTGCCCAAAAACATTGTGGGAATAAATAAAAGAAAAATCATGTGCTGTGCAGCAACACTGGGACACAAGACTGAAATGAAGTGAAAAATAGACGATCACATCCACACGCCCACGTACACTTATTCATTTCTCCCTACGCTTAGTCACATCCTCTGCTATTTTCATTTTTCCTTTTTTAATATATGTTGCTTCGAGACACTAAATTCCATGGATACTCACGTTATAGTGTGCCAGAGTGTTGAAGCGTTTCCACCTGCCCTCTTTTTGGGAAGTCAAGTCCAGGTCTGACAGAATCTGCCCTGTTGAACCGGGGCGCCACTCTGTGGTGAAAGTCAATCAAAGAAATGAAACTTGTATTTCAGCAGAGATCACCATTACCCTGAGGTTATCCAGTAATAACGTGGGTTTAAATTTCTGACTCTCTCTTGAGATTTAGTGACACACTTGAGCTGATATCAGGTGAAGAACTGACGAATGAGTGTTTTGTGAATAATTTAAAATCTAATTCTAAACTGTGATTTGCATCCCGCCATTTTTTCTATTTTCGAACAATTACACCACAGCAGACCTGAGCTCGACGCCATCTGCGACATACAGTGTGAAAAGGGGGTTATCTCTGGGATTCGCCATGAAAGCAAACAGATCTCTGCTAATCTAAAATGTATAAAGGAATGAGATCTACAGCGTGCGTGGGAATAAAAATTGCTTTGAAGTTGAAAAAATGTCTATAGAGCTTTAGTCTTTCAAGTCAGTCCCCAAGGTTTCTGACTACAGCAGTGAGAGAAACTTTGTTTTGGGATGAAGGCTTTCTTCCCGTTGCTGACACTGAACAACGTCTCAACCTAAAAAAGGCATTTTTCTATTCCACAAACAGAGACAGAGTGGGAGATCTTTAAAATAATCTGTGAAATAATCAATAATTAATTTAGACAATTACAAGAATTACATGGACTCATTTAATTTAAAGGGCATTCCAAGCCTCCAATTTGAGATTGTTGCCTTGTAAACATGATATTATTCGATGGTTTCCGCTTCGATTCATCCTCCTCTGAGTCGGCCTTTCATTTACTCACCCAGTGTGACACTGTCGACCTTGGGCCGCTGGGAATACGGCAGGTTCCTGTACACCTGCTCTATGATCTTCTCCTTCACCTGCGAGATGGTGTCACAGCTCAGCACCTTGACGGGCGTCACGTCTGGACCTTCTCCGTGCACCAGGACTTGCAACGTCTAGAGAAACGCCACACAAAAAACACAGTGTGTTAACATGTGCAGTTCAGATGCACCTAAGCACACGACAACTATGCAGAGATATTTAAACATGGCCAGAGCACCCAGCCAACCACCCGCACACGTACGTACACCCACATATACACCAAGCTCCATCGGGATGTTGTCGCCATGGTAACCGGGAGTCTGTGAGCGCACACACACACACACACATACACTGCAGTGACACCTGAGGGGGGCCCCCCCTGCTAAGGGAGGGGAGGACTTCTGTCACCTTGGCCAGCTAATGACCAAGGCTCAGTGGGAGAACTCTGTGACCCAGCTCACCTCCCACACTCAGTCACTCTGTCAGAAATAACTAACTGACCGCTCGACAGATTCAAAGAGGGGGAGGGCCGATCGCTACAGCAGCCTCATAAGCCTGTCTGCATTCAAAGTGAATGAGAGGGGCACGCTGTGAATAAAAGCCAATAGGAAACGCCGCCTGTGAAAGGTAGCTCATCGCAGTTTTTTTCTCCCTCTGTAATTCAATCACAGAAGGCGATCCATCACGACGGGAGACGTGTAATTCGGGCTAATTTGATAATTGTGCTCGACATCGCCATTACCCTTGGGTCTTTTTATTTGTGCTGACTATAACAGAAAACAGCTGTGTTGGGATTAGCTCCCATTATTGAAACACAATACCAAAGCGAGACACAGTCGTTCATCTGGCTCCTGAAAGGTGCCCGGACGGATACAGAGCCGGCGCGGGTCAGGAAGGGTTGAGGAAGCGTTGAGGTGGTGGCTTGTCCTCTTTACTTGTAGCGACTTGTAATACTTTCAGCCTAAGCCATGCATTTCACTGCTATATTGGAATGTGTTGTTGGTGTCGTTTTCGTGCCGAGAACACTGACACTGAAAATGGATGTCACACAAAAGCGGGCAGTCGCCTGGGGCCGTTTTCATTTTTTTTGGGGTAGTTACCATAGCAACTGTAGTGTGTGTGTGTGTGTGTGTGTGTGAATGTTTGTGTTGCTCACCAGGCACAACACACCATGCAATCACAAAGCAGTGTGTGCAATTTCTCTGACTAAAGTTTTTATGCGCAAGTGTGTGTCTGTGTGTCTGTCGCACCAGGACGGAGTACTCTACATCGTCGCCCAACAGGCCCGTGTCGTTGAGGGTGTACTTGGCTTTCTTCACTCTAGCGTCCACAGGGCCTTTCTCGATCTGGTGCTTGATGGCTCGGAACAGTTTGTACAAAGGTTCGCCTGCAGAGTCCTGGTACAGACACACACACACGCATAAAGAGTTACACAAAGCCATTAAGAAGGTGCCACCGATGTTGTCAAGAGACTAATTGTTGTGATTAGCAGTTTAGAACAGAGATAAATGATCAATAGGAGCACAGATGACAGGAATGGTCAAAATCATAAACTGAGCCCATGGTTTAGAACTGTAGCTTGTCATTATTTGCATTTCTTGTATTAATAACAAAGTTCAACATCTGTTTTGAAATTAAATTTTTACACTGTAAAGCCCCTTTCGCACATAACCCACCAACGCCTGGCTTTTGTCTACAATGGGAATGAATACAATTGTCTTTTACTCTCAGGTCACATAACTATACACAGGTTTTTATTGGCTCCAGCTCTGACCGGCAGTAATGCTAACATGACTCCGGGATGACCATGCTAATTTGCCAAGGCAACTAGGGAGAGTCAGTTGGCTCATGACGTCAAACATGACGCACCTGGGGAAATAACAGAGAAGCCGAGTCCCCTGCTGAGAAAAGATATAATTGCCTTTTTGTCACAGGCTAACCCATGTTTAAAATCCTGCGTATAGACATAATTTTTGTGTAATAAAAGGTATTAGTGACCAAAAACTCCATGTTACCTTCAAGAACTGGTAAAGGCAGATGGACATCCAGTTACACAGCATCCTTTCCACCACTGTCTCTGACCTGGAAAACACACAATGAGCAGTTTTTGTCATTGTCAGTCTACAAGTAAATCATTTCCGTGCAATAATTCTGCATTTAAAAAGTAGTGCAGAGCATTTCATTAGTAAATCCAAGAAAATACAGTGACAAGTTTGATTGTTATTTTTACACAATGTCACTCAATATATTAGCCAAGAAATGTACCAGTGTAGGTAACACTCGTTGTCATTCCATCCTCTTAGGAGATTGAGACACTCCTTTCTGGTGACAGTGCTGCCTTCAACAACATAAACCAGTAATTTCTGCACAGCTTGTCAATGTCATGATACTTTATTTCACCACTCATGTCAGTGGGAACTTGACAGATCGCCCATCCTAATGTCAGATATCCACTGGTGGCGCCAATTGTTAGCTGTTAGCATGCCTAATTAGACGTCTTGTATATAAGGGGGCCTCTGTTGGCACAATGGCCTAATCAGCATAATGAGCCTCTCCATTGGGGGATAATTAAGACGTGTACTTTCATAACAGCCAGTCACAGTGTGCCTCGGCATAGCCGGCAGTTCAGATCACATAACCCCCCCCGGCCAGTGATGAGTGACTGTAGTGTTGCACAAGTGGGTCCTGCTGAGGGGGGTGAGGCAGCCGTCAACCGATGATCTGACCTTGACATGATCATTACAGTGGAGGCAGTCCAGTGAAAACAAAAGAGAACTAAAACCTTCTAGACATCCTTTCCAAAAGGATGTTTGCCAGAGTCATATTAGACAGTTGAATGCTTAGCGATATTTTATAGAGATAATGTCCACACAATTAGGTCCAGACATTCTCCAGAGATGCCTTTCATACATGGACAACGCAGCAGGACAATCTCCGTTCAGACGCGATCACAACAACATCGTAATATCAGTAGCATACAGGTGAGGGGTGGCGCAGGAGGCAGGACGTAATACATTAATACTCCTGTGGAGAACAGGCGTATTTGTGTACTTCACATTGACACTGTTTGCACCCATCACCAAAAGTTCTTGATTTTTGTTGTCTTTCCAATTCTACATCTTCGTCAGTGTCTTCTCTGACAATTGATCTCCCCTCTACGTAAAATGGGCCGTTATTATAAATAGAATCTGAAACATGTTGAATGTTTTCAGATTCTATTCTGCTCAAGTGTGGCAGGTGATAGTTTTGTTCATGAGAGTTGTTCTGAAAATCACCCTCTTGTGCTCTTACGCAGCTCAAAAGAAACCAGTATAAATTGATATGTGTATTCAGGGCAATCATAAAACAAATGCGCTAAAAGTAATTTTTAGCCATTGGTTAAAAGTTACAGAATGAGAAAAGGAATAGAATGATGATGGGGGCCAGCAAAAGAGAAACTATCCAACCAGTTATGGTTTGACTCATAAGTGGGGAAAAAAAACAGAAGGAGAAACAGAAGGAGGAAGACTGGAATAGATCAAGCAGTCATCTGGCTCCGGACTGTGAACTACAGTATTCAGTGAAAAAATCCAA